>NC_141159.1:90031243-90343516 GCF_053477565.2 Lygodium microphyllum | reverse complement strand
ATTTCACTCCATCATCATCTTGTTAATTTGAGTTTCTCTTCTCTTCTTTTTATTTGCCATACACACTCTGTGTTTCTCTCTGTAAACCCTACTATCTCTTTGGTTACTCAGTCATTTCTTGACATAGTACCAGAGCGAAAAGTGATCCGCGAAGATTCTTTGCATCAATGAAGACAAAGGCAGGTTGCAGATTCAACATCAACATCTGATTATCACTCTACTTTAGTTGCGTCACTCAAAGATATCCTTCTTCTCCCTCCCATCCCCTCCTTTTATAGATTGCCACCCCGATGCCATGACGTCTCCACGGAGACAGATTGCCCATCTCCTAGGTGCTCCTATTGCAACAAGAACCATCACACCCCCAAAGATTATCGAGATTGACCTTTGCTTGCTACCCCACCAAAGTATATGCATCTTCCACTAGGCACTCCTTGTGCTACCTCTCCTTTCTGCGCCACAAATTCATTTTGTCTTGGCTCTAAGCTTACTATGATCAAGGCAATAAGACGCATCCGACACACGCACTAAGTCCTCGCGAGCAGATCAAGGCTCTACCATCTCATGAGATGCTAAGGAGACCACCACACTGCGCTGAGGTTTCTCCCATCCATTTTTACGTCCAATGGATACCACGGCCCACATCTCCTCCTAGGTCCACTCCCTTGAGAGCCCACAACTATTTTCCACCCTTGGCTCACCCTGAACCTCCTTCTATCACATCCTCTTCTACTCAAGTTCAATAATACACTTCTAGGCGCTCTCTTGCATATCTTCCTTTCGAGCTTGAGATACCTTCTTCAACACGACTGGTGTCGGAGGGGTTTTAGCCAAAAGATCGTATCCACCGGGGATCAAAGAGAGAAGGAAGTAGAGAATATGAGATAGAAGAGAATAAAAAGAATAGACAAGAGGTACACAAGATAAAGACAAAGCTCAATGATTCAAAGCACTATGTATTGATAGAACTTGAGAAGAAGATAAATAAAATCCTTGTCTGGGACTACTCAGAAGCAATCTCCAAGTATTAGATCTCCTGAAGCTCCCTGGTAGACCAAAAACATGCACCAAACACTAGCTTCTTCTCTACAGCTCAGACGGCAAATCTGATGGTTCCGTTGGCTCCAAAGGGAGAGTAAAACCCCAAGGTAGGACACCTGCTCAGAATTCTCACAGATCGCTCCTTCTCCTTGTTCGGAGTGCTATTTGCTGCCTGAAAACTGCAATCGCACGAGCGAAAATTTGAAACTCCTCTCTTTGCATGAGATCTCCCAAAATTGGGTTAAAAACCACTTATTTTTTTGCATGTCACCCTATTCTTAAAGTTTCATACATCTTTTTAGGATATTTACAAGAAATAATATCCAAAATATCAAAAATAGGCTAAAATTATCTAAAAATACTATATTTTGGAAACATCCTACTATGGACACTAGCACTAATTACTAATATAGCATTGACTCTCTAGATCAATAAAAAAGCCACATGATGATGCACTCTAGGGTTTTCCACACTGTGTCCGCGTAGCAGCACAACACGGGTTGTACTTCCTTTGTCATCAGATACCTCGAAGTCCGTGATCCATGAGTTGAAGTCCTTCTCTCTCATCGAGGTGGATACAGAGAGGCATCATCTTCCTTCCCCCTTAAAGGGGGCATCTCTTTTTTCTTGAGCTTCAAAGGGGACTCCTACTCTTATTTCAAAGGGGAATCCTACTAGTCTCGAAGTTCTTCACCCACCATCTCTTACTTTCGAGGTTTGGCTCTCTTTCAAGCAATTTTACCTCCATTGAAACCCACCATCTAGAGGACCTATCTTCTATCGAGGCCCTTGGATTTTCAGCAACGACTTTGTGACTAGGCCTTTATATTCCTTCCAATATGGGTCACGAAGCTAGTGGCTTCTCACCCAAGGTTGTGTTTCAGGTTCTATTGATCATTTGATCTCTTAACTATCTTCACAAGTCTTCTTTTAGGTGGCTTTCTTAGAATTACAAGGTGGATCCTCTTCTCTTCACCTCACTCCTCTTTAATGCTCCTTTTTGGGCTTGAGAGGTATTGAGAAACCATATCATTGCATACAGTTTCCCTTCTTTATTCCCTCTTTTTATTTTAGTTTTCAACCCCAAAAAGGCTTTCTAGGGTCTTTCAAGAGTGCTAGAGCACCATTCAAGAGAATCCAACAGACGAGACGCAAGACTGTTCATGTCTATATATTCGGCACCTCCCATTTATTCTTCACCTATACTCACCACGCTATCTCACTTCTTTTGAGACTTTCATCTCTCCTCTCTCCTTTCATCACCTTCTTCATGTGCATGTCACCTTCAGCATCACGTTTGCATTTGAAGCCCATCCTGCTACCATCAACTTCTTCGCCCTGGCGACAACTCATCTCAGTCTGACGTCAACATCCCCAACTTGGCTAACAACTTCTTCCACTTGGACATTAGCCTCCACTCACCTGGCGTCATCTACACAACCCCTTATATCAGATTCACTTCATTATTTCACTCCATCATTAGCTTGTTCATTTGAGTTTCTCTTCTCTTCTCTGTGTTTGCCATACATACTCTGTGTTTATCCTTGCAAACCCTACTTTCTCTCTATTTGTCGGTCATTTTTTGACACCAGCAAACTAGGTGGAATTTGGGGATCCTTCCACCAGATTCCACTCGAGAGAGCCCTAGAAGATCAGTCCGGCTTGCACCTCAAGCATCATTTGAGTTGCACTTTACAGCTGATTACATAGAGCAATTCTAAGCCAGAAAGTTGCCAACATGCTCTTTAGCATCACCAATGGCGAGAGGCCATGGAAAAGAAAAGTCCTTGGGGAGAAGTGGATTTTTAGAACTAAGCTAAAGGCTAATGGGACTTTAGACAAGGCCCTTGTGGTGCAAGGGTTTCGACAGAAGTAAGGTATTAACTATGAAGAAACCTTTGCTCCGACTACACGGTTGAAATCATTTCATCTATTGGTTATGCTCGCCGCTCACTACAATGGGCCTATCTATCAAATGGACATCCAAAGCATCTTCTTGAACAGTTATCTCGAGGAGGAAGCCTTGTTGGCAGATATGTCAACTCATGTGTGAGTCTATGTATGCAAAGGCTGGGTACATTATTTAGGATATTTTAGACATTTTTAATGGTCTTCATTTTGGTCATATTTAGCATTTATTGCTGACTCACCAACATTAAATATTGGCCAACTTGATCATATTGAGAACATATTTTTGTCCTAT
The DNA here is from genome assembly GCF_053477565.2 of Lygodium microphyllum. Classification (NCBI taxonomy): domain Eukaryota; kingdom Viridiplantae; phylum Streptophyta; class Polypodiopsida; order Schizaeales; family Lygodiaceae; genus Lygodium; species Lygodium microphyllum. The sequence goes on along the minus strand of NC_141159.1, from coordinate 90,340,272 downwards.
TTATTCAAGCTCTTCCTCCTCAGTCAGTCAGCCACTCATCATTATACTTGTGGAACTTCTGTTGGGGAGAGGACCCTGTGTCGGTGCCCATGCAACCAATGACTCACTATTATATGCGATTGTCTCGTGTTGGATATATGGATTCCATTTTCCGAGCATACATCTAAGTTCTCATCTGTATTGTGTTCTTCACTATTCGTTCTTTCCCTTTCTCTTTTGTCTTGTGTTCAACAATTTATTATAGCACGCTTCCATTGCTACTCCATTTCTGACATGGTACCAGCTTTCAGGTTCTATGCTTCTACTCTATTTTCTTTGTTGTTTCAGGACTGTTTTGACCAATATTGATCAAGCGACTGCTGCTCCAACCAGGTGACCTGTTTTTCTTGTGTTTTTGCTGACATCAGCATTCATACTACCTGCGTGTCAGTTCTAACCTGCAATTTGGTATCTCTGCATCTCCTCCTAGCTGATCGACTACATTATTTTTTGCTGTTTTAGACAATTTCTAGCTGATTTTTTGACTTTTCGTAGCAGATTTCTTCTTATTTTGGTCAAATTTTGGTGAATATTGCATGTAAACTCTCATTTTCTATAGTTTGTGCTTGTGTTTTGGCAATGTTCCCTCTCCAAATACCTTCGTTTCTCTACTTCTCTTCTAGATCCTCTATAGATGGCTCCTCCATGCACATCCATTGATGATAAGTTACATGGACCTGATTATCTTACATGGAGTGTTGTGATGAAGGCTTGGTTTATACAGAAGCAATTATGGTACATGGTTTGCAGAGCTATTGAACGTCCTCAGCGGCCTTCTCCTATTCCAGCTAATTTTGATGAAGACAACCATGAGGAAGCGGTGCTTACATGGGATTCGGACGATGCCCGTGCTTACTCGGCCTTGCTTTGGTGTATTTCCAAAGAAGTCCTACCCGTGGTTACCTCCTACGTGACATCTTCTGAAGTATGGACGAAGTTGCAATTGATGTACGTGGCCCCTTCCACCATGAGGGCAGTTACCCTTTATGGACAGCTTCAACAAATTACGTTCGAGACCAAAGATACTATCCAGTCTTTTCTACTTCGTGTGACCCAAATCCAAGCCCAACTTCAGCAAAAATGCAATCTGCCCTTCCAAATGCTCATCTTATTGGACTCATCCTCTCCCAACTCCCTCCGGTGTTCGATGAAGTGGCAAATGCTTTGAGGGCACAAACATCATCGACTCCTATTAGTTTTACACCATCCCTCGATGCTACTTGAGCATGAGATATCATTGCGGTTACAAGGGTGGCTTTCATCAGGTTCCAATGAGGCTCTTGTAGCTTCAGAGAGGGGTTCAAAGAAGAAGTTGAAGACCCGGTGTTACCACCATGGAACAAAAGATCATTTACGGAAGGACTACAAAGAGTTAGCAGCTTCCAACAAGAAGAAGGAGAAGAAGACAAAGCTGGATGTGGACTACTCTGACGAGTCATCATCTACCTCAAACTCAGACTCCGGTCCTCCGACCAAGGAGATGTCCAAGGCGTGAAAAGGATCAACTTCTTCAAATCGCAAAAAGGGATTGATGACCCCTTCCTTAGTTGCTTTCTAGTAGTGGTGTTGACAGCATCCCTCACGACCCTCCAGTGCTAGAGGAGAAGTGTGAGAGAGGGTGGTGAGATGGGGCAGCCACACCTCATCTATACATCTATACAAATGCAAAGGATCCGAAGAGGAACTTCCCTGATGCATCGATTGAAGTCTAGCAAGCTCAAATCCTGGAGGTAGGATTGACATCCAAATTCATGATGGGCTGTTTATTTGACAGAGAGCAGGCTTGGCTTCTAGTCTTGAGCTCACATGAGGGAACACTTTGGCGGTCTAGCCAAAGGCAGAGAATCCCTGGTCACATATGTTCTAGACATATTTTTGACAGGATGGCCATGTATGCTACTGAGAGACATTGGAACAAACACAGAGATATGTTATGATCTTCTCTATTTTTAAGAGTTGGCATTCAACATCGACATCACGTTCTCTCCGAGGCACCTTGGTGGTGGCTTGATTACACATTCCTTGGGTATCCATGGTTCTACTTGGTGGTTCTATGTTGTATGGTTTATGATTCATTCTCATTGTACTATTGTATTGTATCAGATCACACACCCATGATCTGAGAGAGAATGTAGCAAATATACTCATATGTGAGTCTATGCATGCAAAAACTGGGCAAATTATTTAGGATATTTTAGACATTTTTCATGGTCTTCATTTTGGTCATATTTAGCATTTATTGCTGGCCGACCAACATTAAATGCTAGCCAACCTGATCATATTGAGGATATATTTTTATCCTATTTACTCAGGCTCTTCCTCCTCAATCGGTTAGTCACTCATCATTTTGTCGATCTTTTGTTGTGGAGAGGAGTCAGTGCCGATGCCCATGCAGCCAATGACTCACTGTTGTATGCGACTATCTCGTGTTGGATATATGGATTCCATTTCTGGAGCATACATCTGAGTTCTCATATGTATTGTGTTCTTCAACGTTCTTTCTTTCCCTTTCTCTTTTGCCTTGTGTTTCAGCAATTTATTACAGCATATATTCATGCTTCCATTCCTACTCCACTTCTAACAAGCCTATGTGAAAACACTTTATGAGCTTAAACAAGCATCGTGGTCTTGGTTCTAGAGGATGGATGAGTTCCTTCAAACTCACGAATATCATTCTATCCTTATGATCCGAATTTATATGTTTGTACTGCTTCAGAGGGGATTAGCTATATCCTATTGTATGTAGATCATTTACTTATCACTCACTCAAATTCTGCTGCCATAGCAAAAATGAAGGCCCAACTTTGTTTTTGAGATTACACACCTTGGTTTGATGTCTTATTTTTTAGGGATGGAGATAGTTCGATTGAAGGGTAGTATTTTTATGTCATAGCCCTTCAATGAGCACACCTATAGATCTGTGACAAGAAAGCTTTGTTGGTCAATTCATACTAGGCCAAATTTAGCTTACTCAATTAGTTTGTTGAGTCAATATTTCACAACACCTAGGATGTCACATTGGATTGCATGTCTTCGTGTTTTGAGATATTTGTGGTATACCTATTCTTATGGCCTAACTTATGGTTCTGGTTTATCTTTGCAAGGATACACTAACTCTAATTGGGCAAGAGATCTTGACATCTAAAGGCTCGCATTCCCATGGCGGCTACCTCTTTACCTTGGGCACGGCACCCATTTCTTGGGCCAACCGTAAACAAGGCACAGTAGTTACTTCCACAACCAAGGCTAAGTATCGGCTCTTCTTTATGGCACCACGGAGGCTATCTACTTAGGGAGTCCACTGGCATCACTTCATTTTCTATGCAACTCTCCCACTATTGTCTACTGCGATAACCAAAGTGCCCTTGCCCTTGCAGGCGATCCGATCATTACACCACAAACGGGGCATATGAGGGTCCACTTCCACTTCGCCAAAGAACGGGTTGAGCTAACCACCATCCATCTAGAGTTTGTGTCTTTATCCGACAACTTGCAAACATATTGATCACAACCGTCAATCGACCGGTGTAGCAATATATTCTACCTAGGATAAGCTTGGGTACACTCTCCCCTACTTCACATTTATGGGGAGAGGGTCATTCTGTACAGCTTTTCCTTCCAGTTTAAGAGATGGTAGCTTTTTTCTCTTGGTGGTGACAAGATGTTTACAATTTTTTTTTTAGACATTATTGTATATTGTACTTTATATCTTCATCTGCATCATCAAGATGACATGATTATAAAAGTGCGCTTGGGCAAGTGAACAATTGCCCTACAAGAGTATTGTCCAAGAGGTACCGTTGCATAGCATTTTGCATAAGCATGATCACACCTACATTGCCTCTTGCATAACTCCAATGCATTGGCATTCTATTCTGTAAACATGCATCTATGCGCATTTATCCCTGTTCCGTCTTTTTGAGTGGTCGGCTTTGGATCCACGATATTCAAGGCATTACACATAGCAATCTCCACGGGAGTCTCCCTTGCTTACTTAGCTTTGCTATCTTGTTTTCCACACATCTTTTTTAACTTTTCACATATCCACTATATTTGTTTCACACACCACTAATCTCTTCCTTCATCATTGACATCCAATAGTAGTAGGGATAGCTTGTTTATTTTATGAAAGCCTTAAGAGTCTGGCTACTAGTCTCCCATCTGTTGTTCCTTGATCAACTACCACCTCTACTTTATGAAACACACATTATCAAACCAATAAAATTAAAAAAAACCCCAAAAAAAGTTCAACGTGGTTCCATCCGCCTTTGCACGCCTTGGTAGGCCTAGGCAGTCAACGTACATCCTTTGTCCAATGCCCTAGCCTCTCTGCATTGACCACTTGGACTCCCTTGGTAAAATAACGATCACATCTATAGTCTTCGTATGCAACCACAATGCACCCTTTGTCCAATACCCTAATTGCTTTGGGGTAGAATGCCTCAAAGTAAAAACACTCAAAACTTTGGATTGTTCTTCCTTTCTTGCTCATATTTGGGCCTAAGAGGAGGTGTTGAGCTAGCATAAACATTACATTCTGAATTACCCGCTTAAACAACGCTAAAAATGCTTAATTAATAAAAATCCTAAAATTGTGCACAATACAAGGTCACGAAACTTTCCATATATAGACATGCTGCCCTCCATTCAACCCAATCTCGTTTTTGCAGGTTTCAGGCCCTCTAGCTTTGTTGCCCACACCCTACTCACAGAGGATATCTCAATCGGAGCGGCCTGTTACTATCCACATCCATCAGGCGCATGTTTCCAGCCTCATCTTCACAATATTCACTCCTAAAAGCTGTCACCCACCTCTCGAAAGGCTGCATCTTTAGCTTGGCAACTTCATATCCTACATTTGCTACTCTGGCTCCATCGTCAACTGCAAGCAACCTCCTTGAAAATGTGTTTTACTCCACTAATTTCTATATTTATCATACCCTAGTGCTCTTTTACTGTAGCCTTGCTTCAAGAGGCTTCAATTGCAAATATTTTCGCTCCTCACTACCTATCGACCATTAGATCCAACATACACTGTTGTGTTTCCTGGTGTCTGACATTTAGAGACAGTGTTTTGGAATCTGTTAAGCATATAATACACTCTCTTGCTCAATACCTCTCCCTCGATCCTCAAGACACGAGATTTCGGCGTATAGTTTCCATTCCTATATGGTTTATTCGCTACATGAACATTGTAAATTCAATATTTAGTCATTCATTCAAATTTCCATTGTGTTTATTGTCTGAGTTACCCTAATCCTAACTATGTTCTTTTAAGTTTATGCTTTGTCGTACACTTTCATTTATATCTCTACGTTAGGGTAATTCTTTATACTTATATGGCTCATTGTGATATTTTTGCCACAACCAAGGCATCTGAAATGTATTTCTTTTGGCTAAATCTTCGACGAGACATTGAACAATTTGTTAAAGAATTCTTGTGTGCCAACAAATAAAGTTTGATCACCAAAATCTTGCAAGGCTTTTGCAACCATAACCAATTCCAAGCTGACCTTGGAAAAACATCCCTACGGATTTTATTTTTGCCTTGTAGAAATCAGCAAACAACAATGCTAGCATATGGATTATTATTGACAGGTTCAGCAAGCAAGCTCATTTCATTCCACTCAAGAAAACTATCAAGTCTTATACATATGGCTAGAATATTTCTTCAACAAATCTTGAAGTGTCATGGGTTACCACAATCCATCATGGGTAATAAAGATCTATAAATCACTAGTCTCTTTTAGCGAGCTCTCTTTGAAAACTTGGGTACAAAGCTTACTTTTTCTTCTTCTTATTATCCTCAAACAAATTGTCAAAGTGAGACAGTCAATCTCACCATATTGGATATGCTAAAGTGCTATTATCATGAAGACAACCAACAATGGAAAAATTATTTGCCTTTGGTAGAATATGCCTATAACAACACAATTCATACTTATACATGTAAAGCATCCTTTAAGACCATATATGAAAAACCACTCTTATTACCTATTCTCAAAATAGAGAAGGAGAAATTTCATGCCAACGAGTTCATGTGTGATATGAATACAACTTTTACCTAAGTCAAACGAGCTATCCAAAGATCTCAAGATAAACAAAAGAAAGTAATAGATAAGCATTGAAGGCACTTGGTTTTATAAGAAGAAAATTGGGTATGGCTGAAATTTGACTAAGCTTGTAACAAAAAATTATAGACTATTTCAAGTCATTGAAAAGATTAATTATATTTGTTATAGGTTACAACTTCTAGAACATTGGAGGATTCACAATACTTTTCATATATTCTAAAGCCTTATCAAGGGCCTTTACCATCGGAACCTATAATAGCGAATCCACCTAAAGTAGATGAACAAAAGGAGATACTTCAACAAGAGCAAATAGTTTTCCATATGATTAGGAAGCAAGAAAGGAACATTTTTAAAAAGTCCCTTTTGAAATTTAAAATTTCCTCTCATTTAGATTCTAAATGCATTTTAAAAGAGTATTTAAAGACTATCTAAAAATACTTGTAACTTATGAATAAGCTATAGGACCAGAAGTACTTCAAGCAATGTCTTGAGAACAAAACGGATTTCAAGAGGAAGGAAAATGTAAGCATGGTGAAAAACGTAAAAATGGCAATACTTTGAACTTAACTAACTTAATCAATTATCACTATGAAAATTAGAAGACACACAGAGAGGAAGAGAGAGAGAGAGAAAAGAGAGTCGACACCAAGTTGAGAAGGAACTGACCCCTCTTCCTTTATAGGATTTTATTGAAACCAACTACGAGTACCAAGTGCCTAAACCATATACAATGGGCTAACTTGCTGCAATTCTGAAAATAAGAGTTCTGAAATCCTAGTTTCTGTATACTCCAAGCAACAAGCTCATTTTCTCCTGTAGTGCTTAGATTTGATCAAGCTAAGTAGAAAGAGCTTCTTAAATGAGTGTTAGATAGGCATATGGCTGAAATTTCAACATTAGAGCTTCTTGGAAATTAAGAAAGAGATCTCCAATATATAGATGTGGGGCCCGGACACTTAAAAGTGGAAAGTAGAGACTATTAATCACAAAATTTGCTAAAAATAAGAAGTGTTGAGCAAAACGACAAGTGTAGGGACACTTATTACTTCAAAATGATGCATGTCCTATTCTAGCTGCAACATGTCACTTTTCTAGAGAAAGAAGCTTCTACACTTCTACTTTTCAAAAATCTCTCAAACAATTAAAATTTTAAGATATTCACCATTGTAAAAAAAAAATGTTCCTTAGGAAATTCCAGAGCCTTTGATGCGAACAAAATTTTCATTTAAATATCTTCCAATAATATAGCCTCCTAAATTTTAGAAGTCACAAAATTTAAATTGAGGGAAGCTAAATTATATAGATTCACCATTTCATGATTTGCTTTGATTATAAGCATTTGGCTTCACTCTCCAAAACTACTCATTATGCCAGTGGCTACTTAATGTGACTGCCCAAGTCAAAAAGTCTTAGCCTTCTAGGCTTTCTATCTAGTCAATCTAACTACTAGACTAAACTTTTTCATTCATGTTAGGTATCTCGTCAATGACAACCCAAATATACTTATAGAGCATTCTTGCCATTGGCCATCCTTGTATGAAAAGATAAACCATTAGTCGATTTTTTAAAATACTCAAATAATATAGAATCCATCTTTCAAGGTATATGAGCATCAAATTAATTTGAATTGTTGAGTCAATCTATATTTGTAACAAAAGGTTGGTTACATAAACACAGACGTTTGATACCTTGTCAAAAGCGGATGTTTGCAATGATGGAAGCGTAGAAGACTGTTGTAATAAATTGTACAACACAAGAGAAAAGAGAGAACAAAATAACACTGCAAAAGGAGAACTCAAAGATATGCTCAGCAGATGGAATCCATATACCGACAAGACGGTCACATAAAACAATGAATCACTATTTGTGTAGGCAATGGCACCAGCTCCCTCTCTCCAACAGAATCCGCACTAAAAGTCTACAAGTAAAAAATGACTAAGAAGAATGGAGCCCGCAAATATATAAGCATAAAATAATGCCAATAATGCATCAAGTTAGCCAGCATTATAATGGCCTAGAAATGCAATGGGCCAAGCAATAAAAGAGAAAACCAAAATAATAAGCACCAAAAAAAAGCCCAAAATAATCTGTTGTGCCCAACCCACAAATACATATCCATAGACTCTTTCATGGGCTGACTAATCTACTTACAGTATCAAGTCTACCCTCTACATCAAGCCATAGTTGCATGGAGCTTCAGAAACAAGAAAATGGAAAATGTGTTTTGGAGTCATGAAAGAGAGTTTCGACAATTGGCCCAAGGCCGAGATGGCAGAATGGGGAAATGCCGTTTATGTATTTCTAGGAATATTTTAATATTAGGACGTTTTTGTAATGTGAACCTTTGCATGAAAATACTTAAATTCCTCAACAATATACAATATATATGTAAACATTAGAATATGATAATACCAAAGATTGTAAAATCACAATACATGAGCTTCAAAAAGTTTCAAGGTCAGGATTCAGATGACAATATAAAAGACTGCAGTATGCCATGAATGATGATGTCAAGAGTCATAGACTTATACTATGTAATATAGACTTTAAAAAGAGAGTGTGCTTCACCATGGCTGTAGCTTGCTGGAAATAGAGAGAACCAGCAGCAAAATAGGGGGGAACCTGCTCTAACAATTGTGGATAATGAAGGATACAAAGAGGAGAGAGAATAGCTTGCTGGAAACTTGCTAGAAGCAGTGAAAAGCAGTGCAAACCTGAGGGAAAACAGCTGCAAATAGTGTGAACACAAGGAAAAAGATAAGGGAATTGAGGGATGAAAGATTTAGGGTTTAGGGGCCATAGACAACGAGAGAAGCAAACAATAGCTAAAGAGAGTAAGCAGCAGGTAGAAGAGGGTGAAGAGCTGAGGAGAACATGGAAACTGCGCGTGCAACCTGGGAAGTGAAAAAGAGGCCCGAAACTGGAATATACCTTGCCTGTCCCAAACAGCTTTTTCAGGACCGAAACATTTCCGTTCGTCTGACACTTCTTATTTGGACCCTCAAAACGGCATTTCCAGCAACTATTCATCAAGCTACTCTAGGATTCATCATTCCTCAAGTTCTTGCCACCACAAGATACTCCTCCTCTACCTTCAGCCGCCACATCCATGGTTTGAGAAGGGGTGTTGAACTACCCAAATTAAATTATCATATTTTTCTAGCATTTTTTGGCTCATTAAATGCCCCCAAAAAGGCATTTTTGCTGTTTTGTATGACATTTGAGACATTTCTCACTCCAACACATTCTAATAAAGGGGCTCAATGTGCACACCATCTTTCATGCCTTGTGACCAATTCATTAAGCTACCACCTCTCCATCTTTCAGTCATTCATTCATTCATTGCTTTCTTATTCTTTCCACTTGTGATCTTGTCCAAGTTCACAATGCTATAGTTGTACAAATACCCTCTAAGTGTTCTCTTGTGCAAAGCCTAGCATATCTTCACACAATATACTTTGAATATAGAGGCAAAATATAGACCCTTAATCAAAAAGACCTATGATTCTTTACATATATGTTACCTCGATTTGATCCCCCGCCCCCCCCCAAACCCCAAAAAAAAAAAAACTAATTTTACACAATAAACAATACTTTTCATAATAGACATCAAGAGAAAAAAAGAGGAAGGAAAGGAACCTGTGTATAAGTATCATTCCACCCAACAGGCCATCCGGGATGAGGATGAGGATGAGGATGAGGATGATGGTAAGACATCCCTGTCTCTTGGTGAACTTATGTATCCCTTTATTTAGCCTCTCAAAATGTTTGAAAAAGCACTCCCCTACTTCAATTGTTTAGACCTGCAAAGACTAACATTGTCACATATCAGGGAGAAAAAAGTAGGTGGACACTTTGCAATAACTAAAGCCAGAGATAACTACTTTAGTCACAAATCTCGGTCAGGTTAGGGCTTTGCTTGGTCATTACAAGAAAACCTAAATGCAGAAGCAAGACAAATGGCTTATGTCTTTCAAACTAAAATACATATAGGAATAAGCCATTCCAAGCACATGCATACTATGGTCGTAAAGGAATAAATCATACCAAATACTTGCACGCTACAGTCATAAAGGAAATTCCTAAATACAGTTGGGAATAAGCCATTCCAAATACATCCACATTATGGTCATAAAGGAAATTCACAAACGTATTAAGACCTCCAATAGGTGGTGTCTAATCCCATAGTGCATTTGAAAGGGTCTTACTAACTACTAAAGGTACGGCATACATATGTGAATTTCCTTCATGTTTGCAATATGGCATCGAAGACTTGGGAGGACTTATATGCATGTCTCTTCCCAAAGATGTTGTGATGTGGTAAAACAGATTTGGATAAAGCAAAAAGAAAATGATATTTAAACCATTATGATTACAACTTTTAATATATGTCCCAAAAACGAAAGGAAATTTATTTCAAAAAGACCATAACGAGAACTTTCAAAATATGTTAAGTTCAGCGTTATATACCCAAGCTGAATCCAAAATCAAAGAAAACAAAATTCAGGTAGAGAATCAATCCCAAACTTAACCACTTACATACTTAGCACTCAAAAGACTCTAAATTTGCCTCTCAATTTTGAACTTCAAATTGCAAGATGGATGGCTGAAAAAGATCCTAACGAAGAAACATTTAATATTGATATAAAGATGGCATTTTGCAAAAAATTCTCATCTTCAAAAAAACAAACACAATCACACAACAAAGCACAAAGACTAATAAAAGAACTGTAGATGAATGAATGAATAATGAATAGATAAAATGCTAAATGTAGCAAACACACTATGCAAAGTGAACACTCGCCCCCAAACTCCCGTGTCTCCACAACTGGGGCAGTGAGTATGAGTTAGAGAGTGTGGCATACTCTGATGGATCCCAAAACGCAACAAACATCCTCTGCGAGTGATCAGCAGCTGCAAAAGTCTAGAGAGTCTGGATCCGGCTGAACACGACAAGAGAACCTCAAACAGTCAACAGCAAACTGATGACTAACAAAATGAACAAGGCAGCTGCTGTAATCTGAAAATCCAGCAATTGAGGATGTCCAAATAGGCTAGTGATAGACAAAAGGCTGCAAATGCAGGCTGAAACAATGTACAGCAGCAAAAATGCAGGCAGCAAATCACTCTCATGCTGCAAATGAAGGCAACTACCACCTAATGGCTGAGGAGCAGTCACCAGCTGAAAATGCAGGCTTGGAGGGCTGATGGCTGATGCCAGATGACTAATGGTGGGCTAGAAGCAAGAGCCTGGCTGTAAACAGCAACTCATGCCGAGATGTCCTTCAAAAACAAGGTGTGGACAATAGAGAAAGTGCACCAACAATCTGTAAAACAAGATTAAGGCTGAGTAGTGGGCAACTTGTCTATTTATAGAAGTGTGGATCCTCCCAAATCAGGGCTTGGCTTATGGGACGCAAACACTCATGGATTTTTAAATTTGTAAGCTCGACACCCCCTTCTCAAGCAAAACACTAGATCCGGGAGTGATTGTCAAGATAGCTCGAGCCCATTTTTACCCCAAGGAATCCCACCCCAAAGCAACCAGGCATCACGCAAAGGGTGCTCATCATTGCCCAATAACCAATCAAGATTGCAAAGGCAATGATTATCTTAACAAGGGAGCCCAAAAGATCACCCCAGAGAAGCCAAGGCATCAGAGAAGGGATGCTCGCCAGCTGTCCAATGGCCTACCAAGACCTACAAAGGCAAATGGAACCACTTAGAACTAGTTTCCTATTTCTCTGTCTTTAGAGGGGGTCTACTTCCTCCAATTTCAGAGGGGGGCACTACTCATCATGCAGTCATTCACACACCTTGGTGGAAGGCCTTTGCATTCTTTATCTTCCCTTGGATGGGGTGGTCGACATCAAGCTACCATCTCACCTATTGATACCTAGGATCTATAGGTTCTACCTAGGTCAAGGCCTTGGATGTTTTAGCCATGACTTGGTGGCTATGCCTTTGCATTCTTACCACCATGGAGACACAAAGTTGGTGATCTCTCTCACAAGGTCAAGATTTGGGTACCATCCGCACACCCTGTCTATAGTTTTTCCTTCCAGGTGTTCTTCCAAGCGGAATACTTGGAGTACAAGTGGAGAATGTCTCTTGTCACTCCTCCTAGGCCACCTTTTTCGGCCTGAGAGGAGGTGTTGAGATTCCAGAGTCATTAAGTTCATTGTATTCCATCAATTCCTATTTTGGCTTCGATTTAAGCCCCAAAAAAGGCTTTATTTGTATCATTAATTAGTGTCTAGGTGCCACTCCAAACAGTTTAGTCACTCATGTACCTATAAATAAAGCATGGGCATTCATCCAACTTCACTCCACCTCATTCTCTTTTCATCCTCCACTCATTCACTCCATCACACTTTTAGCCTTAGCCCTCTACCACTGCTATACAGTGTCCACACCCCTACCTAGTGGATATCTCAATTTGTGGTGCTGTCTAGTTGATCGTGACACCTTACAAGCAACAATGGATTTCATTATGGAGGTCTTCTTCACATCACCATCAGCTATAGACACTCCAAATTGTTGTATTTGTTAGTAGGATTGTCAGCTCATTTGTGAGTCTATGCATGCCTAATGGGTTGAGATAACTTTGTATGTATTTTAGGCATTTTATTGGCTTGGCATTTTATGCCGATCGGCCAGCATTTAATGATGGCTGACCAGCTGCTGGTTATGGCCTATTTTGGGCCTATTTATTGGGCTCCTCCTCCTCCTCCTCAGTTATCATCATCATTATTCAACAGGTGGACTTCCTGTGCTGGAGAGAGGATCTAGTAGTGCCAATGCACATGCAACTAGTGACTCACCATTGTATGCGACTGTCTCATGTTTGGTATATGGATTCCATTTCCCGAGCACATCTCTGAGTTCTCTTCCTTTGCAATGTTCTATTTTCTCTCTCCTGTCTCGTGTTCAGCAATTTATTTCAGCACTTGTCTATGCTTCCATTGCTACACCACTTCTGACAAGGTATCAAATTGCACGATCTAGGTTTCTACTGTGATCTCTCTACTGATTACAGGTCCTTCTTCCCTTTTGCTGATCAGGTGACCTATTTGCTAATCATTTTCAGCTTGTAATAGGTCCACTGCTGCCTGCGTTTTCAGCCTGCACCCTGCGCTTTCAGCTTGTGCCAGTATTACAGCCTGCAATCGTCAGTTTGCTGCATCATATTCTCAACCAGCTTGCGGTTTTGATTTTCTGCCCCTAAGCATGGCTGGGCGACTGTTTTCACAAGCAGTTTTTGCTGTTTTTGGCAGTCTTTGACTGAGTTTTCTTCATTTTGCAACAATCTACCTTCATTTCTGATCCGATTTTTTGTTACACTACATGTGAACTCTCATTTTGTGAAGTTTTTACTATTGGTTCGCATGTCTTCTTTCTCTATATACCTTCTATCTTCTCTTCTTATCCTCTCCAGATGGCTCCTCCGTGCACTTCTACACATGATAAGATTACATGGACTTGACTATCTTACATGAAGTGCCGTGATAAAAGCTTGGTTTTCACCGAAGCAAATTTGGTACATTGTTAATCAAGCTATTCCTCAGCCACAACGTCCTTTTCCTCTTCCCCACAATTTTGATTAGGCCAACCTTGAGGATGCTCTACTTACATGGGATTTGAATGATGCGCATCCCTATTCTGCATTGCTTCAGAGTATTTCTAAAGAAGTATGGTTGAAGCTTCAAATGTACAAGCCGCCTTCCACCACGCATATAGTGACCCTTTATGGACAGCTTCAACAAATGAAGTTTGAGCCAAAGGACACCGTTCAGCCCTTCGTGCACTTCTACAGATGATAAGATTACATGGGCCTGACTATTTTACATGGAGTGTTGTGATAAGTTTGTGCGGAAGCAGATTTGGTACATTGTTACTGGAGCTATTCCTCAACCACAACGTCCTTTTCCTCTTCCCAACAATTTTGATGAGGCCAACCTTGAGGAAGCTCTACTTACATGGGATTCAAATGATGTGCATACCTACTCCGCATTGCTTTGGAGTATTTCTAAAGAAGTATGGTCAAAGCTTCAAATGTTGTACGAGGCACCTTCCACCATGCGTATAGTGACCCTTTATGGACAACTTCAGCAAATGAAGTTTGAGCCAAGGGACACCATTCAGCCCTTTTTGCTCCGTGTTACACGGGTACATGACCAGCTTCGACACATGCAATCTGCCCTTCTAGAGGCACATCTCATTGGAATAGTACTCTACAAGCTCCCCCCGGAGTTTGATGGAGTGGTGAATGCTTTGAGGGCGATCTACACATGCAGTGGAAGATGCAGTACAACATGAAAGAGCTACTATAAATGCAGCGAAAATAGTCTCGAGATGGCTGATGGCTATTACAAACTCTCCAGCCTAGTAAAATGGATGCTCCTTTAGCTCAACACACTAGAAGGGCTGCTAGACATGCAGCACATGATGGAGGAGCCCATTTGGCTGATTTTACAAAAGCAGATGATTGTGATGAGCATGTATTTATGAGCTCACTGCTGGATGTGTTGAGCTAAAACATGCTTTTTAGCTGATTAGCATTCTAAAACAGTCCCAAAACACACTTAATTAATGAAAAAACCTAAAAAGGAAAGCGATCCAAGAGAGTTTCAGTGGTCCCCCAAAAACCCTAATTCTTTGGGGCACCCTTCGACATCTATAAATAGACAAGTTGCCCCCATTCAGCCTAACCCTGCCTGTGCAAGTTTCTCACCCTTGAATTCAGATTTCAGCCATCAGTCCACACACATATGGCTATCTAGTCCCAACGAGCGACTGTTGCCACACCTTCTATCTACTACGTTTGCACCTCCAGTGTGTAGGCGACAGCTGGCAACCCATCTCCCTCATCAAGCCACCTTCTACTACTGCATTTGGACCTCTTCATCACCTAGCAGCAACTAGCGCTGCATTTATAGCTTGCATTTGGTGTCTTCTCTCCAAGCGACAACTTCCTCCATCAGGCAACAGCTGCCAGCCCTCTTCCACACCTGTCCAACTTGCGTTTGTTGGTGCTCCAGGTCCTGACACCTGCGTTTGTTACATCCTCTCCATTCTACACTTCAACTGGTGGTCACAAACTTGGGATCCGTCTCCAATGGACGTCACTCGCAGACACTTTGCTCCGCCCTTGAGTATCTATACACTCTTACCTTCATTTACAATATTCATTCACTTCAAAGTTATGTTTTTCTCTCCCTTCTTCTGTTTGTATTTGAGTTTCTGAGTTTGAGTTTTGAGTTTAGTGTTTAGGGTTTGAGTTTTACTTTCTATGTCTATGTCTGTCTCTTGGTGTTTCTGTCGTCGTTGTACACTATGTCTCCTCAGTACAAACCCTAACACTTTTCTTCACATGGTATCTAAGCCGATGCTCTTGTAAAGAATATCCTACAGATATTGTGGAGAGCTTGGTTTTGTGCAAGGCACACAATACGACTCGTAACCAAATCACAATGTCATAGACACCTTCTCCAATTCCTATGATGTTCTATCAAGCTGCTCCATCACTGGAGGCCTTGAGACGGCGTTGTGGACTCAGTGAGGAGGATGACACTCCACCTTCACCGTCACCTTCTTTTTCTACTCCTATTCTATATTTCACCCACATGATAGAGGACTTTGAGGAGTACTGTAACAACAAGTATGATGATGTTTACACCCCTCCTACCAGTTTTACTACCACATTCGGACCGGTCGGTGAGACTGGTCACCTCTCCAATCGTGGAGGATATACGGCATTTTGAACGCCTGGCGATCCATCTTCATCATCTCAACCAAATCCAGAGCCAAGTTTGTACAATTCTTTTGAGTTGCATGAATCAAAACCCTCACATGTTTCATCTTTTGAGGTACAGGATCCGGATGGCTTTGCATATGTGAACTTCAACAGAGGGGGCTCTTGAAGTAGATGTAATCCAGGTACATCTACAGCTTCTATTTCATTTGAGCATGTAACACACACTTCTCAATTCCCTACCATCCCACCCTCTTCTACACCACACCTTGATAACCTCTCATGGTCTTTCCAAAACCTTGGATTACACTCCACATCCACATCACACACACTAGGCGTTGAATCTTCCATCTCCGCTCCTAGCACTTTCTCATTCTCTACCCCATTTTCTACCTCTTCGCACCTTGATACTTCGTTGGGGGAAATGTCACCCCTTAACACAGTGCCTCTCACGTTTCCGCAAATGAGCACACCCATAGCACCTAGGACAACTATGATGGGCATCCCCCTCACTACCCCTAGATTTCCATCTCACATGACCACTCAAATGCAGGGGTTTCCATCCTCAGCTTATGGTGCATCTTTACACTCTCCCTGGGTTACACCTACGTAGGGATTCCCATCTTCCGCTCCACATGTTCCCCCCCATCTCCTTAGGTTACTCATTGGGCTACCATCCCCATGCCTAGTCAGCCCATCCCTACCTATGGATCCACGCTGCATACTCACCATATGTGTGGTGGGCACTCTAGGGTCCATTCCCAAGTGTACTTCACTCCCCCATCCTACCCACATTACACTTTCCCCCGTTATCCATCACCTAGCACTACCACTCATGTTACAACGGCCAAAAATGCCTACACGGATAAGACTCGTTTTAATGGGTTGAATTTTACCACTTGGTCAAATTTCATGCAACAAGTGCTTGAGTCTCACGGTCTTTGGGACTCGTCGTTGGTCTAGAGCCTATGTCAGACCCTCAACTAGCCCCCCCTAACTACATCCATCAATGGAGAGCCTGCAATGCCACAATCAATGTTGAGCTAATGCAAGGATTGCTTTCTGAGTTTCACTCTCAATTACAACACTTCCTACTCACCTCAAAGCGTTGAAGTCACCTTCTCAACCGCACATAAATCTGGACTTTGAGCTTCAAGAGTTCTCTATTAAGAAAGGGGATGATTTGAAAGTCAAGTTGGCTGAATATAGGCAGTTACTCGCTGAGTTCGCCACTACTGGTTCTCCAAAGTAAAACGATGATCATGTTACATTCCTCTTGAATAAGTTGCCCAAAAAATACTTCAATTTCATCCAACACATCATCTCACTGCCTAGACTGCCAACCTTCTATCAGTTTGAGTGTCAATTCTTGTGTTACACGAGGCTGCACGATCAAGTTCACAAGAAATCTTCATCACAGCCTTATTCAGAGCAGAGGGGATTAGTTGCCTCTTCTTCAGGAGGGAAAACCAACAATGGCAAAAACTCGCAAGATGCAAAGACAAGCCAATCTAAGGGTGACACCTCTTCCTCAGACAGAACCAAAGAATCAAGACCTATTTAGCAACAACTCCCTAAGAAAAATCGATTTTGCACACACTGCCACAGATCTAGCCATGTGGACGAGGAGTGTCACTCCAAGGCCCAAGGTCTCCAAGCTAAAAAGCCTCAGCAGACCACTGCAACTGCACAGTCTAGTGGGGCTACACCTCCTGCTTTTGCTTCATCTACTCCCTCAATACCAGTCATCGCTGCTAGATATGTGGCATACGGACAACCTCAAAAGACAGTCTCTTTCACTACCCCTGAGAGATTGTTTGATTGGTTTGCAGGTTCCGATCCCATTGCACTTCATGCATCCATCTCACCTCCCTCTCCCCCTCATCAGGCATTTCATTGGCGGAGATCTGCTATTGGGCATACGCGATGGTGACCACACTCTTAGACTAGCAGGTCTCTAGGTCCCTTGGGATACCCTCAATCGATCTAGCATCCATTTTTTTGGTCCTCTTAGAGTCGGGCCCATAGGATTCATTGTCCTTAGTTTTTCCATTCTTATGTCTTCTACTACATTTACTCACACGCATACACATTCATAGCATGGTACTTTCAGTTAGCTTTTTCTTTCTGTTATGTTTTGCTTTGGAGCATCTCACTACTGATCTCTGTGCTTGCAAATTCTTATCTCTTTTGCAAGGTTTTGTATTTCAATTGGGCTAACTTGCAGGTTTACTTTGGTCCTTCCTAGGCTGGAGACGTGGGGATGCATGCCGTTCCTTTTATGGTTTCATCATCCTAAGAGTGTTTGCTCTTCTTTCAACATGGAGGCTTTCCCTCCCAAGTCGAATTGTGCATGGAGGCTTCCCCTCCCAAGACGGATCGTGCAACATCTCTCTTGATGCTATCATGGTGGTGACTTCTACCTTGCTCTTCCAGCAAGGTGCTTTATCCCTTTCATCATCTTCTTCTTCCATTTATCAGGCTCCTCTTCCTCCTTCGGCATCTACATCCCAATTGAGAGGGGATTCCTACCCTTCTTGGTATTCTACAAGCTTCAACACTTTGTCTTCGACATCAGCTTCTCCCCCCCGTTGTAACTTCCCCCTTTGCATTGCATGATTTCATCATCTTTGTACAAGGGCACTTGGGCAAATGAACAATTTTCCCACGAGGGACACTGTCCAAGTGGCACCTGCTGCTACATGAGCATTCTTCAGCATGTAGCATACTTTATATCTCATTGTGCAGCGTACCACTTGAACGGATCCTAACTTGTTTTCACTAGCAATTGTTGTCACCACACCACCATACTCCCATCACATGGATACCTCATCGCCTTTTTTTTCCTCGTCATCAATATTCTCGAGTGGATGGATAAGCTTGTATTGTTTTCTAATGTGTTGGGTGTACCCTCCCTACTCCCGTCTTCTAGATTGCTGTTACTCAATCAGCAATCAACCGCATCCCATAAAATTTAACTCTCACTTTATTTTTTAAAAAACCAACAAAAGTTCAATGTGGTTCCATCCACCTTTGCAAGGCTTGGTAGGCCACTAGGCAGTCAATGTGGACCCTTTGTCCAATGTTGTGTCCTCTCTAGGGTGACTACTTGGACTCCCTTGGTAAGATGACCATCGCCTCTGTTGTCTTGATAGGCTACTAGGCAGCCGACATGCACCCTTTGTCCAATGACCTAGCTGCTTTCGGGTGGAATGCCTTAGGGTCAGTAAAAATCAAAGTGGTATGCCTAACCTTTCGGCTCAATTTTGGGCTTGAGAGGGGGGGTTGAGCAAAAACACGCTTTTCAGCCAATTAGCATTCTTAAACAACCCCAAAACACACCGATCCAAGAGAGTTTTAGTGGTCTCCCAAAAACCCTAATTCTTTGGGGCACCCTTCAACATCTATAAATAGACAAGCTGGCCCCATTCAACCTAAGCCGGTTTGTGTAGGTTTCTCACCCTTGAGTGCAGAATTCAATCATCAGTCCACACACATGGTTGTCCAATCCCAATGACTACTGCCACACCTTCCCTCTGTTGCTTTTGCACCTTCGGTGTGTAGACAACAGCTGGCAACCCATCTCCCTCATCAAGCGACCTCCTACTGCTGCGTTTGGACCTCTTCATCACCTGGTGGCAGCTGGCGACTACATCTACAGCTTGCATTTGGTGTCTTCTCTCCAAGCAACAGCTTCCTCCATCAGGACAGCTCCTCCTCAACAAGCGATAGCTACCAGTCCTCTTTTACACCTACCCAACTTGCATTTATTGGTGCTCCAAGTCCTCCTAACACTTGTATTTGCTGCATCCTCTCCATCCTACACTCTGACTCATGGTCACAAACTTGAGATCCGTCTCCAATGTGGACGTCACTCTCCGACACTTTGCTTTGCCCTTTGAGTATCTGTACACTCTTACATTCATTTACAATAATCATTCACTTTAGAGTTGCGCTATTTTCTCTCTTCTTCTGTTTGTATTTGAGTTTCTGAGTTTGAGTTTTGAGTTTTGTATTTAGGGTTTGAGTTTTGCTTTCTATGTTTGTGTCTGTGTCTCTCTCTTTGTGTTTCTATCTAGTCGCACACTATGTGTTTCCTCAGTATAAACTCTAACAGTTTTCTTCACAGGATGATGATGCTCCTACTTCCTTGGACGAAGCTCAGTAAGATGTACATTGAATGTAGGCCATGCAGGATGAGTTAGACTCTATTGCCACTAACTCTCCATGGGATCTTGTGGATTTTAAGAATGAAGGGGGCGACTTGCTAATTATCATTCTTTATGTAGATGACGTGCTACTCACTAGACCTTCAAAAGCACAAGACTGAATTAAAACATGCATTTGCTATGTTAGATATGGGCTATCTACACTATTATTTGGGAATTCAACTCCCCCAAAATCAACATGGTATCATCTGTTGAGCTAAAACATGCATTACTTACTTATTAGCTCTTAAACAGCCCCAAAATACACTAAAAATGCTCTTTTAGAGTAAAACCCTAAAAACGAGGAGCGGTTCGAGAGAGTTCATTGGAAACCCTAAAACGGAGGCGGTTCGAGAGAGTTTAGAGGAAACCCTAATTTTTGGGGCGCCCTTCCACATCTATAAATAGACAGGCTGCCCCCATTCAACCCGATTTCGTCTGTGTAGGTTTCTCACTCCACGTGCAAATTTCAACCATCGGCCTCCTCCCACGTGGCTGTCCAGCCCTTGAGACTGCTACCACTCCATCCATGTTTGCTCCTACTGCTGGCGCCTTCATCCATACTGACGTCAGCTACTGGAGACATCATTATCTGTTGTGATCTTATCATCCAGTCATCGCCAGCCACATCAAACATTGTTCAGCCTACTGCTTACATCAGACTGTGCACAATTTCCAGCCTCTGATCGGCGGTACACTGCTGCATTTACTAGTTTCCAACCTCCAGACTTCTCCATTTTGGTGACCAACCTACTGTCATTCACTATTCAGCACTCCTACACTCTGACCATTGGTCACAGACTTGGGATCCATCTCCGGTGGACATCACACTCCGACATTGCTCTGCCCTTGAGCACACTGTACACTCTTACATTCATTTACAGCATTCATTCACTTTAGAGTTGTGTTCTCTCTCTCCCTTCTTCTGTTTGTACTTGAGTTTCTGTGTTTGAGTTTTTGAGTTTTGCGTTTAGGGTTTGAGTTTTGCCCTCTCTGTATCTATGTCTGTATCTATCTCTCTGTGTTTCTGTCGTGGTCGTATACTCTATTACGAGGACTTGAAAATTTGATGCTTTGCTTATGCTTAATTGACATTTGATTAAAGAATTAATCAAATGTGCAATTAAAGATGCATATGTGAGGTGCAAGCTACCTTTTCACAGTTGAAGGCCAAAGGACCCAGTGAAAAAGATGGGTGTCAAAGGCAAAAGTTGTAACAAGTTAAACTTGTTAGACTCTAGATGAATTTTGGTGTCAGTTTGCCCCTAGGA
Organism: Lygodium microphyllum; assembly: GCF_053477565.2. Taxonomy (NCBI): domain Eukaryota; kingdom Viridiplantae; phylum Streptophyta; class Polypodiopsida; order Schizaeales; family Lygodiaceae; genus Lygodium; species Lygodium microphyllum. The sequence goes on along the minus strand of NC_141159.1, from coordinate 90,318,926 downwards.
CCATTAATTGGCCATTAAGTGTCAGTGGTGACACTAGGGACTAGGCATTAATTAATGGATTAATGCTTGTCCAAGGGTCAATTAATGCATGGGACCACTTTGGGTTGCAAATGGCCTAGCCAATTAATTTTTGGATGGGCAAGATCAATTTTCTGGGCATGGATCAAGGGCTGAATTAATTTTCACAATTAATTAATTCTGAAAATAAATTAAATGGCTGAAAATTGCTGAAAATGGATTAAGAAAGCTGTCACTTGGCAAAACTTTCCCATGCAAGTGGAGAAAAGGCTAAATAGGGCTGAAGGGAGAGGGAAATCTCGTTTTTTCATTTTGGAGCTATTGGGAAGAGGTGTTGGTCTGTTACTGCCAGCTTTTGGGGCCATTTCCCAGCCAGCCATTGAAGACCATTTTGGTGATGGAGATTGCATATTCTTGACCTTGGGAAGCTGGCAATTGCTGCTAATGCACTTTCTCCTAAAGATCACAATCTCTGATGCTCCTATTGTTGTTGGTGCATCCGTTTGGGGCTGATTCAGCAGCACAGCAAAAACTGATTTTGATCAGTTCTTCACGACAAATCTCAGAATTTTCTCTCTCTACAGCATTCTCTCATCTCCTTCAGCCTATGCTCAGCCATTCTCAGCAATTCTTAGCCATTCGGAGGAGATATCAGCCATTTTTGGTGGGCTGATCTATAATTTCTGCAGTAAACCCTAATTTACAGCAAAAATTAGGGTTTAGCAGCCACCTTGGGATCCATGCCAGAGATTGAAGGCTCAAAGGACTAAAATCAGCAGCTGATAATTGAAGATTATCAAGGGATTTCAGGAGCCAGCCCATCCTGAATTGATTTGGGGCAGCATTTGGCCAGCCAAGGGTCAAATTGGAGAAGAAGTCCTGGGTGAATTAAGGGGCAAATGACCCAAAAGGCTTGCTGGTCATTTATGACAGCAAGAGCAATTGATTAGTAGGAGGAGATTGAAGAATCTCGAGCTGTACTCCTTCCAATTGAATGAAAGTTAAAAAAATACCGCAAGGGGCGCCAATTTTGGGGCCAACAGGGTGTCTACTGTCCAAGAATGTTATGGTAAATTGTGTATTTCATTTTATGTGCATTTATTTATTGCTGTAATTAACTCTTAAATCAGGTTATCACCACCCATTCCAAGGAAGACTGGTTTCACACTCTCTGTGTCCTCAGTGCAAACCCTAGCAGTTTTCTCCATATCATCATGTCACAATCATAGTATGTGGATAAATTGTTACATAGGTTTAATATGCAAGATTGCAAACCTATGTGCACTCCTATTGAGCCAGGCTTAAAGTTGTCTATGCATGATGGTGAAGAGATGTCTGCTGTCGCAATTTACAGTAAATATGTTGGCTGTCTTATTTATCTTTGCAACGCATGCCTTGACATTCAGTATGCAATATCTCAAGTGAGCAAGTATATGCATAGCCCATGGACTATACATTGGCAAGCTATTAAGCGGATCTTCAAATATTTGCAAGGTACTCAATCACATGTATAATTATTTCCCGAGGGGGGAGACTTGCAATTACAGGCTTACAGTGATTCAACTTGGGTTGGTGATGCACACACTAGGCAGTCTACTAGTGGACACTGTTTCTTTCTAAGCCGTTCATGCATTTCATGGCTAAGCAAGAAACAGCCTACAATGGTTACCTCCTCCTGTGAGGCTAAGTACAAGCCTCAAGGTAGCCTTTATGGCAACAATGGAATATTGGCTGATCTACATTTACCATTGCAGGATCCTGCATCCATTCTTTCTAACAGTCAGAGTACTACTACAGTGGCACAAAATCCTGTGTTTCATGCTTACACAAAACATACTAAGGTGCATTACCATTATGTCAAAGAGAGATGCTATGCAAGAGAGATCAGCTTGATGTATGTTCCTACACAAAAAAATGTTGCAGACATTTTCACCAAGGCACAACCTCATGAGAAGTTTGAGGCTTTTCGCAAGTCCTTAAACTTGCTACCCTTTGTGATTGATCATTCATGTACTTTACCACATTGGCACTTTAGGGGGGTGTTAGAATTTGCCAATTCTATGGGCAATGCCCAATGTTTTAGTCTTTAGTTCTTCTTAGTGTGAACACAACTAAAGTTATAAGTTGTGTCACCAATCTTAGAGTTAAGAGTTAGAGTCGATTAACTCCAGCTAAGTTAGAGCTAGGTCTATCTTAGACCTATCTTGTACCTTTCATTCTCATTCTATTAGTTCAACAAGTACACTCTACTCTTTTGCTTCAACATACTATCATTGTCTCTCTTTTCTCTCCTCCAAAGCTGCCTGTCATTTTCCAACAATTCTCACTCAAACACGCCACCCAACAATCATGGTGAAGCAGCCCATAGTTGAAGCCCATTTTTTTCAACAATACCACATTTTGCAACAAGATCACTCCACTACAGCATGCTTCATTCTTGGTCATCATCACTTGCATACTAAGGCTCCCCCTCATCAGCAATGACTACTTTTTCCAATCATCCACAATAGTCAACACATTCAGCCATCATCGCCTTCCTACTCAAAATCTTCCTTATTAGCATTCTACTTTTCAGAGTTGGCACTATCATCAATAGTTGCCCACCTATTCGGACTATGATTGTCTTCATCCAGAGCAGCTCTCATCTTTTTCAGCAGTCATCTTCAAGCCTTGTTCAACGTTGACTCCTCTTTGCTCACCTTAGTACCAATCCACAATACATGGAACCTTAAGGCTCCATTGTATGGCCATTGTACATGATTCATCATTTTCATTCTCTGAATTTTTGAGTTCTAACGTTGTGTTTGTCATACATAATGAATTCCTCCTTGCAAACCCTACTATTTCTCCACACTATCTCCACATCTATCACCACCATCAATCAGTCCACATGATCACCATGGAAGAAACTATGGATAGCACAGAGATGAGGCTATCAAAGCCACCCAAAGTGGTCACCAAGGGAACGGGATGAAGGAATGCCGAAAACCACCATCCTCCCAAGAAGACTCTAAAAGCACCAAAGATACAAAGTGAATCCACAAAGCTCGGATGTAAACCTCAACACAATAAGAAAGCGAAAAAAGTGGAAAATCGCAAGTCGGGACCTAAAAGAGGTGGCCAAAAAGGAAATCGGACACAACGGAAAAAGCAAGAAGGGAAACAGTCGAAAGTGCAAGGGCGGCCTCAAAAATCAAGTCAAAGGCAAAAGCGCATTTCTAAATGCAAGGCACCCCTAGAACTGTTGTAAAAGAGCGCCAAGCTCCCTCCTATGCAAATTGTAAAAGGTAGGCGGGCATAAGGAAAGAGAGAAGGCAAATAGAAGAAAATGGAAAAGAGGACCTTGCCACAATAGCCAGTCATGTAAAAAAGAGATGACCGCCCGAAAGGAATTTAAGGTTATGTATAAAAGTCAAAAAGTGAATAGAGAAGCTCATTCTTTTGGTTTGTGGCAAAAGTAGACTCGTCTTCTTCTCTTCCTCTCCTCTTCGCTTGCTTGTGTGTGCTTAAGAGAGGGAGTGTGAGGAAGTAAGGGAGTGAGTGTGTGAGGGTGAGAGATCTTGGAGGTGAAGCTCTCCATCTTCTCCTCTCTTCTTCTTCTTGTCTCTTCCGTTCTCTTGTCTCGCACGTGGCTATGGAGGATAGAGGTTAGAGGTGGAGCCTTGAGGATGCTTGAGCTCGCATCACGAATTATGGAGCTACCGGTGTGCTTGAGGGAGGAGGCAACTCATTCAAACATCGAGATAAGCTCACTACACCCCGATAGAATCGAAGGCACATCGGTTAGATGAGAGATAGCCATAGGTGCTCACTTGAAACACTTGAAGAATAAGCGATCCGTGGGTCTTGGCAGTTGCGGTGAGTTTCCAGCCAATGATTAGACTGCAAAGCCTCCTTCACTGAAGTGGGCACACGATCCTACATAACACGGGTCATCAAACAATAGTTAGAGCAAACAAGCTCCGTAGAATGTGCCTGATTCCTCCGTGACCTCCGCAGTCCATCCTGCAGTTCCTACTCCTCAGGGACCCCCTTAATCCCTGAATCTCGAAGTGTGTCATGGGCCCAACGAGGAGGAGGATGAACCTCTCCCTGTTGCTCTCCATCTGTTGAAGACTTGGATACATCCACTAACGGAAGCTCCTCGGGGGCGGCTGGTGGAAGGGAAGACTCTAAACCAAAAGAAGAATCTCCATCAAGAGGCTATGGCTCCAAAGGAACTGTCTCGAGAACCCAACTCTCCCCTGGATCTCCAAGGACGGGGTGCTCCTCACCCCCCTTTGTGACCGGAACTTCCACGAACCGCACATATCGGCTCGTGTAGACATCCCGCTTGACAATATCAAACAAACGATAACCTTGGGACTAGGAGCTGTAGCCAACAAAAACCTATTGTCGGAAGGCCACCTCAAACTTGTCACGCTGTGTCTTCGGAATATGGACATAAGCATCACACCCAAAGATTCTGAAATAAGAGACATCAAGCGTAGTCCCAAAATAAGCCTCAAAAGGTATCATCCTGTCAACGGCCGAAGTGGGAGATCGATTGAGGATGTGAACTTCGGTAGCCATTGCCTCGGCCCACAGAAACCGAGGTGTCTGTCGGTGCTCCATCATGGTGCACGCCATCTCGATCACACTTCGGTTCTTCCACTCCAAAATGCCATTCTCTTGAGGAGTGTTAGTGTTAGCAAACTCCTGGTGAATGCCCCTGTCTGCACAAAAACGAGCAAACTCATTAGACATAAATTCACCTCCCTTGTCTGAATGCAAGGTCTTCAATCGCCGGCCATATCGATTCCCCTCAAAGAGAAGCCAATCCTTGAAGTAAGAGAAAGCCTCCAACTTCAAAGTCAAGAAATAGGCCCATGTCATCCTGCTATAGTCATCTACAATCAACATGAAGTACAAGCTCCCCTTCAAGGACTCGGTCCTTATCGGGCCATAAAGATCCATAGAGACAAGCTCCATAGGTGAAGTAGACCACCTCGAAGCTTTGTTGGAAATTGCATCTCGATGCAGTTTCCCACGAATGCAAGAGACACATGGCTGATGGCTCACCACTATGTCCAGCAAACCTCAAACAAACAATCCTTGCGACGCCTTCCGAAGGTACTCATAGTTCACGTGGCCAAACCGAGCATGCCATAGCTCGAACTGTGTTTGAGAAGTAAAAAGAAGAGAAGTAAGAGTTGTAGAAGACTTCAATTTGTAGACGCCATTCTCCTCATACCTTGCAAAGAGAACCTTCCTCGATCCACCATCAATGACTCGAACAGTATCACTGTCAAACTCCACCAAGAGGCCAAGAGCACAAATCTTATGGACCAAAAGCAAATGATACCCCAAGCCTGGCACATGCAACACCTCGGAAGTGTGGGTACCACCACGTCCATCTGGAATAAGCTGCATCTCACTCCACTCAAGAATAGACACAAAAGAGCTGTCTCCAATGAGAATCTACCCATGCGAAGGCCACAAATGGGCAATACCAATGGAAAAAGGAGTCGTGTGCCGTGAAGCACCACTGTCCACAATCCACTCTCAAGCTTGGGGAGCTGTTATCGCAACATCAGAAGTCGTCAATGTAGGGTCCTCAATGACCGCTAAATATAGAAAAGCAGTTAATGAGGATGCAACCACCGCTCCAAAATCCTTCTTGTCCTTCTTCTTGGTATCCTTCTTGTCTTTGTTGAGACAATCCTTCTTCCAATGACCAGTATTACCACAAATATGGCAAGTCGATTCCTTCTCCTTATCCTTCTTGGTTTTGTTGTCCTCCTTCTTCTTCTTTTGGTCCTTCCCCTTCTTCTGAGAGGCTTGGCCAACCAATGCCTCCCATTTGGAAGCATTCTGTCCCTTCAGTTATTTCTCTTGGTCCAAGACCATATGAACCAACTCTTCCCACCGAAGAGTCGACTCGCATCCTGATGCAATAAGAGCGAAATAAAAGATACCGAATCATGGCGGCAACTGGGACAGTAAAGTGACGGCCATATCTTCGGAGGAAATAGGCTTCCCCACATTTTGAACCTGTATCTGAAGCTGCTGAAGCTTGTTGATGTGTTCTCGAAGCGAAGAAGACTTATTCACGAAGAAGGTCCGCATCTGCACCTCCAAAGAGACCCTCTTCATCAAGGTCATCCGATTGTAAATCTGATCGAGCTCCAGCCATATCTCTCGAGCCACCGTCAAGTGCTCGATGTGAGCTATCACGGCTATAGTGCAAGACAAAAACAGAAAATATCGAATTCTACATTCAATTTGTCCCAATGAGACTGGGCCTTGGTCAACTCCACACGAGCATTGGAAGAGAGTTTGGACTCATCTCTCACGAGGGCCTCTTAATCTCCTCCATCACCAGTTCTGCCAAATCATAAGACTCCAAAATGGTCAACATCATCACCCGCCAGATGCAATGATTATCACCATCAAGCTTCTGATCCGATGGAAGAGCCGGTAGGACAGGCACCTTCCTGTCCATAATCGCCTGGAATCCAAATCAATCTCTATAGACATGTTAATCTGCAATGCCTACACAAACACAAAATCAGTCCCCCTCTGACTGTGTAAACGCAGCCTTCTAGGGCTATTTCCTCCGCTGCCCAAACCTTCTTCACCTCTCGAAGGCGATGAAAATGTAAAATCTGCAATGGAAGGCCTAAAACGCAGCCTTCCTCCCCTTCAAACAGCAATAACCTGCAGCAAATTCACGAGTTGGACTCCTTTCTGGCACACCCACGCTTGCTTCAGCCTTAATCCGATGCACAGCCCTCCCGCTCGCCCTCGAATCCTGGAAATGCAGCCTTGTGTCGTGCTAAAATCTCCTCTTCAAGTTCAGCACTCAGTCAGTCCGTCTTCACCGCTCTGATACCATGTCAGAGTGCAGCAATGCGGACACATAGGACAAAGACTGAGAGAGAGTGAACACAGAGAGGAGAGAGAGAGAAAAGGAGAGTGTAACGCAGAAAATCTGCAGTGTGGTATGCTGTATAAGAGTGCAAAAATATACACGGGGGCAGACGAAATATCTGCGTGTGTCTCCGACTTGATGATCTCGATCTCCGTCAGCCCAAGCATAGTCTGTCTCAACCAACAAATGAAACTGAATGTGATTATCCGAGTGTGCCACACACTGGCTATAAATAGCCAAAAAATAATAAATAACAGCACCAAGTCGGCTCGCCAACTGCATACAGAAAATCTGTCCAACCGCACTCCTGACATGGCACTTGCTGACATGTCCTTTGCCATATTATGTTGACGTGGCACCGCCGTACTCTACTCACGTGTTCGACTGCCTATCCAAGGGATGACTCTACCTCTAACAGTTTCGAAGTATCCATAAAATTGAAGAGGTGGTGACTAAGGAGGAGGCTACAAAAAGGGTTGTGGAGCAATGCAACCTAGCCAAGTACCTCAAGAAATTTGGACAAGAGTCCGACCACACCAAATGTGTGAAATTTTTTAGGACCTACAACCCTGACAAGGAATGTCGAACGATAACTATGGGGAGGGGAAAAGAAGCTAAGCAAGTACAAATTCAACTCAGTAAGGCCTTGGTGGAGAAGATGTTGGATCTAGAATCCAAGGTGAAAAGAGACAGAAGCAGGATGTTTATGCCATGCTAAACATGAAGAAGGAGCAAGTCTTGACAAATAATGGCATAAGCATTCAAGACATCCCCGACCCAAAAATCAGAATACAGGCAAAAGTTATCCATTTCCTCTTCTCCAACCACAGATACAACTCCCTCATGCATAGAATCTGTGTGCCCATGCTGGAGAGCATGGCAACTCACTCGTTGGATGAAATAAACTGAAACGGCTACATGCGGAAAACCATTGATCAATCCGCTAAGGCACTAGCCTTGGGAAGCAAGCCGGCTGGTGGAAAATCCTCGGCATCAAAGGGAGCTGAGAGAAAGAGACTATCATCCAAAGCCTCATTCATTGGGTATGGGGGAATTTTGACTACTCTCATCCAGGAAGCTGTGAAGGAGACGCAAGATGGAGAGGAATGAGCTGATAAAACATCTAGAAAATCGCCTCCCCATCATGAACGAGAGTAGTCCATAGTTGTCAGGTACAAAAGGTACGATACGGTACGATAAAATACGGTACTAAATGGTACCTTAAGATTTTATAAGGTATAGTACGAAAAAAAAATAACTTGATTATTTTAGATTAAAGATAATAGAATAGATATTTCAAGTCTAAATAGCAATGCTATTAGAGTATATAAGATGAATACTTGAGGGTAACATGCCAAAACCTAATGCTACATGCGCTACTGCTACCTACAACTTATAACTACATAGATGGGAGTGGATACATCATACATGCATGATCATACAAATAAGAGAAGTGTGGGCTTGAGAAAGAGAAGGTTAAGAGAAATTGTTTGAATCTCAAATAACCTAATCTCACAGGAGAATCATATTAATATAAGGAGCATTTAGCTCGTTCCAAAGTGCAGTTCAAATGGGAAAGATGTATCCATTAAGTTGGTACCTTATGGTACTAATACGTAAGGTACCGTACCTAAAGTATGGTATAGTATCAAACCTTTCGTACATGGTACTAGTGCAACTATGCAGCAGTCAAGCGAGAGAACAATTAGTGAGGAGGAGGGAGAACCAGAAGCCCAATCCAGCAAAAGAAAACCAAAAAAGCCCAAGAAAAAGACAACACTGGAGAAGCAAGAAGAGAGAATGACAAAGAAGAAGAAGTAAGAGCTACTAAGAGCGCAAAGAAAGTCCAAAAAAGCTGAAGAAGAGAGAAGAAACAAAGAGAAGACTGAACTACAAAGAACAGCAAAAGAATCAAAAAGGGCAGAGGAGGAAAGGAGAAGAAAGGCAAAAGAAGACGATGAAGAGTTAGAGGAGGAAGGAAGAACAGGACTTGGCACAAGTTGTGCATATGTCCATTGAGCAACAATGCAAATATGAGAAATCAGCAGTAATGAGTCCACCCATGCAAGATAGGACGGGGACCAGTGGTCAAGTGCCGGAAGACTTGCCTCCACCCATTCCAAAAGGAAAAGGCAAGGCCACACTCCACCTGATCCCACCCACCATGCTGCCAACCACCCCAACCATTGCAACAACACGAGGCACCCCAACCGCTGTTGATGCCAGTAACCTCATGGCATGGGTGCAGTTCCTAGTACACAAAGCATATTGAAACCGGTCTATGACTCACATAAAGCGGTAGTCCCTTCAATTAATACCTGGCCTTTTCACATAAACACAAATAGAGACCTCACTCCCTTGCTCAACACCACATTGGCCCCGAAGACTGGCACCCCTCTCGGTATTTCTTTATCAATTAAAAGATGCAAGGTTACAAATGAAATGTTCCAAAGTACAAAACCTATGAACAATTGGCTTTCATCTTTTCTAAGTAAATTTCAACTGCATAAGGACAATACATCATATCCAAAACAACATCCCAAGTAGGAAAACACTTTCTATGAGCATAACTCGATAATTTAAGTGTAGAATTGCAATCTGCAGAACTCTGTATTTATAGTTTTTCATATGTTTCTTGACCTATTCTCAGCCTTATTCCATTCTAGATCTATTGCATACCAATTAGACTACAACCCTTTGACCCTGGCAACATTCCAACAATAAAACAGTCCCACAAACAGCACTAAATCAAAGCTGAAAACCATGTTTCCATGTGGCGTGGTCATCACTTTCTTTAGTTCCTGCATTGGAGAAGCAATCAGCTCCTCCTGAACCTGGATAGTGAGGCTCTTGCCTCAGCAAAAGTGCAAAGAAAACATAGAACCGTACATTCGATGGAATCAGCCCGTCATGCAAGGCATTGTTGAGAAACCCTTCACCCTTCACCTGCAATTTGTGTTTTTGCATTTCTGAGTTTTGCGTTTAGGGTTTATAGCCCCAAAAAGGAGCGCCATCCTAGACTAACTGTGCCTATTTATAGGCCACTCTCTCAATCATTCCTCACAGCTGATTCATTCAGTCCATCACCTCTTCTCTCCAACCTCTCCACTACCCTCACACCCCTTCAGGAGGACATTGCGGTTCGTGCTTCATGGCTGTCATCATCATCCTTGTACTACGGCACCCTTGTTCCCTTGTATCACATTCACTCCATGATTCAGAACTTCATCATTCCATTCATCAGAGTTTCTTTTCTCTTCTCTTCTCTTCTCCATATTTGCCGAGTTCACTCCGTGTTTCTCCCCGCCAACCCTACTGTCTTGCTGGTGCGTCATCTTTTGACATGCATTTCCTCTAAGAATAGAGAGTTGACCAAAGAGAGCAAGCTCTACCTCCGTACATAAGTCTAAGATGAAGAAGTACTCTCCATAACTGATGTACTTGCAACAATCTGCCCTCAGCCCCTAAAAACTTTACACTCAGATCTGCCCCTCCTGCCTATTACGTTTTTTTTTTTTTAAATGCTCTATCTCTCTTTTGGGAATTTGTGCCCAAATTATGACACATGGCATACATGTAACAATTTTCCTGTTTAAACCTTCCGGTCTAAGATTCTCCATGATCTGTGCAAAATTTGACCTCGGCACAGAACATAGAATTAATCCTTATGCAAAAACGAAGATAATGACACGAAGAGATTCTGGGGTCCAAAAATAGTAACTCCCTAAATTTTAGGGATGGTGACCCCTGCATTCCTCAAGTTCTTCTGAGCAACTTTTATCATTGCAACCACATCAAAAAGTGTAATGTGGCTCAGTTACGATGACTTTTATTCCGTGAGCATTCTCACATGTGCATCTTTTGTCTTGGCCAGGCTCATTGTCCTGCACCATCTCCAATGACTAAGCACACAATCCCAAACCATTGGCATTCTATTCTTCAGTGCCCATTCAATATAAAACTAGTCCCAAGGCTCAAATAAACCATTAGTCCAATTTGTCCAATGGCTGCCTCTTCTGGCCATGTAAAGATCCCGGCTTAATCCAAGAGAACTCTGGGGGTAAAAAGCAACATCAACTAAAGAAAAGAAAAATAAAATATTTATATAAGTAAATAAGGAAAGCAACTGTAAAAAGTATCACCACCTACTGACATACCCCCTCTTGAAAGAAGCAAGCGACCTCAATTGCATGCCACACATGCTAATGGATGACACAGGACGATAACAAGATTCTCCATGTTATTAGTACCATCGCATGTATCACTTGCTAACAGATGACACGAAGCGATAGTAGGAGTTTCCCCACTATCATTTGTGCCATTGCAAGTTTAAGTCTCACATAGGTGGAGAATCACGTCCTGTATCCAACTTTGATTACTAGGAGCCTTTCTAATATATATGTTTACGGATGCAACACAGGGCGATAGCACGTATCCCCAAACTATTAGTGTCACAACATGCATATTCATTCAACTAAAGTGTAACAAATACAACTTCAAAGCACTGAGATTTCATTCAATGATACACATGTTAATACTAAGTGTAAACCATACATTGTGCATTATTCAATAAGATGCAGTATTCAACTGTACAATAGAGAATGTACATTGCTTCAAAAAGCATTCTAAGTCACTGTAGGTTCCAACAAGAAAGCTTCTCGGTAAAGTTGCAATAACTAAGGCGAATCAGCCAATTCAACCTCTTCCATTCATTTGGCATCCATTGGTGAATAGTCTTGAACTTCACCAAAAATCTTTTTATAACTCTACCTTTCACTTTCCTATCCTTATGTACCAGGATCTGCTCAAGAACTAGAATCTCATCTAAGTCCTCTACTTCAGCCTGTTCCTCTTGAACCGTATCTTCTGGCACTTCACCAATAAAAGGCCTCAATAGGCTCACATGGAATGCATTATGAATTTTTCAATTCTCTGGCAATTTCAGCCTATATGCCACATCATTGATCTTCTGTGAGACTTGACAAGGGCCATAGTAACGCATACTCAGCTTTGGAAACAAGTGTTCCTTGCCCTTCTGTTTTCTCAAACATGCCTTTTCAAAACGCAATAAGACCCAATCGTCCTTTTTGAACAAGGGTTCCCGACGATGACTATCAGCAACTCTTTTCTGTTTAGCTTGTGACTTTTCTAAGGCATACTTGACCTTTTTATATGCTTCTTCCTAATCTTTTACATAACAATCTGCTTCAAAAATGTTATCTTTTGTCTGCAAAATGGGAGGCAGTTTCTTTCCATCTTCCACAATCTCAAAAGGTGCTTTGCGAGTAGATGAATGCACTGTATTATTGTATGCATACTCAACCAATGGCAAGTAGTGTTCCCAAGAAATCTTATGATCTGAAACATAACACTTCAATAGATCTAAAACAGTCGAATTTGCTTCTTCAAACTGTCCATCAGTTTGTGGATGGAAAGAAGATGAAAATTTCAGCATAGTGCCCATGTTTTCAAACAATGCTTTCCAAAACAAGCTAGTCGTTCTTAGGTCTCTATCATTGACAATTGACTGTGGCATTCCATGGTACTTGAAGATATTATGCATAAATATCTTTACCATGTGTTCTGAATTAACATTTTTCCTTACTGGAATGAAATGTACCTGTTTGTTGAATCTACAAATGATAGTCCAGATTCCATCATTCCCTGAAGAAGTTCTCCGAAGATCAAAAATGAAATCCATGGCAATACTTTCCCATGGCCTTTCTGGAATAAGCAGTGGTTGCAATAACCTTAGTGTCTTCTGTCTATCAAGTTTGACCTTTTCGCATACAAGGCAAGATCTGAAATATGCATCAACATTAGATCTCAAGGTTGGCCAATAGAAGAAAGTCTCTACCGCTTTGACTGTAGCATCTATACCACGATGTCCTGCATACGGTGGAGCATGACTTTCTAATAAAACTTTTGGTCTTAGTAGTTTTGTAACGCATGTTCTTCCATGCATCATGATAAAGCCTTCTTTGAACACATAATGATCATGATGTTGGCCATTGATCAACTATTCATAGATTTTAGAGAAATCTTCGTCATCACCATATTGCTCTTTCATATCATCCAATTCATGGTGATAAGAAATTGAAACAGCTGACACCTGTGGTTTGCGAGATAAAGCAACTGCAACTATATTCTTCTTGCCTTCCACATGCACTATCTGAAAATGAAACATAGATAGGAAATTTTCCCCCAACGCATGTGTTTCTCTGACAATTTAGCTTGTGTGAGAAAGTATCTAAGTGTTTGATGATCCGTTTGCACTACAAAATCAACACCAAGCAAATAGTGCTTCCAACTAGAAAATGCATGGATTACAGCCAAGACTCAATCTGATGGGGTAAGATCAACAAAATCAACACCAAGCCAATAGTGCTTCCAACTAGAAAATGCAGATTACAGCCAAGACTCAATCTGATGGGGTAAGATCAACAAGAAAATTTGTTGAGAGCGGGCTTAATGCCGTTAAGAGGTTAACACGTTAGGACTCCAAGAGGAATAGCCATAGAAAGTAGAAGCAGGATTAAGCCATGACGGGGTGCAACGAGATGAGGAGTGGATTCCACCACCTCCCTCGCCACAACTAGAACCCTCCTCAAGATGAAGATACCACAGCAGAAAGGAAAGCAGAGGCTAAAAAGAAAAGAGCTAGAATGCTTGAACAAGCACACAAAAGAGCAAAGGTACAACCGCCTACAATCCCAGAGCCTCCTATATCCCACCGAAGAAAGACTGCTTACCCATGAACTAGAACATGGAGCTATCAGTGTGGGAGCAGTGGGAAAACCATCGTCAACCCTTTGATTTCAGTTTCCAATACCCAGCTGCCCTGAGCAGAGTACTATCCACCGAACTAGTAAAGGAGTAATCGCCATGGGAAGAAGGCTTGGTGACTGATGGCTCACCGAAAGAGAAAAGAATCCAACCGCATGGGAGATGGAATCTCTGAACTACTGGGAAAATAAGGTTAAGGAGGTACCCCACACGGTTAAAGGCTATGAATCTCAACCTAAATGGAGGAGAAGAGTCTGAAATGGTAACGTAGATACCTTGATGTTGTTTTGCAGCTCCCTACCCTTCGAGCGGAATGATCTGACCTATCTACCGTATCCTAGGAGGGTAGGAGTAGATTTTGATCTTGACATTCATGGCCAATACGACTTCCCCAATATCTACAACATCAACGACACAAAGCCCAAGGAAGCGCTCACTTTCTCAGAACAAGATTTATGGGACTCCATGGCCCACTTCTTAGGCGAATTCTCTTCCTGCCCAAACCTCGCCTTTGTAACAACATGTAACTATATTAGATTACTAAGGACACTCCTCAAGCAACCCCCCGCACCGGCAAAGTACCATTTTCTGCCGCTCTTTTTTGACATTAATGCAAGAATAGATAGTTGTGCCATGACTCGACCAATGCTCCGTGCTGCTCTATTCCAATCATTTTGCATGGCCCTCCTTCAGGACATGAACAACAGCCATTTTACCAGTTCTAGCCATCTATTTTTGTCCACCACTCCTCTCCGTGTTAGGATAGGCCAAAAAGGGTATATGCTAAGTAGGAACTTCCTTAGTAAATCATTGAAGCCGCCTACCTCCCCATCTCACACTCAAGAGCCCGAGGGATAGATCCTCTATTTTGTACCACCCCTCAAAGGTCATAATAAAAAAAAGAAGCGAAAAAAAAAAGAGGAGAACAAACAGGAAAGAGAAGCACCTCACGAGCAAAGCAGTTAGACCACCTCACTTCATATAGGTCATAAGCACTACATCTAAGGATTCTCAAGTTAGATGCGTCTGATGGCTTCAGTCGGCCGGCTCCATTCCTAACCCCCTAGCTCTTTTTAATTCCCTACTATACACGCTACGGACACATCAGAACATACCTACGGAGGTCACACTCGCCTACAGTTAGACCTATCACCCTAAGCCGCACCCATTGCACCTCCCTTATGCACGAACTGGGTCCTCAAGTGTGGGACACCACCCAGGCTTACTTGCATAAGACCCAACTCCCAGTTCCACTCACACGAGCACAATGCACCACACGATAAGGTAGACACACCCCCTAGGTAGTACACTTCTTTTCTTTCAAATAATGACGGATACTGCAAACCACCAACATCGGAGAACCCACCATCCACGCAGCATATCCTCGGCCTCCAATAACATAATCATTTGCTAAGCTTCTCACCTAGTACGCACCCACACAAGGCCCATCATCACCTCGGCAACCACCCTTCCAAGCACCAAGCCCTCATCAGCAAAGCCCCGCAAGTGTCATGAAACTTGCAATCGTCTAGAAGGAGGATTCATCTAACACCATCCCCCCACAAGGGCTTGTAAACAAACTCAAAAAAGCCATCTGGCTACACCCATCGCACCTTCCAACTACTATCCATCAATGCCATAAGACTGGCACTAGGCTAGGAGAGGGATAATGTTAACCTCAACATAAGAAAAAAGTAGAAAAGCGCAAGTCGGGACCTAAAAGAGGTGACCCAGAAGGAAATCAAACACAATGGAAGAAGCAAGAAGGGAAACGGCCGAAAATGCAAGGGCGGCCTCATAAATCAAGTCAAAGGCAAAAGCGCATTTTTACATGCAAGGTGCCCCTAAAACTGTTGTAAAAGAGCACCAGGCTCCCTCCTATGTAAATTGTAAAAGGTAGACGGGCATAGGTAAAGAGATAAGGCAAATAGAAGGAAATGGAAAAAATAACCTTGCCACAATAGCCGGTCATATAAAAAAAAAGTTGACCACTCGAAAGGGATTTAGGGTTATGTATAAAAGCCAAAAAGTGAATAGAGAAGCTCATTATTTTGGTATGTGGCAAAAGTAAACTCATCTTCTTCTCTTTGCTTACTTGTGTATGCTTGAGAGAAGAAGTGTGAGACAGTGAGGAAGTGAGTGTGTGAGAATGAGGGATCTTGGAGGTGAAGCTCTCAATCTTCTCCTCTCTTCTTCTTCTTGTCTCTTCTCTTCTCTTGTCTCACGCGCGGCTATGGAGGATGGAGCTTGGAGGTGGAGGCTAGAGGATACTTGAGCTCGTATCACGAATCATGGAGCTATTGGTGTGCTTGAGGGAGGAGGCAACTCATTCGGGCATTGAGGTAAGCTCACTACACCCCCGTAGGATCGAAGGCGCGTCAATTAGGTGAGAGATAGCCATAGGTGCTCACTTGAAACACTTTAAGGAATAAGCAGTCCATGAGTCTTGAGCAGTGAGTTCCCTCTACATCGGAACATGGTCAAAGCATGTTCACAGTAATTAATAGAATTACCCATTACTTTTTAAAAAAAGAGCGGTCAACACAAGGTCAACACAAAAGATGAAGAACCTACATTTGCAAATCAAAGACAAAGCATCCTCCAAAGAAGGCCCCAAAAAATCAAGGTTAGGCTATGACGAAGAAATCTCAAGCCAATTAGATAGAAAAATCATAATCAAAATTGATGATATACAAGAAGATGACGGAGAATAGAAAGAGTAAGAAATACTCGTGGTCAACCAGCCCCAACAATCAAAAGGTTCGACATTACGATAACATAGTTCGCACACAAAAGCCATAGAAAAGTACAAAGAAGGGGGCAGCAATGAAGTGATGTAGTAAAGAATCACAACCACCTACACGAGACATCTAAAGCTGAAAACCAAAAAAAAACAAGTGTGAAAATAATTAGATCAGCAAAAATACAAAGTTTATCACAGTTCAAGCAGTCGGCCAACAAATGCAAGAGAGGTGAAACAGTATGGCAACAGGTGCAGCAGCAAAATGAAGCAGTTCCAGCCTTCAACAACAATGGCAACACCAAAGAGCAAAGGGTGCAAGCTCCATTTAGCAACCAAACAAGTCACCTGTGTCAAGAAGGATATCAGACAGCATAGAGACAGCTCACCAGTTACAGATGAAGGGCTGAAGATGAAAAACGCAGAGTACGAGAAGTTCCAGCAGCGAAAACACAGAGCTTCAGCAGAGCACCCAGCAGCAAATCAGGTCATCCAGCTAAGGAAAAGGTCGCCCAATAAGCAGCAGACCCAAGACAACAAAACACAGCACTTTCAGTCCCAAAAACAGTGAATAACAACCAGCACCAAAAGCAGCAATACCGATCATTTGATACCATGTGAAACTGGGCATCCGATACCCTGTGAGAACCAGCAATGAAGCCAAAGAATCGCAATTGCTGGACCCTGAGAAGAGTGAGCAGCAACAGAGAGAAAACAAGAACTCAAATGAAGAATGAACAAGTAAGCAATGGAATCCTCTCTCCAGACAGCGATGATTCAATACAACAAGAATGGAGGAGTGCAGTATATAAAGGCCCCATGACAAGACCCAAGACAAATGAGCTAGCCCTAAATGGGCCACCCAATTACCCAAGAAGGCACCCAATACAAAGCCTAACAAAGAACCTAACACCCATGAAATGGGCATTACTAATAACAATTCTAGGTGTCCTAGATCTTGACCCATGCATCACCAATATGTGCATAACAAGATATAGGAGATTATTGTTGCTGGAGCTAGACCCATGTCTCCCCAGGTCCTTCTCCACATGGGACGAAATTGAAGTTATGTGATTGTGACAAATGAGAACTTTATTAGGATGAAATGTATCTTAATGGTATATATAGGTCAAACTTATGTCTTTTTGGCTTTGTATATTACTACCATGCTTAGGTATTATGGATATCTGTGTTATGTTTTTCACCCCAACCTTTTGGCATCTCAATACTCCCATCACCCATGATAGTACCTGTTAGGATTTTATTTTAGCTTTAGCTTGCTTACTACATCTTTTCCAAACTATTGTAGCACTCTATAGATGGTTGTAACTCATGGTCTCATAGGTCATTTTGGCCTTTTGCAAACATCGATAAATCATTCCATCTCTCTCTCTCTCTACTACAGTGAGACAACATTGTGAGAAGCAAATCCTAGAAAAATCGTATGGTTTGATTAAGAGGTAGGGCTTAGAAAAACTTATCAACTGCTCCTAGATCAAGAATTTTTCCAAGAACAAGTTGGTTGAATGCCCATGTCAAGAGTCAATCTATCCATGAATTTTGATTTGGGCATGGTAATTCCACGTCTTAAAAAGATTGATCCAAGTAGAGTTCTTCATGTGCCCATGTCACGCGGCATTCTTGATGTAGTCATACCATGTGGCACCCCACTTAATTGTGTGGATCTTGCCATATGTCCTACTTTGATATCCATCCAAGTTTTGTAATGTTGTACTTATTATAGTCATGTTATAAGGAGAATCAACTCATTTTGCAAGTGTAAGATGCAAGTCAAAAGGTGAAAAAATAGGATTCTCTTTTTTCTTCTACAAAATGAAGTGTATCTAATTATATTACTCAAAGACAATGAAGTACAAGTGCTCAACGGTCTAGTTGAAGCTGAATGCAAACCAACACATATGAATACAAAGGGCTCATTCTAGATGCAAACCAAATCATATGAATACAAAGGCCTCTCAGGGCATTTGAAATTAGAATTTTTGCCTTCTCACGACGATGGATGAGGCTACTTGATTGATTTTAAGAAACAGTTGGAAGGAAAGGGAGTATCATATGTAGATGACATAGAGCGGAAGCCTTTCTGGTACTTAAACAAAAGCTCATTTGACAATCTTGGACAATCCATGGTGAAATGGTAGTAACAGTTGAAGAGGGTGCACAATCCGCAAAGCAAAGAGAGTTGCTGTCATTTTAGGTGAAGGAGAAACACCATACCCAAGCAACATGTCAGACGAAAAGACCTCATAAGCAACAATATGCATGCAGGCAAACGTTTCTGGTTTTGCAGGTCTGATTTTCTGCACAATAAGCTGACCTGCGTATTTGCCAGGATGCACATCACAAATGGGAAGATGTCGATCCACAAATATATAATACCTTCTGAACTCAAGAAACGAGCAACTCGGACTCTGTCAGGATTCACGAAGGCTTCGCACGATATTTTTATCCAGCTTTCGCACTCGACGTGTCACAAGAATGTTTGAAATGCTCAGGAACAACCGAGGCTTACCGTTTCCTCCTCCTAATGTATTTCGCATTCTTTTTTAAAAAAATTTAAAGCGAGGTTTAATGTGACATGGATTGCAAAATATTTTTAACAGATTTTAAAAATTTAGACAAATGTTGAACTTTACCCAAAAAATTTAGCAAATACAAGCAATCTAATTCGAAATCTATCCAAATTTTTGAGTTAACGGTCTTTGTACTGTTATCAAAACCTTTTAAATGAATATCAACAAGTGTTGTTTGTGGCTTCGACCGGCTACACACCAAATTGCAAACACCCACTTTGCAAGTATTAACTAATCAAAGTACTTATTTAGGTGTTAGGCATCTGTAGTCTTTTACACACAGAAGAGGACATGATATCTATTATTTACTTGCTAAACACGTGAACTCCCCACCCACTCTTGGACAGGGAGTCTCCCGCGCCAATCTAGAAAGTGATAGACAAGGGTGCACTTTTTGCAATTGCAACCAATTAAAAAATAATAAACATATTATATTTTTATTTTTTTGTGAAATATGTCTTTTTGGTGTGTAAAGGCTTTGTGTCCATGTCCGCACCTAGCTTCAAAAACTGCATGCCCACACTCTGAGCAGGCATA
Organism: Lygodium microphyllum; assembly: GCF_053477565.2. Taxonomy (NCBI): domain Eukaryota; kingdom Viridiplantae; phylum Streptophyta; class Polypodiopsida; order Schizaeales; family Lygodiaceae; genus Lygodium; species Lygodium microphyllum. The sequence goes on along the minus strand of NC_141159.1, from coordinate 90,299,341 downwards.
TGTCATTTTGTGTATAACTAGCTTTATTATGAAATATTTCCATTTTCCATTGCAATAATTAACCTAGGGAAAATAGGCCAATGTAGCATCATTTAATGGTATTATTATGGTCCCCCATTATGTCCTCTTTTGTTTTCCATATATATAATTTAGAAAATATAGTCTAACTATATACACCATATGGCACTCACATAAATGAAGGGTATCACAAAAAAGTGACAATGAGGGGTCAATAGAGTTGCTCTAGATGATGCATTCCTTTGAGGTTTTACAATATCTGCAATATAGAAAATTTTACATAGCTCAATGGTTTAGACTCACATTGAGTTTATATGTAATAGATAATAATTTGTATCATCATAACTTTAATTGCCTTTTAAATGTGCAACTTGCAAAAGTGCCACTAAATTAGGGTGCTCTGTGTGTGTGTGTGTGTGTGTGTGTGTGTGTGTGTCAAGTATAGGTGGTTGCACTGAGTAGGTAAGTGGATAATGCAGCTTTGGGCATGTAGCAGCAAAGGCAATGGTAAACATGGAGGTGGGGATGTCTAAGTGATAGCGAGCAATGTTGAAGCCCTTGGAGGAGGAAGAGGTGAGGGCACCATCCCCTAAGAAGAGGGAACTAGAGGTGGAAGAGCCCTATAGCACACTCATGGAGGATGCCAACATCCATGGTTTCATGCAAATGGTTTCGTGCAAGCGGCCACACAAGGATTGTTGGACCATGGGGCACCATTGCCTGCACATACCTACCACGATAAGCACCCTACGTGCCTCCAAAGGGTTATCCCTAGCATTTTCCGATGTTTACTATTTGTGTGAAAATCTCAAGGGGGCAGATCACCTTCCATGTCAATTTTAATGAATCTCTACCATTGAATATCCCTCATGTTAGGGGTTAAAAGCCGCATGTGCCTAACCATCTACATTTACTTGTACTTATTGCCTACACACATATACGTTATAGGTGATGGCCGCCCATCACTCACTTTATTCTTTATTCTTTCTATGATAATAAAATAAGTGCCTACCAAGGCAAGCACAACAACAAACTAGTGTGTCAACTTGGATGCATTCTTAGCTATGTACTTTAGCTCCACTGCTCATATGCATTGAGTTAGTTGCATATTGGCAAATCTATGTTGCTTTTGGGAGATCTTGTATGCATAGTTGGCTTATGTGTATGCTACTCTTTTGTTTGGGATTGCATCTATATCACTGACATCTTTGGATCTTTGGTAGTATTGTAACGCGTCTACCTGTTCACTTGCAAGACACGTCTTAGTAGCCCATCGGGAAGAGAGTCTAGAAAGCACCGCCCGGCACTCCCATGGAATGTCATGGGGTTTGCGATCTAGGCCTTCCCGAGAGTCTGCCACGAAGCGAAAGCATTCCGGCCATTCCCACTTAGGACCGACCCGAATCAAGGTTTTCCTAATGGTCAAGTTCCTAGAAAGTAACCAGCATTGAACCCCATACGAACTACTTTACGCAGAAACGTCAGGGTCGAAGCAGAATTCATGCTGCACTTGGTTCAAGGAGAATGGGAAACGAGAGGGATACAAAGCTCAACCTCTCTGTCCATAAGGCATTGTCCCATTCCATTCCCCTAAAATAGCACAAATCGGGACTCTAGCTTCCTAGATTCTAGGTCATCGTTACCTTGCTGTAAACTTCTTTGAGAAAAGTTCTCGGCCAACCGGGACCACCCTTCCGTAGGACGGACCCATGGTCACATCCACCGCACTTTCCTCAAGGTTGCTTTAATTGTCTAATTACCTACCACATTTAGTTTGACAAGTAAAAACATCTTCCTTAATTAGCCAATTAGCCACTAGTTCCTTCACGAACTTAAGCACTGACATAGAAAAACAATGTCAAAAAAGTTCATTTTCAACAATTGCTCTTATTTATCAATCTTTGGAATACATCATAATAATCCAGCCCGAAGGCTATTCCATAATCCAGCCCGAAGGCTAATCCATAATCTGAAGGCAATTCCATAATCCGCCCGAAGGCAATCCAACAATCCTCAAAGATTACTAATCCAAGTTTCCGCCCGTAGATTAGTATGCCAGCCTCGAGATCCAATCTCGAGTCACGTCGGCCTCTTGTGCAGGACTCGGAGGCAAGGGATTTACGGCCAGAGACCCCCTGGCACCCAAGCATCCTCTCGCTCTGAGTAGCACCCACGGAGAGATCTCTCGCGGCGGGTTCGGTCCATGTACCCAGCACGGCTAACAACCCCCTTGGATAGGGTCAGGCAGACAGTCGGGGGTAATTGATGCTGCCTCTCCCTCCAGGCCTTCAACTTTGAGCATTAATTATTTTTCCAGCTTTAGTTCCTTGAGCAAAGAAGTACAAACAGTGCTCCTAACTGTACAAACACAATCAATCCAATGGTCGTTTGTTTGGCCAACTGCTAAGGTGTGAATCCTTCTCTCCGAACGCATCCAGCATTCGATCCGGTATCAATTGCGACTTGGCAAGATCCCCAAGGGTTTGTTGTTTGTTTACCCTTTTATCCTTGGGTTAGGGCTTATACCCTGTTAACCCAAATTAATAAATACCTTAGGTTTCTTAAACTAAGACAGTAAATCCTGGGCAACCTTGTCGCCCTAACTTGATTGGTCAATTTCTTGCTAGACGATACACAACTTCCCTAATTTGGCAAATCGGCCTCAAGGGAAGGTGATGTAGCAGGATGACTACTCATCCTCAAGATAGTTTGACTTGAACTTAAGACTTGCCAACCTCATTCTAAGGAGTGGCAATTCTATTTTGTGATTTAACACAAAACCATGCGACATTGCAACTTGTTGCATAGGAGTCACATCTGACTTGCGGGATCATTTCTCCCATCGCACGGTATTTCTTGGTCAGGAATACATTTGGTCAAGGAGTAGGGTTTGGGATGTCCTCTTGACCCAACCCAACCTTGACCCTACTAGGCGGACAACGTTTGGCCTTGGGGTTTCTAAACTCAACGGAAGTCTAGTATTTGGCCAAATGATCCTTAAGGTAAAAACCTTAGATCGTTTTTCACTAACCTTAACATCCCGTGAATGTGGGTAGAATCTTTAGGATTGAAAATATTAAGTCGGTTTGCCGAGTGAGATACCAGGCAGAATTTTAACGCGGCTTAACTCTACCTAGCGCATTGAGGTGATCATCGCTTGAGTTACACCTTTGCAAGCGAATTACCTAATCGATCTAATGGTCTTGCAGCAAGAGGTGATCTCTTCTTAGAGATGCAAATACTTTTTCCTAAAAAAGATGTAAATAATTTCAAATGTAACATTCCATGCAGATATGCAGTTCATGGACTTTTTCCTTCTATGCAACTATGAGATTTACAATGACCATTTCTTTTCTTTGCCTAAACTATAAAGATTGAAAATTTAGGGCTAACTCATATAAACCCTACGCTGAATTTCAACAAGAACTATGCTCATAACCCTTCGCTTAATGCATTGAATTCAAGCTTTAATATGAAATTTCATCCATTCCCAAATCCAACTTCGATAAATGAAGTCCATGCATAAATGACATGGAACCATTATTGATTTAATTTGTTCTTCATTAGCACTTAGCCAACCTAGAATGCAATTTTCACCACATGTGATTTGCAAGGTACATAAATCCCTTTCATGAAATGCAACTACTTGGACAACATCTAATGGACATCAATGATTAACTCATACGAATCACAACTAGGAGATTATTATCTAAAGGCATTATGCGCTATTTCTTTTTCGCGGGAAATCAAGGATGCATTTAGACAAATCCACCTTATAACCTATGCAATATGCGTTTGGGATTGCAACTTGGAAGTGCAAGCATTTTTCAAAGGCATGACATGCACTAACTTCGTAAACGAATGGATATTTGCGTTTAAAATTTCCAAATGTATTTAACTCGACTACGTGAATTAAAGACATGATTAAATGCATTCTTTCCATGCGAAATCAATTTCTAAGAACTTGGGTATTGAGGTTCGGGGTGTTATCCACACGTGAACTCGGAGTAGAAGTCCTTGCGTGTGTGCCTCGCGTCTTTTGTTTGGGGGCCATGTGACGTAGAATTTTGTTCTAGAAACTCTCTTCTGAGTCACTCCGTGTATCGAATCGACGTCTGTCTGTTATCTCCCTCCTCCCGCGCAGGACCAGGTCCTTGGAGACTTAGTTTTTCATTTCCCGGGAAAGCATGGGGAACCAGGCCTATGGAGGCTTAAGATTAGAAGCTTCCAAAGAAGCTTCTAATGCTTCTGAGTCAGAAACGATCGTGGAGAGAGAAGAATTTGATGGAGGAGATGATGATGAGGATAATGATGAAGATGATGATAATAATGATGATGATGGCGATGGGATGGGGCAGGTGGCAGCGTGACGTGGCGTGGTGGATGGCGACGGCCTGGGGCAGCTCGACAGCTCCCTCTCTCTCCTCCCCTTACAAGCTCTAGGGGGGGTCATATAGGATAAGGGGGGGGAGATAGCCACCCATGTGGCTTCACATGCCTCCTCCCTCCCTCATGCACTTCCACCACTCTAGCTTTTCCCCACTCATACTCCCTCTCCCTACCATGCATCGGCTGGGGAGAGGGGGTTAATAATAAAAAAATTTGCCTCAATTTTAACTATTATCCATTTACCTTTTCCTTTGAAGAGGTGTTCCCGTGCGGCCTACGGGTTTTTAGCCTTGGCCTCTTTTGCACAACGCGGCTAGAGTTTACTAACATGCGCACGAGGTAAGCACTTAACCACCACATTTACCGATGCAGGAGATTATGTTAGTTTGCTTTTTGCACGGATTACGGGTCTTCAATATTTCAAGGCGAAAGTATTACAAGTATTTGGTACCTTGGTGGTTTATGCTCTATTTTGCATTGTACATCCTAGTCGCTGCCCTGATATTCATGGTAGTGAAAGTTTTGTCTCTTGCTTGTTTGCCTACAATTGTAGATTCATTTAATGTAGTTCTATAACCAGTCATACTAAAATTTCAACTTTGAGCAATTCTTCGAGAGTAGACATTTGTTACATGCACTCAACAATATCTATTTTCTGGACAATTCTTACATTATGCCTTACCTCTTTCAGTTAGTTTTGAGTTTATTTTAGGGTTGTTTTACTATTATTATAACGACTCATTTACTCTTTGCTTTACAATTGTCTTAGCATTTTCTTGCAATATGCCATGAGGAGTTTGATATAGAGACATGGGTTATTTTGAATGAGCTTTGGAAGTTCACCATTATCTTGTCTTTGGCTAAGCACGTTCATTTTAATGTTATTGAGATAAAAGGTCATGCTTATGATTTATAGCAAAAGATATATGATCTTTATGACAAGTAAAGTCATGCATCTCAATTGTATTGGTTAAAGAAGCTTATGGACCTTCGCATGAAGGAGGACACTCCTATGTCCACTCATTTGAATGAGTTTCACTCCATTTTTATCAATTAACTTATCTCGTAGGGCATTAAGTTTAAGGATAATATAAAGTCTCTATTCTTGCTTATTACACTACTTGAGTCTGAGGATACATTCCAAACTATTACAAGTATCAATCCCTCTAACGATGGGTTTAAATGCTCCAATATAGAGGGAGCTTTGCTTACAAAATAAGTGAATAGAAAGAACATTGATGCAGCCCGTACTTCTCATCCACTTATAGCTAGAGGTAAACACTCATGTTTTAACTCATGTTATCATTATTTATATCTCAAGAAGACTCATAACTCGCATAAAAAGTATGGTTCTAGCATGCATGAGTTGTTGGCTCTAGTTCATTTGGATGTTTGTGGTCCCATGCCTTGTTAGTCATTAGGTGGTGCAAAGTTTTTCATTAAGTTCATTAATGATTATTCACACAAGGTTTGGGCCTATCCATAAAGCAAAAGTTAGAAGCTTTGCCTATGTTTTAGCACTTTCTAGCTATGGTTGAGAACTAATTAGGGCATAGGCTGAAATGCCAATGATCTGACAATGGGGGTGAATACATATCCAAGGCATTTGAGTAGTTTTGTGATGAGAGGGATATTAAGTGTGAATTGACTGCCCTATACACCTGACCCCAAAATGGTGTTGCAGAGCGCATGAATAGGACTATTCAAGAAATACTCTGCAATATGCTTTGTCAAGCAAGCTTACCATAGTACTTTTGGGTTGAGACAATTGTTACTACTATTCATTTGATTAATAGATCCCCATGCATTGCTCTTGATGGTAGAGTTGTAGAGGAGGCATGGTTTGGTAAATCTCCTTTATATGTACACTTGCAAGTATTTAAATGTAAGGCTTTCTACCATATTTCCAAAGACAAACGCAATAAGGTAGATCTGAAGTCCATCAAATGCATCTTTCTTAGATATGGTGATGCAAGTGAGATGGGCTATCACCTTTAGGATCCCCAGGCTTTAGGATCCCCATGTTGTCGTCTTCCATGAGGGAAAGATACATACGAGACCAAAGCGAGTAGCTGAGATACCCATGATGATCTTTCAGAAGAAATCTCTTGTCATAACATAGCCCACCCCAATTAGATATCTTGCAATGGATGTGTCGATGAAGTAATAGTCCAAGATATGCATGTTGTGCAAGATCATGATGCTAGACAAAGAGAATAGGTGGTACCAGTCCCAAAGCTGATTTTGAGACACTCTTCTAGAGTGTAGGTGTTGCTTCATCTTTTCTGGAGGTATTTTCATCTTTGTTAGAGGTGTTGCTTCTTGGATGTTTAGGGTCTAGAAATGTGTCCTTGTTTACTATCGAGGATGAACATGTTACGACCACTAGTGAGGCTTGAAAGGAGGCTCTATGGTTAAGTTGTTTGGTTGTAGACATTGGTATGACTATAACTCCTACATTACATTTGAACTCTATGAGTGCCATTCAATTGGCACGTAATATGGTCTTTCATGCAAACACGAAGCACATTAAGGTCTATCACTTCATCAAAGAGATGATTTAGGACAATCAAATAGCGCTTATTATGATCTCAATTGATGAGAATCTTGTAAATCTACTCACTAAAAGTCTTCTAGTGGAACATTATACTTTCCTTAGGAAGATGATGTGATGGATATAGGATGGGATAACATCTATTCCTTGTCTTATTATACTTCTATGTACATATTGTACTTTGTCACTTTTTCTTGTTTTCTCTACACTCAAACATATTCACCTTTAAGTGGATTGCTGGTGATTAAAGGTCGCATATACCCAACTACCTATATTTACTTGTACTTACTTCATACACACCTATATACAATAGGTTGTGGTCGCATGTTTACTATCACTTTATTCTTTAATCTTTCTATCACAATAGAATAAGGAAAGGCAAGTCACACATTGTGATTGTTGGAGTTCCCACATACTATCTTGCTCTCTCTTACCTAAACCTCCATAGTTCTTGCTTCTTTGTTGCTACCGCTTGTGCTTTCCACTCTCACTCCACCTTTCACCTCATTCTCTATTTTGTTGATTCGCCTACTATCTCTAGAGTTTGGTGTACCTTTATTATTCCCAGCATGCTTACTTTACCATAACCCTACAATTGACTCTATCCCGCTTGATATTAGAACATCCTGTCTCTCTCTCTTTTCCCAAGATAAGGTGGTGCATGATAAAATTTGCAAATTCATAGATTGTACCATAGAAAATCTCCATGATAAGATGATATGGGATAAAAATTGGAAATTTGAAAAAGGAACAAACTCAACTATCCAGGAACCTACCAGGCCTTCGCAAGGCGATGATCAACTGCCTATACATTTTCATTCCTTTTCTTTTCTTTGATAGGGGTTAGAACCCCTTTTTACACACCTTCGTATTTATATTCATCTTTTAGGATGTTCAGGGTTTCTGGCAGGCTTCTCTAACTGCCTCACTACTAACAAGAACTCCTAGAATGGCTGCCTAGCAGGCTAGCAGAACAGGGCCACTAGGACTTCCTTCTAAAACAGGTCTTTCGATGCCTGACAATGTCTTTACAGGAGGCAAGGACTACTCCGACCTCCCTCAAACATACTTAGCCTAAACCTGGGACTTCATGCCTTGGTTGCCGGTCCCCAACAGAAATATATCCCCTCGACAAGTACAAATACACATATAACAGGAAAGAAAGGTACTCATAAAGGAGAGATATCACCTGGATTGGCCACAAGAAGCTTCCATCCTAGCAAAGGCTCCTCCAGGCTCCACCAAATTCCAGGAATCACGAAACCTGTCCAGCACAACACTTAAAACAAAAAACCCGATTAAATGCACCCGCACTAGACAGGGAAATGGCCCTCTTGGCCTAATGAAATCAAACATGACTTTGCCAATAGATTGGCCCTCTTGGCCTAATGAAATCAAACAATACTACGCCCAACATCCTCCTGGAAACAACTATGATAGACATCAAAGCATATCATTCCCAGGGGAACAGAGGCTCGTAGCCCTAAACTAGGTGCATTAGATTATGACCCATCCCTCCTGCGTATATCGCAAGATGTGTTCGCATCACATGTCGTCTAATCAGTCTGTGGGTCCAAGATAATAAAGGCAAATGAGTCTCGCCTACCCTCTGCATTACCCAGATCAACCATCGTCTACCAAAGAGGGCATGTTCAGAAAGCATACCCCACAAACGACTAGGTCCTGTCTCATGGTCAATAGATATATCGGGACAAGGGCCACAATTAAAGAAGAGGTCTTCTTCATACGCAAAATTAGCCAATGAATCGGCAAACTGATTCCAGTCTCGTGGAATCAGCTGAAAAGACACTCTATCGAAATCTTCTAGCAGGGCTATGGCAGTATGATGGTACATGCAAAGGATGGGGTTTCGTACCATGTACGTCCCATTGAGTTGATTTAAAACCAACTGAGAGTCCTCTTTCACCAATAACTGTCGGATACCACCCTTCTTTGCAATATTTAGACCCATGATTAGGGCTTTGTATTCTGCCATATTATTGGTAAAATTCACCTCGAGATAAGCAGCTAACTTCATGACAATGCGTCGTCGGGGGTCTCGGATGACAACTCCTACACTTCCTTTTTTGCATGCACCCCTGGACGCCCCATCAAAGTACAAGGTGTACGTCCATAAAGGGTTTACATAGCCCGCCATCCGGAACTCTACTCGTAATTATGGTAATCGAAATTCAGCATGTTCAACGGGTGGACTGTAGGCTTCATCCCATCATCATTGAATTCGACAGGGATGCTCGTCAAAATTTGTAGGCAGTGATGGCAGAAGACCTTGATCTCCCAAATAAATGTCATGCCTTCTTGCTCAATCACCTTGTATCCTTTGCTCCACCAAATGAGCTTTCCGTGATGATACCTCTGTTCTAAATATGGGTGTTCTAAATAAGGGATCAGACGACCCATCAACCTCTATCACGATTTCCTTGCAGATGTTTGATCGATCTCGCCTAGACTTGCAAGGCAGTCATAGTATTAGTGCAATCAGAAATAATAAGGTTTAATCTTATTAAGATTAACCTTATTTTTAAATTCTATCCCCTCAAGGTCAGCTAATAAGACTGTGGATTTATTCTTTCCTATTCTAACGATCCTATAGGGCTCGTCCCATTTGGACTCTAGCTTGCCTGGAAATAATTCACGTCGTGCGTCATAATACAGAACAAGCTGTCCTTTCTTAAAGGTGTATTTCTTGGCTTTGAGGTCGTGTAGCTGCTTCATTTGGCGCTTCGCCACTTCTTGGTGCAATAAGCTCTGCAGCTTAAGCTCATCTAAATGTGCCAGTGTCGTCAAGTGCTCAAAAAGTGCGTCTTCATCACTCAAATAATGATCGATGGCAAACCGAATAGTCAGCAGCTCAATCTCTAAAGGCAAGACACACTCCTCCCCATATACTAACTTGAACGGGATATGGCCAGTGGCTCGTTTGAAGGTCGTATTATAGGCCCACACTGCCACGTATAACTTTTTATCCCAATCCCGTTTCTTTTCCGACACAAATTTGGACAGGATGCCCACAAGCTGCTTGTTGGTGCTTTCAACTTGCCCATTGGCTTGCGGGTTATATGGGGTTGTCTCATTATGCTTGATTTGCCAAGTCTCTGTCAAGCTTTTGATCACCTTATTCAGGAAATGGGTTTCGCGATCCGACACTAATTCTTTCGGCGGACCAAAACGGCATATTATCTGCTCTAAAAGAAAACTAGCAGTTTCTTTTGCATCATCTTTCCTTGTTGCACGTGCTTCTGACCACTTTGTGAAGTAGTTAGTTGCTACAATGATATATCTCTTTTGCGCAGTCGACGACGGAGTAATAGGACCCACAAAGTCTATTCCCCACTTCTCAAACGGAAGTATCGCCATAATAGGGGTGAGTGGTCTTTTCCTATTCTCTCGACTATCATGTCGTTGACAAATATCGCATCTCTTAACATACGCAAACGCATCCTGGAAGATGGCAGGCCACCAATAACCTGCTCTTAAAGCCTTTTGTGCTGTAAGCCGTCCCGCAAAATGGCCCCCGCAAGCAGAATCATGGCACTCTTCCAAAATGAATGGCACCTCGTCAGGCATCACACATCAGCGATAGATGTCATCAACCCCTTGCTGATATAATGTACCTGCGATCAAGGCAAACTTTAACGCTTGATGCTTAATTTTCCTTCTCTTAGCTTTAGATAATTCGGATCCCACCTCTCCCGTCGATAAATAAGGTATTATTGCAGCGTACCAGGAGGGAATAGATGCCGTATCTATTTTAAATAACAACTCCATGTCACTACCTTCAGCCACAGATTCTTTCGGCTCCCCAAAGTCCACAAGACATTCCACGATGCCTTGCAACCTTGGTGGCTTACTACAGATTTCATAATCAAATTCCTGCAAAGTGATTAACCACTTCGCTGGACGATCAGGCGGTTGTAGCTTATTCATCAATAATCGAAGTCCCTCCGCCTTCGTATAAAGCACGACTTTCTCATATAGAATATAATGCCTAAATTTCTTGGTCCCAAAGACCATCGCTAGACACAACTTCTCCATGTAAGTATAATTGATCTCTGAAATGCCCAATTTTCGACTAGCAAAAGCTATCGGATGATACCACTTCTCTTCCCAAATTTGGGCTAAACAGCTGATACTATGCATGGTGGCTGCTGAGAATATATAGAACACCTCACCTCTTTTAGGTGCTTTTAAAACGGGAGCTCTTGCTAGCTCTTGTTTCACATCCTCGAATGCTACCTTACAAGGGTCACCCCATACAAACAAACAACTAAAGGACAATAAATTTGTAAGCGGCAACGTTCTTTCTGCCAAGGCGTTTATGAATCTACGGTAATAACTTACCGAAGACAGAAAGCTATGAACTTCTTTCAGAGTGCGTGGTGGACCCATGGCAACTATAACTTTGACCTTCTCGGGGTCTGTCGCAATTCCTACCGAACTGACCACATGACCCAGCAATAGCCCATAAGGTACTCCAAAAACACACTTTCGTGGGTTTAGAGCGATACAAAACTGTCTATAGCGCTCAAAGCATTTTCTTAAAATGATCAACTGCCTTTCTCTCACGGTGGCGGCCCCTAAGTCATCAATAAACACCTTCAACTCTTCAGGGGATATGTCACCGAATGTCTTATCTGCTGTTCGTTGCCATGAACCAGGCGCATTGCATAAACCAACGGCCATCACATGGTACGCAAAAGTACCAAATACAGTAATAAAAGTTATTTTCAACTTGTCCTCTTCTGCAATTGCCATCTGGTTATATCTTGCAAAGCAATCCATAAACGAATATATTCCCTACCCGCTAATTGATCCAAAATCTGGTCAATAAATGGCAACGGGTAGTAGTCCTTAACTGTCTGCTTATTCAGCTCCCTAAAGTCTACACATAATCGAATTTGATTATTTTTCTTTTTTCTGATCACAATTGGCGAACACCATTCCGTGTGTTGCACAGGAAAAATCAAACCTGCTTTCCGAAGCTTCTGTAACTCTTCAAACAGCCCGTCCCTCAGTTCGAAAGGCATACGCCTTACTTTCTATCGTACAGGATGACTGCCCTCTTTCAATGGAATTGTATGGACAGCAAGACTAGGAGGAATGCCTCTCAGCTCATCATAACTCCAGGCAAAGATAACACGGAATTCCTGGATCAAGGCCACATAGTCCTCCCTTTCTGCTGTGCTGAGCATAGAACCTAATTTGATTGGCTGTGAATCATCAGGCGTACCAAGGTCTAGCTCGATAACATCTGCATCTCTTATACGATCTTGGCCCTCTATCGGCTCGTTCAAAGTGATCTGATAGATGCCTTCCGTGGTGGATCCCTCTTTGGACTCATCACTCGATGATGTCTCACTGGCCGATAAATCTTCTAATGTCTCCAATTCTGTAGAAGATAGAGGAGCTCTCTCACTCTGCGGGGACTCAGGATAAGCATCAACCACCACACGCTGGGCACCTCTACCGAATATTAGTCGACCGGTGGGTATATCTACTTGGCAGTCCGCTTGCAAGATCCAAGGTCGTCCGAGTAATACTTGGTAACTTGGACGGCTTGCAAAACGAATCACCCTAAAGTCCAACAGGCATTCTACATTTGCAACAGTGACATGGACCTTAGTAATGCAGCCTTCCGGCTGCCTCAAACTATCATCTGCCATTCTGAGAATTGTGGAGGTATCTTTCTGGATCGCAAGACCCAACCTTTCCATCAGTTCAGAACTCATAATGTTAACAGATGATCCCGTGTTGACAATGGCATAATCTACTAATATCCCATCGACATAGGCTGCAACCCTTGGGCAATGCTTCTCAGCATGCTCGAACCAGTCATCACCAACTCGCGCAATACCCAAAGGTTCTACGATATACCTGGTACGTAGGATCTTTCTAAATTCCTTGCGTACTCTTGGGGAAAGCTTAATAAGCTGTAAAAGATTCACATCCAGCTTGACTTCGCAAAGAGAGCTCACCAAATCGAATTCATGATAGTTCGATAGAGTTTGCTTTTCACGCCAAACCATCCGCTCTTTAGGTTGCTGAACCGGCTTTATTGCCTCTTTTTTAACTTTCACCTTCTTCTTTGGTGATTCCTTATCGGCTTTACTTTCCACGGGCTTCAAAGGTCCCCCTTCCATGGCAGGATCCAAAACTTGTGTTCCTTTGTCGCCTTGTTTAGGGTTTTCGTCGACAGGCTTATCCTTGTCGGCTTCTCTACCCTTTTGACCTCTTGTAAGAACAGCTCACAGATTAGAGGTTTCAGCATCATTAACGTGTACAGCCTCAATCAAACTAACCCCACTACCACTGGGTAGCTCCTCCACTGTAGTCTTTGGTCATTGAAGTATTTGTTTAGGCCCGTCTTCTCACTGGGAATCATTTCCTTGCACACGATGATTAACAGGCCCTGGTTGCCAACTACCTCGCTGAAGGGAACTGATCTTACTCCAGCAAGTAGCTACTAAATGGCCGGATTTTCCACAGATGTCGCACTTAACATTTGGGCAATTTCTTGGATAGTGTTGCCCACCACACCATTTGCAGCTAAATCTCGAAGGTGCACCCTCATCTGGGTATCTACTTCCTATCAAATTTTGTTGTTTTTTAAGGAAGTTGACATCAACGGCTATTTGCCGATACTGCTCCATAATCATGTCGGTATAATGCTTCATCATGTCCTTAACCTTACTAAGAACATTGGAAGCGCTCGACTCATAGCCTTGGTCATTACCATGTCGTTCCATCGGCCTAACAATTCAATTAGGCACTGGTTGTTGAGCCACAGGCATGGTATTACAATTAACTGCCTGGCCTCCACCATTTGGAGTCATTTGACTGCCCGTAGGCATCAATATGCTAGGGGGAGCTGGTAATAAAGGGACATTCTGCATCATGTTCCCTATCCCATTAGGGTTAGCCATCACTATCTCTTGGCCACTACTGCCATTGGCCATTGCCATATTGTTTCCCAATACTAAACCCATATTCGAATTGCCTCGAGAAGCATAGGCTGCTTGTAGTCAGGATTCCACCTCTTGTGCTTGTGTAATGGCAGTATCTATATCCCCCAAGGGGACACTACTCAACTGCAGTTGGATATTAAAGTCCAAACCATGTAGGAAATATTGCAATTGGGCAGCTGCGGGGATAGGAATAGAGGTGTCCAACTTACAGAAAACCTTTTTTATTTTCTTCGCATAAGCACGAATATCCTCGTGTGGTTCTTGGCGGGTCACGTTGAGTACATGCAACCAATATTGCCCACCCCTTTCAGGGGCAAACTCCCTTCGAAAAGCTCAATAAAATGAATTAATATTCAATATGGTTCCGGCTTCTAAACCATGATACCATATAGCGGCTCTTCCTTTGAGAGTCATGTTGAAGAACATCATTAAATGTCCTTCTTCTTGGATGCGACAGTTAAACATCAGCTTTTGAAACTCCCTAATGTGGAGTTCCGCATCTTCCTCAACTAGCCCATTAAAAATGGGTAGCGGGTAACCTAGAGCCGGCAAATCCGTCGTTCCTGCTGGAATTGCAATAGGCTGCGCCATGACGAGGATTGGATTTGCACTAGGAATAGGGGACGGTGGGGTTACACCTCCCGCACTTGATGTAGACTGGCTTATGGAAGAAAGGGGAGCACTAGAGCTTCCACCTTCTCCTAACTTACTGCTTGTGGCACCAAGACCACTAGATCCACTCCCTCGTAAGGGTTCAGCACCGCTACGCTTAGGGGAATATCTCCTAAAAATTTCAGCACGTCGCCTAGCTCTTTCGTCTCTCTCTTGCTTTTGGATTTCTGCTAGACGATGCTTATCGATAAATAACGGATCAATCACAGTATCCTTTGGCATAAACTGCTAGTTGGTCCCTAGACAACCAAGATTCGAGGACCGCCACTTTTAAGCGGCTCTCGGCAGACACACCACTGATGGAACCTAGAATGGGCCGGCACTGGCTTGTGCACTAGCCGGACCTCTATCTCACGCGCTCAACAACCCCACGCCCTCGCGGCTAGGAGCGTTGATGATACATACATTGCCTTCCTAGACATCTTGCGTTTGTATTACGTCGTTTGTAGTCCACTCTTCTCTCACCCACTACTCCTCAGAGGGAGTCCCTTACACATTGCCTAATGGCACGAAGCACAGACATAGGGGGTCCTCCAACGGCTGAGTGCCGTCACCCCTCTGCGACTCTCCTATACTTTGGGGATTGGCCCCTCGGTGCGTCGCTCAACATATAAACATTTCGCACAAAATCCACTCAAGGTACCATTTAATCGTATACAGGAATGTACTATTGTCCTTACTTCTCTTTCCCCCAGACCCCACGACTAGCCTATGGCTTAGGGTGTCCTGTCTCTCACTCGACGTGGGTCAAGGTCCTAATGAAAGCAATTGCTATGCATCCAGGATTTCTGATACCTTTAAATATTTCCATGATTTATGCATATTGTGGATGCTAAGTGCTCAAGCAATTATAAAATCAATATTGTGCATATGTAAAAAATATCCTTTCAATGATTTTCAACTACCGTTCTCATGCGGCGTTGCACGAACCTAGCACCGAGGAAACCCCCGTGCTACTAGGTTCTCATTCTATAATTATTCACCAACCTATATGGCATGCAAACAAAAACCAGCAATCTTTTCATCATTTTACTCCGCATTTAGACACATTTTAACCACTCTACTCTCCCATCGATCAAATGTTGCATCGTTGTATAGATTTATAAGGCATTTTGCCATCATTTTATGTGTAAAGAGCGGAAAAAGACACACTAGAACAAGAAGGTGGGGCTGAACTGAGACAAATCCTCGTGCTTCAGTCCCCACAAACATTCACAAACATTGTTCTTAATTTTCATTAATTTTCCGCACCCAAAATGCATTTTTCCCCTATTTTTAGTGGTTTTTCTCAATTTTCGTTGTATTTTCCCTTATTTTTTGCATTATTTAATCACTAAAAACTCAAAATAGGTTATGGGCTGTGGCCTTTAGTTCCTTCTTGCAACAAAATGAAAATTTAGTTGGTGTTCCTATTTATTCTTCCATTTTTATGCTAAAAAAACATCATTTTTCCTTGATTTTCCATATTTTACGTGTTTTAGTGTATCATTTTGAGACACAAGATGCATGTTTTTCTGATTTTCTGATTATGATCAACAAATACTCATGGAAAACAGCAACATAAACAAATTTTAAGCCCACATGAACAACATTTTATCAATCAAAAGCCATGAAATCTCAAATTTCCTTTAAAAAAATTGAAATACCGCTTATTTGCGTGTCTCGGGTTTCATGTCCATGGCTGCAAAACTGAAAATCAGCAGCACTTCATGCTCATGACGATCACGAGTCACCATTTCCAGCCCGTGGAGCAATCCGATCGATGCCAGACAAGCCTCCACCATTCTTTCTTCTTCCTTTCTCTTCCCACATGAACTTCCCCTTAGAGGAGAGAGAGGGAGGAGAGAGAAAGTCTGATTTTCTCTCTCCCTCTACAGGCTGCCATTCCTCGCGCGGAGCGGAGAATGAGTGTAGTGGCCTGCTACAATTGGTTTCATGGCTTGCTTGTGAGCCAGCATTTCCACTTTGGGGGGGGGGGGCGCCGTTTTTTTCGGTGGCTTGCAGCACGCCGCCCCCCCTCAATTCGTTCTTTTTTTTAAGGGAAGGGGGGTGCCCCTTCCCAAAGGCACCCCTTCCCTTCTCCTTTTTGGGCACCTCCCCGGCCTTTTGGCCCTTGTCCCGTTTCTCTCGCATACGGTGTCCAAATCCCGATCTGAAAATTTTTGTGAGCTCGTCTCGACATCCCGCATTGGTCGACAGCTTCTCTGACTCACGTAGGCGCATGGAAAAATTACTAAAAATCTGCAAGTGTTGCCTGGGCGTCCTTAGAGCACCTTGACGCTTAAAATCGTCCTAGGTCGAGCCGCCGCCTTTGACATTGGATATTTTTCCCTTGATATTCATAATTTTTAGCTATTTTTAAGCAATTTCCGGCACCAAAATTCCGCTCTCACTCACTCACTCTCTCTCTCTCTGTATGCATGTAAGCTGATTTGCAATCACCAATGGTGGGCAAGAACAAGGGTGTAGATTGCAAATATGAGCAAGGAAGGTGTGTGGAGCACTAGGGGAAGGTGATAATGCATATGGACACTCTTGGTGAACACATATGCCAAGCCTAGGTGCAAAGGGAGGAGAGAGAGAGAGAGAGAGAGAGAGAGAGAGAGAGAGAGAGAGAGAGAGAGAGAGTGTGTGTGTGTGTGTGTTATATGAAAGAGATAATGACAAGAGACCCACTTACTACCAATGGCCTTTTTGCCAACTCAATGCCCTTCTATTAAAAACAATGACTTGCTAGAAGTCGACGAGCCTTAGAATCATCAATAATACCATCTAGCTTACATTTCAACTTATAAACCCACTTATTGTCAATGGCCTATTTGCCAATAGGTACAATCACACAAGAACCAAGCGCCATTGAAAGTAGCATCATACTTAGATAGTAGCCATCTAATTTTTAGAAATTTATGTCTCCAAAAGAAACCGACTTATTCTAATCACATATTCAAAACAACCAATGCATAACAATTTAATGCATAAAACACACTATGAGAGTCAGAACGAGTAAGATTAGACAAAGGTGCATCCAAATAATTGTCTTACACTAGCTATTTTGGCATAGTCTTGGCTTCTCAATCTTTGTGCTCTCATAAACAAGGCCACCATTCATATCTATATAAAAAATAGGCTACTCATTGGATTCATTGGAAACTTATATAGGGTGAAAAACTTCCTCATCTGTGGTGTTATATTTGACTACCTACCATTGAAAAGAGACAACAAAGCATCATATATCTCCTTTAAGTATGCATCTACCTCCTTGGTACATGAAAGTAAAGGTTACAAACCATTGTATATGTCCTCTAAGTATGCACCTATCTCCTTGGTATATGGAAGTAAAGGTCACAAAGCATCATATACGTCCTCAAGTATGCATCTATCTCCTTGATACATCAAAGTAAAGGTTACAAAGCACTGTATATGCCTTCTAAGTAAGCACCTATCTCCTTGGTATATGAAAGTAAAGGTCACAAAGCATCATATATGTCCTAAAAGTATGCATCCTATCTCCTTGGTATATGTAAGTAAAGGTCACAAAGCATCATATATGTCCTCGAAGTATGCATCTATCTCCTTGGTACACCAAAGTAAAGGTTACAAAGCATCGTATATGTCCTCTAAGTATGCACCTATCTCCTCGGTATATGAAAGTAAAGGTCACAAAGCATCATATATGTCCTCTAAGTATGCACCTATCTCCTTGATACATCAAAGTAAAGGTTACAAAGCATCATATATGCCCTCTAAGTATGCACCTATCTCCTTGGTATATGAAAGTAAAGGTCACAAAGATCCAAATATATGTCCTCTAAGTATTCCTATCTCCTTGGTACATCAAAGTAAAGGTTCCAAAGCATCTTCCATAAATAAAACATCATAACTAACCAATCGACAAAAATATATATCATAATAATGTCATCTATTTTTTTTATAGTGATACACATCTACTAATAAAATAACTCAAGCAACAAAAAACACACAAGTGAGCAACAAATGGCTTTTTGCCATGCAAGGCCTCATATGGAGTGAAAATTGCAATGCTTTAGTGAGAGACCTATTTATTAAATAAGCTATACGTATTACAGCCTCAAGTCGAAAAACATTTGACAAAGCTTGAATTTTGATAATGCATCATGCCTCTCCATGAGAGATCTATTTTTTCTATTAGCTCCATCATTTTATTGATGTGTATATGGTATTGTGCTTAGTGTTTTATCCTAGATTCAATTAAAAAATGCATTAAACACTTTAGACATATACTCCACCTTGAGATCCTAATAAAATTTCAACCACATAGACAAACTATTTGAAGTAAATGACACTTTGGACTTAACTTTCAAAGGATATTTGTGTACACGGACATGCATTAAGAAAAATCATGAGTATAAGTGACTACTACCAGAAGACAATGTTTGCATTGGTCCACAACTATACATGTATACAAGATGTAGTTCATGAACAACTCTGGTTGAAACACGTATTGGAAATAAAACACACTACATTTTACCCAACATGCAAGCCTCACAAATATGTTGCACATGTGGCTTGAGAGTAGGCAAAATGAAGCCACCATATTTGATTTATGTAGGTGTAGTAACAACAACTTGTATTTTTAGTCTTCTTCTCATCCTTATCATCCTCCTTATTCTGAATAATATTTATAGATTTTTGCTTACTAATAGAAAAGGAAGCTTTTCCTTTACCTTTCTGACTAGTTACACAAGCATGATTTGTAACACTCATAATTGACCTATTTTGAAAGATTGGTCTTATTGCAACAAAATAGGAACCAACTTCTCAAATGACAAGGCATCAAGTTTACCTTTTATCATCAAATGAAGAATTGAGGCAAAATTGTGATAAGAATCATAAAGATGCATGCGAATAGATTGCACAAGTGAACAATGGTAAAATCTCATTTATAATACTATTCCTTAAGATATTCGGTCTTTGTCAAAAAACAACCCATTGAGTCACCTTGATTAATGTGTTAACTATTTCATTGCTTATGCATGTAAGCAACTCGTGCCTTGTTTCTTTCATGGTATAGAGGTGAAGGTGTATTTCAAGCCTCTTTGGTTATCTTGCATGAGATGTAAGATCATGGTGTGCTTGATAGATCATGCAATCAACGAATGAGCTTCAACATCCATCTCCTAGTTAATCTTCTTAGCAACAGATCATGGTCCTCTAACATTAATTGCAACATTATTGGTATTCAAATCAAAAACATTTTCAAGGGCACTTACCTTTGCTACATTAACGACTCTAGTCACTATAGGATATACATGTATTCCATACAGAATGTTTCACAATCCTTTTGCAACTAATACATGATGCATCATATAAGCCCCTAATAGTTCATTGTTTCCATCCAACTTGTCCTTAACAATCAACATACATAATTCATTATTACCGTTAGCCATGGCCATTGACTATACATGATGCATGACCACGGATTATACTTGATGCAAAACTTACATGCATAGTGAAAAATCTACACAAAATCAAGCTTTGCTAGATAGTACAATACAAACTAGATTGTAAAAGGTCTTACATACATAAATTAATGTCGTAAATAATTCTACACAAAAGGTCTAGATAGTCAGCATAGTGTTGGTAGTAGTGCAATTAGAGCAAGGAATAAACTCGCAACTCAACATCCCTATAGTATTAGTTGACATGTAGATGCTTACTGAATCTCATCCCAATTAGAGGACATAAAGGGGAGGCTATTAATGACTCTACCTGATGAATCAAAGCCTAGTGTCATTCCAAATCTTGGGTTTAGAGTTTGAAGAATACACACACAACTTGGATTTAAATTTTTTTGAGATCATGCCACACAAAGTAGATTAAGGGGTATCAATTTAGAAGACTTACAATATTGAATCTGCTTTAAAGTAAATGGAAATATACACAAAAGGGGGAGAAAATATATATTAATGAGGGAAAAAAACATTTGATGGTCCTATACACGTTAACACATATTAGTACCAAAATACGATGATACTTCATACATATTATGTATCTCATCTCCCTCGATAACCTAGAAAAGTTACACTAGACAAAAATATCACAAGTGGATTTCACTATCAAGATCTAAGGACATTTTGAATTTTTCATGAGGCCTCTATACATTAGGCAAAAGCAACACAAAAACTATTGATGATATCCTTGGTAATGGTATCAATCAAAGACAATGCAATTTCATAAATAAGCAAGAACTTATAAAGAGATGCCTTCCTAGATCCACCTAGTCCACTTATGAAGAATGTTTCACCTAATTTTGAACAAATACATATACCCTTGGTTTCATTACTGTAAAATTTACCCCTCTGTGAGTGTGCATGTGTGTGTACATCGAGGAGACATAAAGCAATAGTATGATAAACAACAGTGGGTTCAATCTTCTCTATGCATAGATGAGGGATCTCCTTATAGCATGTATTCAATGGTAAAAATTTGTTCGTAAAGTAGTTTGGAGGGAGGTTGACTACCAAGGATTGAGTTCATAACATGAACTTTTGGTTGGTACGGTGCTAAACTAGGTGATAAATGAGCCATAAAATAGTCAAACATTGATGACTAATTTTTTTAATGTGGGGATGAATTTGGTTTCTTTAGATTCATATCCAATTAATTAGTCCTTTACATGATTTAGAAACTTAATTTAAGTGACAACTGAACTTTGATGTGCCTAATATAAACCTAGCTATGGAAGACACTAGTAACAATTAAGGCATTCAAAAAGCAAAAAGCAAATTGTTAGATTGCAATGGTGCTAGTAGAAAATATCACTATCTTGACCAATATAACTTGAAGCTATAAACCACTTTAGCATGATTGTGCCAGCAAAAAATATCCTAGTATTGACTAGTATATAAACCACTTGAAGCTATAAACCACTTTAACATGATTGCGCCAGCAAAAAATATCCTAGTATTGACTAGTATATATCTTGGCCAATATAACTTGAAGCTATAAACCACTTTAACATGATTGTGCCAGCAAAAAATATCCTAGTATTGACTAGTATATATAAAAGCTATGAGCTCCATGCAATAAGTGGTCTTTGTAGTTAGTTTAGGTGAAGCCATTTAAGTCTAAGGCTCTCGATTGCAATACAACTAGATTCCTAGCCAATGACTAATTCAAAGGCATAGTGTGAGATCAAAGGGCAAGGGGGAGTATCGGCCTCCTCCCCAAAGGGTTTGTCAAATACTCCATGATGCATGCATTGAGGGAATCCCTAAAGAGTGGGAGTGGTAGGAAGGGCCATGATGTTATCATTGTAATCAGGCAACATGTGCATGGGAATCCTTGAACACCAAAATTATGGGTTGATGATGGCCTACGCCATGGCAAACAAGGAATCAAGGTTTGTTGGAGAGGCATCATAGCATGATCATCGACCTAGGACTATGGAATAGGATTTAGAGGCTATCAAATGGAATGGCACATGGGATTCAATGCCTAGACCTGCCATCACATATAAGGTCATATAAATAAAGTGGGTATTTAAGACCAACTATCATAATGATGATACTTTAGACAAATGAAGGGCTCACTTGGGGGCAAAAGGATTTTCTCAAAAGCCCAAAGCTAACTTTAATGACATTTTTGATCCAATCACATGTATTGACACAATTTGAATAGCACTTACCATTGCTAGCAATAGGACATGGCTGGTTTACTAGTTGGATGTCAAGTTTGCATTCTTTGATAGGGAATTAAAGTTGTAGCTTGAATGGACAAGTGTATAGATTGAAGAAGGCTCTCTATGGCTTGGAGTAGGCTCATTAAGCATGGAATGAGGAAATTGACACCTTTCTTTGAGAGAGTTCAAGATATCATAGGCATGGATGAAGCACATAGCAATCCAATACCATTTCATTCTAAAGAAGATCTTGGATGGCATAGTCAATGTGGAGTATTGCAAGATGGGAGAAAACTTGAAAAATCTACTTGCCAAAGCTTTGGATTAATAATCTAAAATCTTGAGCCTTATGCCATATCCAAGATCTTAGAGGGGGTGTTAGAGGTCACCTCCTAAACAAGTGGTTAGGTTGGGTGGGCACCACGGGCAAGTAGACACTTATTGTTAAACCTCAGAGGAAAAGACAGAAAATTCAGAAAATCGAAAGCCAAAGATAGTCCCAAGGCAAGAGGAAGATGGAGGAGAAAGACACACTAAGAAAAATTTGAAGACACAAAGCAAACGAAAAAATTCTAAATGTAAGAGGGAGATGCACAAGAATAAGCGCACCTTAATATTTTTGCAAAAAGAGCGTCGGGTGCATTGTAATTTATTTTGTAAAGGAGTGACGGACTCTCCCCCGTGAAAGTTGTGTAATGAATAAGAGGCATGGGTTAAGGCCAAGCTAGTAGAAAAGGAGGAGGAAAAAGAGTGGAGGAAGGTTGGCCACACACTAAGAATAAGCTTCTTCATTCACTTTTTGACTTTTATACATGCCCTATCTTCTTCTTGGGTAGCCATCCCCTTTTTGCAAAAAGTGCATCGGGTAATTTATTTTGTAAAGGAGTGACAGGCTCTCCCTCGTGAAAGTTGTGTAATGAATAAGAGGCATGGGTTAAGGCCATGCTAATAGAAAAGGAGGAGGAAAAAGAGTGGAGGAAGGTTGGACCAAAAAGGGGATGGCTGCCCAAGAAGAAGATAGGGCATGTATAAAAGTCAAAAAGTGAATGAAGAAGCTCATTCTTAGTGTGTGGCCAAACTTGCTTTTTTTTTCTTGCTTCATTCTTGTGTATGAGAGAGGGAGTGGAGAAGCTTTTCTTCTTCTTTCTTCATCTTCTCCTTTTTCTCTTCTCTTTTTTCATGTGCATGGCTATGGAGCTTGAAGCTTGGAGCTTGGAGATGGATCTTGCTTGAAAGAGCATCTTCGATTGTGGAGCTACAAGCGGATTCATGGGAGGAGGCAACTCGATTGGATTCAAAGGTAAGCTCACTACATGTGTGTGAGAGAGTTCACACAACCATGTGAGAGGTAGCTATAGCTCTCGCCTTGAAACACTTGAAGCAATAAGCGATTTGTAGGTCTTGGCAGTGTGCTCATGAGAGCATTGACATTTTGGTTTTGTTGCCCAAACCAATGGATTTAAGCTTGAGTGCTTGTGCACTCCAAATCAAGCAACATAGTACGAGTTCGTCTTTGAAATGGTACTTGGTTTAGGTAGGAAGTGAGGGAGTCAGAGGGTGTTTGATCTCCTTTGCTTGAGAGGTTAGGTGTTGGAAGATTTGAGAGCATTATTAGATTAGTGATATGTGGTTTTACATTAGTAGGATGCATTAAGGTTTGGGAAATAAGAAAAAAAGAGGGAAAAGATAAGTCTCTATAACAACTAGGAAACATGGGAACAAAGAAAGAAAGGAAAAAAGATTTTGAATACCTAGGAAAGAAAATAGATAGTAAGGGAAGAAAGAGAGAGAGTATTAAAATGAAAGAAAAGGGGGGAAATAGCTCATTTGAGTTTTGTGTGTGTGTGTGTGTGAGAGAGAGAGAGAGAGAGAGAGAGAGAGAGAGAGAGAGAGAGAGAGAGAGAGAGAGAGAGAGAGAGAGAGAGAGAGAGAGAGAGAGAGAGAGAGAGAGAGAGAGAGAGAAAGCAACAGGTTCAAGAACAATGATAGGCCAAAGGACCAACAGAGATACATGAATCTTCACCCTTAGTGTTCCGAGATGTGATCAAAACCCTCATTGCTGTGACTGATGAATGTGGACAGGATTATAGGTAGACATGTGGGTGGTTGTGAGCGAATCATTACCATCATTTTTTAGTCATTTGACATGTTTGTTCCGTGACTTAGATGACGTTCCTAGGCCTTGGATGGTGGAATCCTCACCGGCCTCGAACATCCAAGTCACCATAGTCCCACCACTTGGACTCAGACACTTGGACCAGTCCCACTTAAACTTAGACTACTTTTGGGCCTCGAATGGCCAACCCACATGCCTCGGATGGCAAACTGAGACACTTAGACACATGCACCCCTTATTTGAGTCTAAGCCTGATCACTCGAATGATCATAGAGCCCACTCGGATGGTTGAGTCTAGGACTTATATAGGCAAATCTATTACTAAGACGAGTTGTCTAGAACATAATTTTTGACAATTTTGACCATGCAAGGACCTACTATGGCCAACATCTTGCTGCCCAGTACTCTAGGTTGGAACTTAGAGAGCTACAGATGAGATTTTAGAGCTGATTATCACCAAAAATTTAACCTAATAGTCCAGGAGTGATTGAAATTACCGAGCACTGGTCGCTTACCCCTTGGTAGAGACTCAATTTGACTGGGTGGACTGATCACCCATCAAACCACCTATCAAAACCCATGAGGGACGTGCATCATAGACACTTAAGTGCATGTGAAAACTAGAAATCTTGATTTCGTATAGCTCAGATCGAGTCGCACCACGCAAGCGTGTAAGTGTGCATATACTTATAGATAGATTGGATTAACAAGGAACACACTAAGGGGGGTTAACCTAAAAAATGAACCCACTAGTAGGAGTGCAACCCTGGAAACAGAACAAGTGACCCAAGACATCAGAGACAAAGAGCTAGGGAAGACATATCCATTTGACCACTAAGGAAAGGAAGGACTAACCAAGATTAGAGACACATCTTTAGCCGGCCTAGTCAGCCTCATAGAAATACTAGTGGGTCAAGATACAACCACCATGGCGAGTACCAATTTGAATGAGAATGAACTTGACCTTAACATGGCAGGTCCTCGGATGAAATTTGATGACTTATCACCTAGTATGACCAACAGACAAGGATAACACATCATAGAAGACCTGCCAATTGATATAATAACTGATCTTGAGGAGGAGAGGAGGCTAGGAAGGATTGCACTGCATCGCAGAGTGAGCTATAACTAGGAGTAATGGGCTTAGAGGTCACATTAGGAGAGAGAGCTCAATGAGGTTCATAGGACCCTACCCATCTCAGGTAGAAATAGAGCGAAAGGAAATGTCGATGTGGAGAGA
The DNA here is from genome assembly GCF_053477565.2 of Lygodium microphyllum. Lineage (NCBI taxonomy): Eukaryota > Viridiplantae > Streptophyta > Polypodiopsida > Schizaeales > Lygodiaceae > Lygodium > Lygodium microphyllum. The sequence goes on along the minus strand of NC_141159.1, from coordinate 90,273,706 downwards.
GCCTTAGAAGTAGATCTTACAATGAGCGAGCTACTCACGAAGCGATTACTAGACAACACCAACACTGAGCAAAGTGAAGCAGCCTTGGCAGCATCTTTGCTAACTGCATCCCAAATATCAGGAGCCAAGTAAAGATGCCCATAGTTGCCAAGAAACTCGACAAATATCAAGCAAGCAATGATCCCTACAGCTTTGTTGAGTAGGTGTGTGAGGCTAACAACCTCATGGACCTCGCTCAACGGGCACAAGCATTCGGTCTTTGCTTAAGAGACAAAGGAGGACTTGGGTTACCAGTCTAGATAATGCCGAACACAATAATTTCAATGATCTAAAGGATCTCTTCATTAAGAGATTCTCAGAGGAAGAATACTCCAACAACCTCATCGTTAAGCTGATGAATGTCAACCAAAAAGACAAAGAGGACATACGAGACTATGTCGAGGAGTCTCTAAAAGAGAGGATACCTACAACTGAGTGACCCAATGAGAGAGCAGTCTCCACCATATTCATCAATGGGATCCACAACAATGAAGAACTCTATAAGGACTTAGTGAGCAACTCGAACCTACAAAGGGATGTGATGGCAAGAGTCTTTGAAGAGGCTATAAGAGTGGGTGACTTGCTCAAAGAGAGAGCCTCTAGGGCTATGTAGTAAGAGAATAACATGTTTAGAAATGCCGAGAGAACTGTAGCACTTAGCAAATGATCAACCCCTAGCGAGCAAGATATAGAAGAATGTCGACCAGACCTAAGCAATAGCTGATGTTGACCAAACTACATGAGTCATTACAAAGGCCAATGTGACATCATGTGCAGTGTGTGCATTGTGGAGGGAACCACTTGCCATCTGAGTGTCTCGATTCTAGGTTCCAGTCTTGTGCCAACTATGAAAGATTTGTGAATGAATTATGCACTGTCGATTGCCAAGACAGTTGCCATATCAGCAACCCTATGATCAGCCATACTATCTGGGAGTTAGGTAGCCTAACTTTGGAAAAGGAGCCCCTTTGGCTCTACCCGCACCTAACGATTCAAAGCCAGCTAGTGCAAGGATTGACATCAAACCAACAAGCATCCTGAAACCACCAAGACCTATAGTGACTAATCCACCAAGCGATGCTCTAGTGCACTTTGAAGAGGAACCATTGGAGGAAGACTCATACATGAACCCTTATATCTCTTTTGATGAGGAGAGTAATCCCATACTAATGGACTTTAGGCTTGTGTCGATCATGGCATTAGGCAGAGGGAGAGATAGAGGCTTAGGAGGAGGTTAGAATCATGAGCCCATAGCATGTTGGACATGTGGCCATCCAAGGCATATCTCATCCGACTGCCCTGAAAAGGAGAAAGCAAATAGAGAGAAGGCCAACTCAAGGTGTCTTGAATGTGGAGACACACCTATTTACTAATTACTCTAGGCAAAACCCTCCATTAGTTTGGCAATCATGCCATCTGTGCCACTAGGACTCTTTTAGGTCGATTCACTAGACAAAAATGCTACACCCATCCCCATAAATGTCAAGACATGAGCCCAAACAAAGCAGGCCAATACTTCATTACTTGGACCTAACAACCTAGATGCAACCTCTATAGGGAAAAAGATCTAGTGAAGGAGAAGAAAGAGGATTGATGCAAAAATAACACTCAAAACAAAGAGTGCGACCACTTTAACAAATGAAAAGTAGGTTAATAATTAGAAGCAAAAAAATCTACTCTTAAGATGAGGGAGAAGGGAAGTGGTAAGGTTGGAGAGTACTCTGACCCCAACTAGCAACTAAAGGCTATGGACAAGGTCAAAGAGTGGATAGAAGAAGCACAAGTTCACTTGAAAGATGTTGAGCCTATCATTAAAGAGGAGATCGAGGAACTCTCAACCATGAGCCTACTAGTCGCTCCCACATACTTGAGAGCAAGAGAGGCAACGTCACCACATGTATAGCTGCATAGGCAAAACATGGATGTCATGAATAGATGAATTGCCCAAGAGCATTGGTAGGAAGCCCATGAAGCAGATGAGGGAAAGACGGTTGGAGATTTGCTCACCATACTTATATCAACTCCTGTAACATTGCCATTGGGAGAATTGCTTAGGCAAAACCCTGCAATTTGGCAAGTATTGAAGCAATGGGTAGAACAAATTGACAAACATGAACTACAAGACTTGCCTGACCATGACATTGTGACATACATACCAAGCCTAAAGTTGAACCCAATGTTTAAGTCCCCACAAGAGAATACCTTTTGGGAAGGCACTGAGATGCACACAATCTTACATGTCATTGCCTTAGGAGATACAACGCAAAAGGGGATAGTAGACACATGCGTAGGAGTTAGTGTACTTAGCCATGTAGTCCTGCAAGCTTAAGGTAACCCATCAGTAGAAAATGCACGGTTCAATGTCACTCTAGCGAATGGGATGAAGGTTAGGCCCTTTGGAGTCCTGAAGAATTGGCCTTTAAAGATAGCAAGAATTCAATTCTCTGTGAACTTTGTAGTCATGAAGGGAGTGGATTATGATATCCTACTAGGTAGACCTTAGAATGAGTGGATTACGATATCTGTGAACTTTGTAGTCATGAAGGGAGTGGATTACGATATCCTACTAGATAGACCTTAGAATGAGGAATGCTTGAGTGATAGAGGATTGGGATAATGGCCTGATATTCTTAGGCAATAGATCAGAAGCAGCCCGAGTAGAGATGGACACTTGAAAAATCTCAACAGTGGACCTAGATGCCATCTTGGCCATGTTGAAGGGTGACTCAAAGGCCAGAATTGATTATGGACCTCTAACTAAGTGCATTCCTTGTTTTGAGGATGAGCGCGACTAGATGTATGTATTGGAAACCATTGATGTGTCATTCTTCGATGATGAGGATTAATATAGGAAAGTTGTAGACTCATCTATCAAACCCAACAAAGCCACCACTTCTAACCTACCCACAGTGCCCCTATGCATAATGGCCAGGAGTTCCATTAGTCGAGTGGCACCAATCCCCTATCATATCCCAACTAACAAATTGGAACTCCATAGAATCCTCAAGTGCCTGTCAAGCGAGCTAGCTGGCAACCTAATTGCAAACCTAAAGCCTCTCAAGGATCTCATGGAGAGTAAGGAGTGGCAATGGACTAAGGTGCATGACTTAAAACATGTTATACAATTGGGCTCTCATTAGAAGTGAGAAAAAGTGAGGACAAGAACCTTGAAAACAACCACAGCTTGAGTACGAGGATTTTGATGATGATTACGAACACTATTGTTCCATCATTGAGGAAATTAAAGAGGAAGTGGAGACCATAGAATATGATATGGATGGAAGAGTGATTGAGCAAATCAAAGAAGACTCTAAACCCAGAGAGATCAACGATTTTTGCGATCTAACTTGGCTAGAATACCCAGAGGTAGTAGATTATAAGCAAGTGGGATTATTTCAGCCTCACACCACATCATTATTTGGACTAGAGTCTGCCTCAGAGCTATGATCACTAGGGGAGATAGCCTCTTCCAGTGAGGATGGTGAGTACAACTCTGAGAGTTAGAGGTAAGCTCTGATAGCGACCTTGAAATGCCTTGACCACCTAGGACCAAATGCACCAAGGGGGACCTTCTAGTCCACTAAGATGCAAGAGGCTAAAGGAAGAGAGAAGAAAGCAATTGAAGTCTTTAGAAGAAGCTAACCGATAGAAGAAACCCTATGATTTGCCCAAGCGCTTCACAAAGTTTAAGAAGGGTGATCGAATAGTGGTGTTAGTAGGAGCCAAGTAGAAACAACAGGTGAGTTAACCCATTGAGGGACTAGCCTAAGGAAGTCAACTTGGCAAGGGAAGGGGACAAGCCTCAATGCGCATATAGCAAATGAACTAACCAAGGAGGAAAAAACTAATCTCATAAATTTATTAAGGGAATTCTTTGACGTGTTTGCATGGTCCTTAGATGAGCTAAAAGGAATAGATCCAAATATCGTGACTCATAATATTCCCATGATCCTCGATGTAGTACCAATTAAGCAATGACCATACGTAATGAATCCTAAGCATGCATATGCTATGGAGGAAGAGATTGATAAGCTACTAATGCAGGATTCATTTACGAGATAGAGCATACGGTCTGGGTATCACCCATAGTGGTAGTCATAAAAAAGAAGGGAAAGATTCGAGTATGCATGAACTATAAAAAGGTCAAAGCATCTACAAAGAGAGATAACTACCGATTACCATACACTAAGCACATTTGGATGGCTTCTCAAGCTATAACCAAGTGCTAGTCCATTTGGATGATAGGCACAAGATGGCATTCACCATCAAATGGGGGGTGTTTCCCTACATAGTCATGCCATTTCGGCTAAGCAATGCCCCTGCTACCTTCCAGTGTTTCATATGTGCCATTTTTAAGGACATGCTCGAGAAATTGTTGGAGATATTTATCGATGACTTGAGCACTTAGAAAAGCTATGAATAGTCTTTGAATGATGTAGGCAATACGGTCTCTCGTTAAACCCCTTAAAGTGTCAGTTTTGGGTGAAGCACGGGTGTATCTTAGGGCACGTTGTGTTGAGGAATGGGATAGCCACAGACTTCTCAAAAGTTAGGATAATTGTAGACCTTTCTCCTCCAACCAATTTTAAGGGAGTTCAATGCTTCTTAGGCCACACAGGGTACTATCGATAGTTTGTACTAAACTATGCATTGATTGCTAGACCCTTATATAAGCTATTGATAGTATTTGAGTAGACTAAAGAATGCCAGCAAGCCTAGGACATGCTTAAACAAGATCTAGCTTTAGTCCTTACCTTAAGGGCACCAAATTGGTCCATTACCTCCTATGTGCACATTGATGCATCAAAACTTGTTGTGGGGGTAGTGTTGTGCCAACTTGGTGAGCATAACCTTGATTATCTAGTGAGATTTGCTAGTAGAGAGCTTATTGATACCGAAATGAGCTATTCCACAACACAGCGGGAAGGGTTAGCAATGGTGTTTTCCATAAAAAAGTTTTAGACATTATCTTCTAGTGACACCCTTTACCTTCTTTGTGGATAATTAAGCATTGCTTTATCTTGTGTAAAAACCATGCGCAACAAGACCCATTGCTCGATGATTACTTTTGCTTTTGGAATTTAACTTCTCTATGGTAGTATGCAAAGGCAAACAACACTATATGGTAGATCACATGTCCCACATACCCACATGTAAAGTGGCTAGCTAGGGCATCAGTGATGACCTCACATTGTATTGGGTAGATGATATAGTCCACATCCTAGAGAATGGATTGCTTGAATGACCCATAGAAAAAGCTAAGTTAAAAAGACTAATCTTGAAGATCAAACCCTATCAGTTCAATTGTATCGGTTAGGACAGGATGGACTCTTAAGGAGATGTGTTTGCGAATATAAAATACACGATGTGCTCACAAAAGCACATGGTAGGATTGTTGGAAGATATTTCAGTGGAGACATCACAACACACAAAGTGCTCCAATCTCAACTATCGTGGTCTACACTATTTCGCGATACAGGTAAGTTTGTGAAGCACTTTGATGAGTGCCAATGAACCAAAGTTTTTGTTCGTGAGGACAAAACGGGAGTTGACCCTAGCGATCGCACGTCAACCATTTGAAAAATGGAAAATTGACTTCATTGGTCCAATCAGCCCTGCAACATGGGGCTCACAAGCCAAGTATGTTATTCTTGCCACAAACTATCTCACCAAGTGGGAAAAATCTTGAGAAACTCACAAGAATGATGCTAGGACCACAATTAAGTTCCTTTGGGAGCAAATAATCTTACGGTTCAATTGTCCCATGGAGTTGGTTAGTGACCAAGGCACACACTTCATCAATGTAGTGATTGCTCACATGTTATCTACCTTCTTGATAATCCACAAAAAATCCTCACCATATTATCCTCAAGCTAATAGTCAAGCTAAATCCATGAACAAGATCTTAGTGAATGTCCTAACAAAGGTAGTCTATGCTTCATGCAGTGATTGGGACAACAAGCTCATGGCATCTTTGTGGGGCATATAGGACGGCCTACAAAATGGCCATAGGACAGGCCCCATTCAAATTGACCTACAAAACTAAAACAATTTTACCAGTGAAATTTTTTATTCCAAGCTTAAGAATAGCATTCTAGGAGCGATGGAAGGGCAAAGAAGCATGGACAAATCGTTTGCTAGATCCAGAACATCTATTTGAGACTCATCTCATTGCAACCCATGCCCTAATCTATGAGAAGGTGCGACGCAAGAGTTGATTTAACAAGCATGTCAAACAATGAGACTTTGAGCAAGGAGACCTAGTCTTATTGTACTCTATTAAGGGACACAAGCAGAAGATGAAATTTTGGGGATTGGGATCTTTCAGCATTTACAACATCAATAGAATAGGCAACGTAGAACTCGAAACCTTATAGGGGGAGCGCATAGGCTTTTTTAATGGAAGTTGCGTAAAAAAGTATTACCCTTTGTCGCATCCACTCCATGAATTTTCAATGATAGAATCACCAATGAATGTGAGAGTTGCAACCATCACTAAAATAGAGGATGAGGATGAGGAAGTAGTAGCATCAGCCTACATGCGTATAACAGTTGACCTCTCAAAAGGCATACACCTTTGACGCACTAATTGATGAGGGAGCTGACTATAATATCTTAACCTATGACCATTGGACTACTATTTGGTCAACCCTAATTGCAACCAACCAATGCAAAACTCAACCCATTTGGGGGGTAGTCCTATCGACTCTTAGGGAAGTGCAAACTAATGGTTTCTATTGAGACTAAGAGCCTACCCATCATCTTTTATGTACTACCTAACAAACAAAGTGTTGGCAAGGAATCATTGTTGAGTTTGGTGTTCAAAAAACAAGTTCATTGTTGTAGCACATCCACCTTGCCATATGCAATGTTAGAATAGTAACGGCTTTTAACAAGGGCACCATAGCCACCCAAAAGCCTGTAGTGCCACGATGGGTAGTTAACCCTAGTGTCAACCCTAAGGAGGAGGGGGTAATGCACCATAGCGTACAACCATTGTGAAGTCTCACCAACAACCACACCCAAAAACTATGAATCAAACAATCAGGTGGGCCCTCGAGCGTAGACCATAGCCTCACAAAAGCCACTCATTCTTAGGAACTCGTAGTTTTCATGCCTCACAGCCCAGACCTAAATGGAGGAGCTGGTGCTCCTATGGTACACAGGTGACTAGGCCGCACTAGGTTCCAAAAGCCCTATTACATGCCCAAGGTTACCATGAAGGAGCTGGTGCTCCTATGGTACATAGGTGACTAGGCCGCACTAGGTTCCAAAAGCCCTATTACATGCCCAAGGTTACTATGAAGGTAACACCTTGGTGTGGCTACCCAAACTCACAAGTGGCATGTATGCCTCGCAATCCCAGCCTCCAAAAAATAATGCCCAAAAACTTAAATCAAAATAGAGTAAGAGAAAAGCCAAGAGGAAGGGTGCTCAATTCATGAGTGCTCCAATGGTCTATTCAACCAATCCTCAATGAGTAACCAATTATCAATGAGCTCCCACCTAATAACTCTGCCATGATTACAACTACATAATTCAATGATAGAGCATTAACCAAAATTCAAACCCAATCAGCTTCTCAAACCATGCTCACCAAACTTGATGAGAATCCCAAAGTAGAAACACCACGTACCAACTTGTCCCGTCCAATTAAACCAAAGCCACTAGTAGGCCTTAAACTATTGTAGCAATGATGATCCATTCTAGAATTGGCTTTCAACATGGTCATAGACACAAGAGATGACTTAGTAACGTGCATTTGATGATTGGAGTCAACTTTCACATTGTTTGCTAGAAGTTACAAACCTTGGACCTAGGCCTACTTGATGAACTCATAGAAAATGAGGTACAATCATTGCCATGTTCTTGAAAAGAATACAAATTCATCTTCATAAAGGCCTTCACCATTGCAGAAGAATTGATTGCCAATGAAATTTCAAGAGAACAGGCCTTAAGCCAATGCTTAATCATATCCTTCAAGAAGAACAAATTCCCATGCCATCATAGGAACTTTCTAAGCTCTAATGATTAGTTGAATCTGAGTCCAATTTCTTATACAAGTGGTGTGCTCTACGCATTCAATGGAAACAAAAGGGTTATCAAATCATGGCCAATGCTAATCAACGATGTGCCATCAAGATTTTTGAGTATAACCAAACATATGTGGCCCCAACTTCATTTAGGGTATTAGCAATGATAAGAAATTGGCCATTAGAAGGCAACATCATGCTACATCCATACTTGGATAAGATCCTATACAAAGGAGGAACTCCACATTGCAAGCCAAATCAACTCAGGTGACCTCTTGACTGACGTATTGACTTATATCACACTTGTGGGCATTCATCCATAGGATATGGACGGTCGTGCGACATTAGAGTATAACCCAACCTTTTACAATTAGCTCTTGAAACAATGATGCACACCAAGGATGCAGTGATGAAGGCCATTACATATCTACTTCCACAATCTTAGGAATAATTTTTATCATTTCCAAGGGGAGGGGGTAAAGTGGAAGGTGAATGAAAAATTGAAACAAGTGAATGAAAAATTGAAACATGAGTTGAGATTCAAAAGAAAAGGATGAATTGAATTTTCTTATTCTTTTAGTAAAAATTCTCCATGAAGTTCTTGTGTGGAATGTATGGATTGATGTGGAAATTTTCATTTCTTGGTTTATACATTTCACCATCTGATAGTGTTTCTTTCTAATCACTTGACATTTTATGCAAGAAAAGTCCTTCAAAGAGAACTTATTGTGGGTTGTTGTGCGGTGAGGAGAGGAACCCAAATGGCAAGACAATAGGATAAAACCAACAAGCTCTCATTCTCTGAGAAAGAACACAAAAAATATTGCTTAGCCACTAAGACACCCATCTTTAACTAGTTGAAATACTATAGCATCCATAACCTAGAGGAGGTGGTGACATCGAAAGAGGTAGTCAAACAGATAATAGAACAATGCAATCTTGCTAAGTATCGAGAGAAGTTGGGCCAGGACACAGATCAAAATTTTTTTAATTATCCAGAAGAATAGTGGCTCACTGACAATTAGATAAGGGATGCCATTAGGAGGGTGGAAATCAAACTTAGCCTAGAGGCCGTGGAGAAGGCCTTGGGGTTAGTGGACAAGTCGAAAAAGAGGCCGAAGGAAGATGTCTATGGAATGTTAAGAATGGATAAGAAGAAAGTTTACATAAATGACGGAATCAACTTGGCTGATATTCTTGAGCCCACCATCAGACTCTATAAGTGAAGATGGTCCACACTCTCTTCTTGACTCAAAGGTATAACACCCTTATGAACACAATAGGAGTGCCCTTACTTAAAAGCCTTACAGCAAATGCACTGAATGAGGTGAATTGAAATGCTTATGCCCAAAAAACAATCTAGGCATTGGCAAAGGTGCTAGCAATAGCTTCAACGACAACAAGAGAAGAGTCTCCATCTAGAACAACAGAATCAAAAATGAAAAAACTTGCATCTAAGGTGTCAACCATAAGGTTCAGAGGGGTGCTGACAGTCATAATACAGGAAGCTGTGGGGGAGATTGAAAGAGAAGTAGTGAAGGAGACCCCTAAACCATCACTGACCTAAGAAGAGCATCACTCTGTCAATGTAGTGAGCTCTCCCACTTCATTCTCAACAAGGAATTTGGGGAAAAAAGAATTCAATAGAGTTCAGTAGGCAGAAGGAGGCAACCCAAGCTACTAAGAAGAGAAAAGCTAACTGCCAAACTCAACAACAAGAAACTTTGAGTGAGAGGATGGTTAGTGAACAAGGGGAGTAAGATTTTATGCCATCAAGCCAACGAGAAAGAAGAATAATCACACTGAGAATCGCAAGCAGAAAAACCAAAGCCACAACAGAAGGGGGTAGAGATCTAAAAGCCACCCAAGTAGAATCAATGAGACTAAAATAAGAACACAAAAAGATATTAGAGGTAGAAAATGAGTGCTTGCAAAGTGTAGAAGAGGAGTCAAAAAGATCTGAAGAAGAATGTAAAAAGAAACAGGAGGAATAGGAAGAGATACTAAGACAAGAGGAGAAGCAGGTGGCCATGGTTATCAGAACATTAGTGGGGCAACCCTCTTTATCTTAGGAGCTAGCCATGCTAAGCCCTATATATAAGGATGTGCCTAGCACAAATGCTACTGCATGGGGAACTAAGCAAAGACCAATAGTGGAACAAAATGGAAGGCCCCCATGCATGCAATCCCACTAGTCATGGCCAATGTTTACCGTAGCACAATGGAGCGAGAAATGGAAAAAGAGAAAAAGAAAAGGCGCCTTGAATGGCAACTAGACCCGGAAAAAAATTAAATGCACTGGCATGATCCTCAAGAAGTCTTAGAGTCACCCAAGGAGCGCACCATTGAGTGCGAAAACACTTCCAAAACCTTGTAAAAGAGCTCCAGGCTCACTCCTGTGCAAATTGTATGCATTAGTTGGGGATAGGATAGACTAGAATGGTGGGAAATGAGGAAATGGGCCTAGGCTAATGGCCGGCCATGTAAAAAAGGGGGATGACTGCCCATGGAAATTAGGGCATGTATATAAAGTTGGAAAGTGAATGGGAAGCTCATTCTTGTGTGTGGCAAAAGCTTCTTCTTCTTCTTCTTCTCTTGTTTCTCACCTTCTTGCTTGTGCTTGAGAGAGGGATTGAGAGAGTGCGAGGGAGTGATTGTGTGAGAGCAAGGGATCTTGGAGAAGAAGCTCTCCATCTTCTCTCTTCATCTTCTCCTCCTCTCTTCTCTTCTCTTGTCTCGCGCGTGGCTATGGAGGATGAAGCTCATGGGAGAGGGATTGAGGTTGCTTGAGCTTGCCTCAAGGATCGTGGAGCTACCAGTGTGCAAGAAAGAGGAGGGTACTCGATCGAGCATCAAGGTAAGCTCACTACACCCATAAGGTAGGCATTGCGCGTCGGCTATGTGAGAGGTAGCCATGGCCGCTCGGTTCGAAACACTTGAGCAATAAGTGGTCGGTAGGTCTCGGGGTAGAGCTCGAAGCTCCCCTCCATTTTGGTTCTGTTGCCGGGACCGACGGAATCGAGCCTTGAGCACTGCGTGCATCAGATCGAGCATGGAAGTAGGGTTTGGAGCCTAAACCAGTGCTCGAGATAACTAGGAGATTTAGGAGGTTTTAATCCGTGGAACATGTAAGTATTTGGGTTTGTTGGAAGCATTAGATTAGGACTACTATTATGTATTTCTGTTTTTCATATTGCCTACACTAGATTAAGGTTAGAATAGGGTAAGACAAGAGAAAACAGAGGTTCTGGCCTACTGCTGGAAACAGGAAAACAGGGGACCAGATTCAAGTTTTTGGATGAAACAGGGACAGGGAACTGGCTGTAAGGTTTTGTAGTGCTAGGAAAGGATCTTAAGAGGCTTGGGAGGCCAAGACAGACCTCATTTCTTTAGTTGGCCTTGTGAGAGAGAGAGAGAGAGAGAGAGAGAGAGAGAGAGAGAGAGAGAGAGAGAGAGAGAGAGAGAGAGAGAGAGAGAGAGAGAGAGAGAGAGAGAGAGAGAGAGAGAGCTTCTGGTTCACAGGACGAGGAAATGCGACCCCGATTCTAGGCGCATTCGATTCGTGCTGCTTCAGGTGAGTTCGGTGTGTTCCATTAGTGCTCTAATTAGTTATGGGGAGTCTGTGGTGATTGAGTGTAGCAGGCATTAGGAAGGATTTAAACGCACTAGAATCGCGCCGCCGCCGACATAGTCGGACCAACCCGCAGTGGTCCGATCCCCAGAATCGGACCACCCGAGTTCTGGAGTCGGACCGTCCGACTGAGAGAGAGTCGGATCAGACTGGTCCGATTGCTAGAATTGGACCAGCCCGATCGGATGTGCCACGTGGCACTCGGACTGCCCATTAGAATCGGACCATCGTAGTCGGACCATTAGAGTCGGACTCGGACCAGTCCATAGTCGGACCACTTCGAAAATAGGACCACCCTCTTGGTTCAATTCCCAGAATCGGACCAATCCCGTCTGACTATTAGAGTTGGACCAGACCGATCCGATTGCCAGAATCTGACCGTCCGATTCCCAAAGTCGGACCAGCCCTGTTCGATTCCCAGAATCAGACCATCTTGCTAGAATAAAAAGATAAGGATCTTTTGCTGACCTTGCCACAGACCTGACCCTAGGACGCAACCCTAAACACCCCCAGGACCCAGTTTGGCCATTAGAACCTCAGAGATTAATCGAACTTAGGGTGCGGAAAGACCATAGAATAGCCGGGAACCGAGTTGGGAACTCAAATTAGGCTGGGAACGGGGGTAGAAACAAGGTGGAGTTTGCATTAAATGCTTTCTGCATCGGCACTTCACTCTTGAGCTCCACTAAATCTGCACAGCAAGAAAAGAGAAAAACCTGTTTTCGCACCAAGCACCACAAAAGCACTAAGCACAACGTGTGAGTAAGGATCGCCGCTGCTTTCGAATAACAAGGAACACATCTGGATATCTGATAACATTAAAGAACCCACTAGTAGGAGAAGACCCCAAGACTTAGATAGGTGCCTGAGAGCGCTATTGGTAGTACCTAGAGAGAACACGAAGACACGGGAAGCAACAAGATAGAGGAGTGGACGCTACTGGAGCTGATTGGATTCATTGACAATCTCGTGGAGCTGGAAGCAGAAACAATGTCGGGATCAAGAGGCGACCAAGGGGAAGACCAATTAGACTTAGGAGAATTTCCAACTTTGGTCCAGGAACTGGTCCACGACTACGATCTACTCACCAAGACCGTGATCCAAGGTAGACCTGTAGAGGAAGTGGTGGCTAACCTGGAAGAAGAGAGGAGAGCTATCAAGAGAGCGCTGGAAGGTATAATTGTCTACAACCATGAGAAAAGGGCTAGAAGGCTGCAGCAAGACGTGGACATGTATGAGGCTAGACGAGTACTAGACCTAGCTGGGGCAGCCAAGTCCGGACCGAATGTGGAGAGGGAACGGGCAGCAGAGGCTGGCATGATGTTGAGTGAACTGGTGGCAAAGCGACTCATGGACAATACATTCGTGGAACAGAGTGCTACTGCCCTAGCCACTGCGCTACTGTCAGGATTGGGAGTCACGCAAGGGGCTAAAGGGTAGGCTAGAATCCCCATAGTAGCAAAACAACTAGCCCGATACGAACCTAGCAGTGACTCGTACAACTTCATGGAGCAGTTCGAGCAAGTGTGTGAGGTGAACGGTCTTACTGACCCTGCGCATCGAGCTCAAGCCTTCGGCCTGTGCTTAGGCGACAAGGGGAGGATCTGGTACTCTAGTCTGGATGACGCAGAATGTACAAACTTTGCTCGCCTTAAGGGCCTCTTCATCAAGAGGTTTTCAGAGGCAGGGTATTCGGATAACCTCATTGTTAGGTTGATGAATATCAGTCAAAGGGAGAAGGAGGACGCTAGGTATTACGTTACTCAGGTGTGTAGCCTCTACAAGAGAATCCTTGCCAATGAGTGACCTACCGAGAGGGCAATGTCTACAGTGTTCATGAACGGGATTCGGAGCGAGGAGCTCTACAAGGCTTTGGCCAGTAACTCCACCTTACAATGAGACGTGCTAGCTCGAGTCTTCGAGGAGGCAATACGTGTAGATGATCAACTCAGGGAACGTAGCATGAGGACTACCAACCGAGATAGTGCAAGCCAGAGGGACCCTGAGAGATCAACCACCTTAGGGGAAAAAGCAACTGCTTGCGTGCAAGACAAGGGAAAGAGTGTAGACCATGACCAAGGGATGGCAGAGATGAGAATGGAGATTGCACGGTTGCAAGAGCTCGTTAGAAAGCCTGTGAGATCTCATGTACAATGTGTGTATTGCAGCGGCAATCACCTCCCAGTGGAGTGGCAGGATCCTAGATCTCGGCCGTGCTCAAATTACAGTTGATTTGGACATGATGTAGCCCATTGCAGAATGCCGAGGAGACTTCCATATACGCAGCAGTACAACCCTCCATACTTAGGTAATAGGCCACCTAATTTCTTTGGCAGGGGAACCTAGTTAGCTCTTCCAGCACCAACTGACTCAAGACCTGTCGTACCTAGGTTGGAGACAAACCCAACTGGTACATCTAGGCCACTAGGGCCTTTTGTGACTCACCCACCTAGCGATGCTCCTGTTCACTTTGTGGAGGAGCCAAATGAGGAAGAGACCTATGTCAATCCGTACATATCCTATGACGAGGAGGGCAACCCAGTCCTCGGCCAGTGCCAGTGATGGCTTTAGGAAGAGGACGAGGCAGAGGCTTTGGAGGGCCTAGCTAGGATCCAGACACATGCTGGACTTGCGGCCACCCAGGCCACATTTCATCGCGCTGCCCAGAGCGAGAACAAGCTAACAAAGACAAAGCGGATCTCCGATGCAGAGAGTGTGGAATCACACATCTGTTTCTTGACTGTCCTAGGCAGAAGCCATCAACGAGAACTACCAACATGCCATCGGTGCCTTTGGGGCTCTTTGGAGTTGAAACTTTTGATAGTGAGGATACGCCCATCCCACTACATTCTATGATGCAAGCTCAAACGAAACAAGCAGGCATCTCCTTGCAAGGGCCAAGTAACCTTGATGCAACCTCAATAGGGAAGAAAAGCCGGAGGAGATGGAAAAAGAAAACCGATGCGAAGATAACCCTTAAAACTGAGGAAATGACTACGTTGGTAACGGGAAAGAAGGTCACAGACGCAGAGGCAGAGACCTCGGCTCCTAAGACAGCGGAGCTAGGGAGTGCCAAAGTGGGGGAATATCCCCACCCCAAACGGCAAGCCGAGGCTATAGCCAAGGTCAAGGAGTGGGTCAAGGACACCTAAAAGCACCTCGAAGATGCTGAACCCATATTGAAAGATCCTATGGACGACTTCTCTAGTGTTAGCACACCAGTCGCACCCTCAAAACCACAGGCTGGGAGCATACCTGCACCACTAAGAGCGACTCAGTAGCAAGGCCGGGGGGAAGTTTACTAGGGTAGACAGAATGCATGGCCTAGAACTGCTAGCTTCAGCGGAAGACAAGGGTCCAGTAGCCTCCTCACAACCTTGCTGTCCACTCCAGTAACTCTAAGCTTGGAGGACCTGCTTAGGCAAAATCACTCCTTGTGGCAGGAGTTAAAAGACTCGATCGAGGGACACACAGAACTTGCGGGTGCTGATCCGCAAGATCATGATGCAGTTACACGGATCCCAAGTCTAACTCTACACTCAGATCCTAAGTCTTTGCACATCAATGCTTTTTGGGAAGGCACTGAAATGCACGCAGTTTTGCCCGTCCTAGCCTTAGGAGACATGACTTGGAAAGGAATTGTAGACATAGGCGTCGGTGTTAGTGTGCTAAACCATGTGGTCCTAGAGGCATGGGGAAACCCTCCTGTAGAGACTGCTAGATTCAATGTTACGCTAGCAAACGGAATGAGAGTAAGACCATTTGGGGTCTTAAAGAATTGGCCGGTAAAGATTGCCGGTGTGCAATTCTCGGTAAACTTCATTGTCATGAAGGGAGTGGATTACGACATACTATTAGGCCGACCTTGGATGAGGAATGCACGAGTCATAGAGGATTGGGGCAATGGATTGATTTTCCTAGGGAACAGAACTAGTGCAGTGAGGGTAGAGATGGACACTTGGACGACGACGCCTATTGACCTGGCTGCCATCTCAGCCATGCTAAAAGGCGATACTCAAACGACCAAGCCCTATGGATCACTCGCTAGACATATTCCTTGCCGTGAGGATGAGAGGGATTGGATGC
Organism: Lygodium microphyllum; assembly: GCF_053477565.2. NCBI lineage: Eukaryota > Viridiplantae > Streptophyta > Polypodiopsida > Schizaeales > Lygodiaceae > Lygodium > Lygodium microphyllum. The sequence continues at coordinate 90,257,917 of NC_141159.1, read as the reverse complement.
ACGTGTTGGCAACCATTGATCTACCATTCTCAGATGAGGAAGGACCACATCAGCAGGCTGCTAAAATTGCTACCATGCCAACTGAGGAGCCAGTTGTGCCACTCTGCATGATGGTAGGAAGCTCACTCAACCCAAGCAAACCGGCCTCGTCCCGCATCCCTAACAACAAATTAGAGCTTCAGGAAATTGTAGAGTATCTGGCCGATAAATTGAATGGCAATTTGGCTGCTAACTTAAAACCTCTACGTGACCTTTTAGCTAAACCAGAATGGAAATGGACCAAGGTCCATGACCTGAACTTGTTATATAACTGGGCTTTAGTTACTGACGACAAGGAGATTGAAGAGAGAAGCTTAGGGGATGATGAGCAGTTAGAAAGACAGGATCTGGATGATGAGGAGTATGAGGACTGTCACTCTATGGGAGAAGAGAGTGAAGAAGAGGTAGACACAATAGAATACGACACGGAGGGAAAAGCGATAGAGCAAATCAGGGCAGACTTAAGGCCTAGGAAAGAAGGGATCAGTCGGAATGAAAAAGGAGTCATGCTAATGGAGTGTGACAGATTCTGGCTAGAATGAATAGGAGCCGTAGATTACGAGCAAGCCAGAGTAGCACAACCATGGGTAATCCTAGTGCTCAAGACAGATTCACCTACAGAACTACGACCCCTTGGGGAAACACCTTCCTCAAGTGAGGGATGCGAGTTCAACTCAGAGTCAGAAGTTAGCACTGAGAGTGATCCCGAGATACCGCAACCCTCTAAGGTCAAACGCACCAAGGGAGACTTGCCAGTCCACCTGAGGCTCAGGAGGCTAAAAGAGGAGGCTAGGAAGCAAGCAAGGGACTCAGAAACGGAAAGGTAGAGGAAACCACAGGATCTACCCAAACGGTTTACAAAATTAAAAAAAGGTGACAAAGTGGTGGTTCTGTTGGATGCAAAAAGACAAGGTCAGACTAGTAAACCGATCAAGGGACCCGCCAAAGTCAAAGAGGTTAACTTGGTTGGAAAGGGGAAAAGCCAAGACCTGTGTTCGTTGCAGATGACTTGGGGGAGGAGGAAGAGACCAAACTCGTTGCGCTCCTGCAAGAGTACACTGACATATTTGCCAGGACATTAGACGAGGACTTAAGGGAGTCGACCCTAGGGTCGTGACTCATAACATCCCAATGGTTCCAGATGCAGTGCCAACGAAACAACGACCTTACCCCATGAATCCCAAGCACGCCCATGCAGTGAAGGAGGAGATTGATAAACTCATGAGGGCAGGTTTCATATATGAGATCGAGCACACGGACTGGGTATCACCTATCGTGATTGTCATGAAGAAAAATGGAAAAATCCGAGTGTGCATAAACTACAAAAAGGTGAATGCCGCTACGAAAAGGGATAACTATCCTTTACCTTACACCGAGCACATGCTGGAGAGGGTAGCAGGGAAGGAAGCCTACAGTTTTCTGGATGGTTTCTCGGGTTACAATCAAGTGCAAGTGCACCCCGACGACAGGCACAAGACTGCCTTTGCCACGGAATGGGGCGTGTTTGCCTACATTGTCATGCCTTTTGGGCTAATGAACGCACCTGCAACTTTCCAACGCCTAATGTACACTATCTTTAAGGACATGCTTAGGCGCGAAGTGGAAGTGTTCGTAGACGACCTATGTTTACACTCTAGTTGGACCGAACACTTGGAGAAATTGAGAGCTGTCTTTGAAAGGTGTAGGTTGTACAACCTCTCGCTAAACCCCTTAAAGTGCCAGTTCTGGGTAAAACACGGATGCATCTTAGGGCATGTAGTGTCAAGGAATGGCATTGCTACTGACTTTTCCAAAGTCAGAGTCATTGTTGACCTACCGCCACCCGACAACTACAAGGGAGTTCAGTGTTTCTTGGGACACACTGGATATTATCGACGATTTGTGCTAAATTATGCATTAATAGCTAGACCTTTGTACAAGCTATTGATAGTGTTTGAGTGGACGGAGGAATGCCAGTGCGCATATGAGGAATTGAAAAAGGCTCTTACAATTGCACCAATCTTGCGAGCCCCAGACTGGAACGTAACGTTCCATGTGCACATAGACGCCTCTAAGTTTGCTATTGGAGCCGTGCTATGCCACCTTGGTGAGCATAGCTTGGATTACCTTGTGAGTTTTGCTAGCAGGCAACTCACGGAGACCGAGATGAACTACTGCACGACGGAAAGGGAGGGGTTGGCTATGGTATTTGCGGTAAAGAAAATTGGGCATTACCTTTTGGCCACTCCCTTTGTCTTCTTTGTTGACCATCAAGCCTTGCTGTATCTAGTGAACAAGCCTTGCACCACGGGGCGCATAGCTAGATGGTTACTCCTTTTACTGGAGTTTGACTTCTCTGTGGTTGTACGCAAAGGAAAGCAGCACTACATGACTGACCACATGTCCTGCATAGCCACAGGAGAAGCCGCTGGGCAAGGCGTGCCTGACGATTTGCCGGACGCCCATCTTTTTAACTTGTCTAGTGAATGAGAATTATTTAGAGCAGATCTGACGCCATATTGGGCCGATGACATAGTGCAAGTGCTAGAAAATGGACTACCAGAGCGACCCATTGAGAAGGCCAGGCTGAAGAGACTTATCTTGAAAATTCAGCCATACCAATTGATAGCTGGCCAACTCTACAGGCTGGGATAAGACGGTTTATTGCGCAGATGTGTATGTGAACATGAGATGCACGATGCATTGAACGAAGGACATGGCGGAATCGCTGGAGGACACTTTAGCGGGGACACAACAGCCCGAAAGGTACTACAATCCCAGCTATGGTGGCCCACCCTATTTTGCGATGCAGCTAAATTTGTAAAGCACTGTGATGAGTGTCAAAGGACCAAAGTTCCTGTGCGAAAGGGCAAGATGGAGTTGACCCCTGTCATAGCCTGACAACCCTTCGAAAAATGGGGCATCGATTTTATTGGACCTGTCAGTCCTACAACACAATATTCCCAAGCTCGATACATCATAGTGGCGACTGCCTATCTAATGAAATGGGCAGAGGCACGAGCCACGAGGAAGAATGATGCTAGGACCACCGCAAAGTTCTTGTGGGAGCGGGAGCAATGTGAGCAAGAGCCATCCTGGAGGAACCCGCGATCAAAGACTTGGTGGACAGATGCCACCTCCACAAGTATGTGGAAAAGGTGGGGCAGGCTGTGGATTATAGCATGTGTGCAAATTTCGTGAGGAACTTCGACAAAAGCAGGAACTGTAGCACCGTCACAGTAAGGACAGGGGAGCAGGAAAGAGGAATCGAAGTGTCTCTCAATGCAACAATCATAGAAAAGGCCCTGGGGCTTGTGCCCAAGAAAGAGAGACGGCCGAGACGAGATGTTTACACCATGCTGGGGGTCAAGAAAGAAGCGGTGCATACCGTGGATGGAATAAGCTTGGCTGACATCCCGGACCCAACGGTGAAATTACAAGCGAAGATGATCCATACCCTCTTCTCGGGCCAATGGTACAATGCGCTGATGAATAGGATCGGGGTCCCACTATTGGAAAGCGTAGCATTAGGAGTGGAAGAGACCCATGGGGGCGGAGAACTCGAACCCGCAAGCCTTGGCCATAGAGCCGAAGCCAGTGCAAGTGTGGAAGCAGCTCCGGTGGTTGTAGGCAAGGGAAAGTCCCTCCTACATCCACTCCCTCCCTCCTTTGTGCTGACAACGGCTGAAACTATGACTGCAACTACTGCACAACCCACGCCTCCCCTCGACACGGCACAGCTCATGACCATGGTGCAGATGCTCATGAGCAAGGTGGCCGAAATCGTCCCTAAAACTAGATTGAAAAGGCCCACCGCCGTAGATGCAGAGTCACGGCAAGACCCCAAACGACAAAGGCTGGAGGCATTGACCACCACGCCCAATACTCCCATGCCTGCCGATACAGACTATGATGCATATGTGGTCGAGTTATTGACACAACTCGACAAAGAAAAAGAAGAGAAGAAGGTGGCCCTGCTGGAACTAGAGAAAGAAAAGGAGACGTCAACGGCCCTCAGGCTAGAGGTCTCAAGGCAGGAAGCCGACAGACGGAGAGAAATAAAGGCCCTGGAGGACCAGCTAGTAGAAAAAATGAAGGGAGCCCAAAACAATGAAAGCCGCCTTAGGCAAAGGTTGGAGGATGAGGAGCAAAGCCTGGTAGCGGAAGAAAGGGACCTTAAACTACTGATGCAGCAATACAGTGATCTACAGCAAAGGGTTGCCCAAGTGGAAATGCTCCACAGGGAGGTTTAGGAAGGCGAAGCCACTGTTCCACAAGAACATGCCACGGAGCCCCAGTCATGGCAGGAGCTGGAAGAACAGAACATGCTAATAAGGGAAATCGAATTCCTGAAAAATGAAGGGCCAGGAGTCTCAGCAGAGTTGAAGCAAAACAGCTATAGGATGAAGTGCAAAGATTACGAGATGCGCTGGAGAGCTCCCAAGAAGATGTGGAAGCCCTCATGGCCATGACCTTTAATAAAAAAAGGCTATTCCTCTCGCTGAAATCCAAAGCCAAGAGCAGTTGGTGCAAGAGATCAGAAATTCTGGCTGAGGCGCACCACAGGCTCAGCATTGTCAATCAAGCAAGAGGGATCGCTGAAGAACAGCTCGCTCAGAAATTAAGAGAAAGAAACCAGTTATGGTTTTTATCAAATGAGCAGCAACAAGTAGTAACCACCCTGGTGAGCCAGCTGGAGGAACAAAGGCAAAGGATGGAGGAGAGAGCCACAGAGTGGGAAAGGAAAAACTTTGACAGGGTAAGGGACTTAACTGAACGCCTGGCGGTGGCAGAATGCGAAAGAATGCTTGCCGAAGCTAGGGTTGAGGCTGCAGAGATAACCACTAAGACCCAGCGACGACAGGCCTTCCTCAACACGGTGCTCCACGTGACGCAAGCTGAGGGCGATGATACAGTGGAACAGGTAAAAAGAAAGTTGGAGCTAACCATCCGGGCTCTAAGATACGGTCTTCAAGAGCGGGAGCTTCCAACAAGTACAGGAATAACTAAAGAGCAACAATTCTACTACCTGCGCTGTATGGGCCTTTCCACTACGGAGCTCAAGGAGTTAGGTTTTCAGGAGCAGGAGCAGCCACCGCCACCACCACCACCACCACCACCAGTCATTCCTCTCGTGTTGAGCAAAATGTCGAAGAGGGCCCGAACTTTGAGTAAGATGATGACGAAGAGCCACAAAGGATACCGAGTCCATTTCAACCTGAGATCCCACAGGAGGAACCTGTTGATGCCGAGCTACCTGAACACATAGTTGCAGCAAGGAGAAGGAGACAAGAGTTAGCCAAGGAGGCCCAACGCCGATCACGCACACTTCCACGACAACTCCCTGAGGAGCCCATGCCACTGAGGAATGATACACATCCTATAGATTGGCCCCAGGAGTTGGTCATCTGGCGCTAGCGAGAGCTACATAAGAGGCCGTTCGAGCTTTCATTCGCTTTTCCATGCTCCTTGGACCGGGCCCTGCCTTTAGGAGTCGTAGCCAAGCTTAAAGATTTGGCTAACGAACTCGCAAACAGATGGATGGAAGAAAGAAGCATGATAATGACTAGGTGGAGACAAGAGCCACGAGAGTATTGGGAAGACAAGGTCAATCTGGTTCCCAAATCCGTCCAAGGCTATGAGGCACAGCCGAAATGGTGAAGGAGGATTTGGGACACCAATTTTGATGCCTGGACCGCATTTTGTAGCTCCCTCCTCGAAGAGCATAACGATCCCATCTACATGCCCTACCCCCGTAGGCATGGAGTGGACTAAGACAGAGATTTACATGGGGATTATGACTTTCTGAAAATCTATAATGTAAATGCTAGAAGCCCGAAGGAGTGCTTAGTATTTAGGGTAGAAGATATACTTCCCTCCATAAATCGTTTTCTTGTAGACTTCTCTTCCTGTCCCGATCCAGCATTCTTAACCACTTGTAATTACCTCCAACTTCTCAAATTCTTGCTACTCCAGAAACCTGCAGCAGAGGAAGCCCATCTCACCCCACTCTTTTTTGATATTAACCTAGGAATATATAGTAGAGCCATGACGAGGTTGATGATGCGCGCTACTCTCCTCCCTGCCTTCTGCTTAGAGCTATTAGAAAATATGAATGACACCCGTTTTGCAAGGTGTAATCACCCCTTCTTGTCCACCACTCCTCTGAGAGCTTAAGCCGGTATTAAAGAATACCTACAAAGTCGCGCATTTTTATCACAATGCCTGCGACCGCCCCGTGACTAAATAGGTGCCACATACCTTGGCCAATGTACTCTCTCCCATTTGAAAAAAAAAAAAGTTTGCAGTCTTCCTTCATATTATGGTGCACCACCCTCACTGCATCTAGAGTCCTCTCTAGCCCCTCCCCCACTTCACACTTAGGACACATCAAGGGCAGGACTTTCAGACCTGCCACCCTAAGTTTTGCACCGCACCCCCAACGCTACATGAACTGGGTCCTCTAGTGTGGGACATTACCAAGGGCTTGTTGCCCAAGGTTAGACCCATCTCCCAGTTCCACTGGCACGGGCACTATGCACTACACAGTGAGACAAACACACCCCCTAGGAAGTGCACCACTTTTCTTGCAGGTTATGTTCGTGTTTCAAAAATGGGTTGCTTGGTTGAAGGAGATCATCTACTACATCCTCCAATGACAAGGAATTTTTCCAGGAGCCGAACATGACCCCATTACTGCAACTTCAAGAGCTTCGCTGCGAAGGTTTAAATGGCTCAACAGATTTCATGTTGCCAATCATCCGCCTACTGATGGCTGCCATGACTGAACCAATTCAAGCAGAAGGAAAACCCAGTGATGGAGTTGCCATTGGCATAGATCTTGGAACCTCACCGTCCGATGATCCATGCCCACCGCCTCAAGATCTACGGATCGCTTATTGATACCACAAGCCAGAAGACTTTCAACTCAAAACTGAAGATCCTCTACTTCTAGACAAGGGTTTTCAGCCCAGGCCACGGCTTTTCACGGCAAACAGTGTTCTAGGGGTTTCTCCAGAATAAATCCCTCCAATACCATCCTCTTAAGGGATTGCTTATTGCTTCAAGCGTTTCGGATACTCAAAAGACGACCGGCTCCATAGGGGCACCAGAACAGGGTGAAGGATGCCGAGAATCTTCATGAAGCCTAAAACACGCCGGAATCTCTACTAGTCATCGTCATCAAACTCCATCACCTCTCATTCACAAGCATCAGTGTCATCTCCCCACTAGTTCCACCTAGCAATAACATCATCTATCCCACTACTTTCCACCACAGTGCCATGGGATTGGCACTTGGCTAGGAGGGGGTTAATGTTTACCGTAGCACAGAGGAGCGGGAAATGGAAAAAGAGAAAAAGAAAAGGTGCCTTAAATGGTAACTAGACCCCGGAAAAAATTAAATGCACGGGCACGATCCTCAAGAAGTCTTGGAGTCGCCCAAGGAGAGTAAAAGAATAAAAAGCGCACCATTGAGTGCGAAAACACTTCCAAAACCTTGTAAAAGAGCACCAAGCTCACTCCTGTGCAAATTATATGCATTAGTTGGGGATAGGATAGACTAGAACGGTGGGAAATGAGGAAATGGGTCTAGGCTAATGGCCGGCCATGTAAAAAAGGGGGATGACCGGCCATGGAAATTAGGGCATGTATATAAAGTTGGAAAGTGAATGGGAAGCTCATTCTTGTGTGTGGCAAAAGCTTCTTCTTCTTCTTCTCTTGTTTCTCGCCTTCTTGCTTATGCTTGAGAGAGGGATTGAGAGAGTGTGAGGGAGTGATTGTGTGAGAGTGAGGGATCTTGGAGAAGAAGCTCTCCATCTTCTCTCTTCATCTTCTCCTCCTCTCTTCTCTTCTCTTGTCTCGCACGTGGCTATGGAGGATGAAGCTCATGGGAGAGGGATTGAGGTTGCTTGAGCTTGCCTCAAGGATCGTGGAGCTACCGGTGTGCAAGAAAGAGGAGGGTACTCGATCGAGCATCAAGGTAAGCTCACTACACCCATAAGGTAGGCATTGCACGTCGACTATGTGAGAGGTAGCCATGGCCGCTCGATTCGAAACACTTGAGCAATAAGTGGTCCGTAGGTCTCGGGGTAGAGCTCGAAGCTGTGGAGACATGAATGCTTATGCAACAAAAAACCTTGTTAAATATGGCACTAAATGTCACCCAGACAAGATAGGAAGAGACCATTAATGAACTCAAAAGGAAATTAGAGATGGCAAGGAGAGCACTTAAATATGGACTCCATGCTAAGGCTCCCAAACCTAGTACTAGCTTAGGTTTGGAGGAACAAAGAGCTCAAATGATCACGATAGGATTATCCATGCAATAGGGACTTGAATTGCTAGGGTTTGGGGAGTAAAAGTAGCAAGCACAACCTCCCTCTAAGGAGGCAAGAGAGCCAATATAAGAAGAGGGGCTAGATTGTGAGCAAGACTATGATGAGAAAGAGCAGCCGCATGAACCAAGCCCCCCCCACAGCAAACACAAGCATAAATAGAAGAGCAAGATGAGGAAACCATACTCCCTGAGAGAATGGTGGAAATGAGGCATATGCGGAGAGAACAAGTAGAGCTAGCACGAAGAAAACTCCAAGCCAAGCTTTAGCAAGTTCTTAATGTGGCCATTCCTCAAGGAGAGGAGTGCTATCCTGTGAATTGGAACCAAGAACTTGTAGTATGGGAGCAATGGGAGAATCACAGTTGACCCTTAGAAGTTGCCTTCACCTTCCCTCAAACATTGGATAGAGTGTTATCTCTAAGGATAGTAAAGAAAGTGATAAAAGCTCTTGACAAGGCTAGGAAAGCGATGGTCAACAAGAGAATTAGACGCCTCACAAGGTGACAATAGGAGCTTGTAGACTATTGGGAGGACAAGGTGATGGACGTGGCCATGGAAGTGGAGGGGTATGAAGCACAATCAAAGTAGCGAAGAAACATTTGGGACTCTAACTTAGATGCCTAGATGGCATTCTGTAACACACTACCATACGAGATGAATAATCTTATCTACATGCCCTATCTGTGGAGAATTGGGGTTGATTTCTACTAGGAGGTGCATGAAATGTATGATTTTCCTAAGATCTACAATGTAAATGCCGCATCTCTGGAGGAGTGCATGACCTTCACTGAGAGGGACCTCCGCTTATCCATAGCAAGCTTCCTCAAGGAATTCTCTACTTCTTGAGAATCTTACTACTTGAGATTCTACCTTCATAACCACTTTTCATTATCTCTGCTTCTTGAGAATCTTACTAAAATAAAAGTCTACTATAGAGGAAGAGTAGTTACCGCCCCTCTTATTTGATATTAATGTAGAGATAAATAGTTGCAAAATGACCTATCTCATGATGAGAGGCACCCTCTTCCCAGCATTCTATATGAGCTTGTTAGAAGATATGAGTGATAGTAGGTTTACTAGGTGCAACCAACCCATTTTTGTCCACTACACCCCTCAATGTAAGAATCAACTTGAAGCTATATGCAAAGCTGACCTTTCCTAAGCATATCTCTCAAGCCTCCTTGTAGCTTGGCCCCTGCCCATGAACGAGATGCCACTTAATGTGCTCCCTTGTAACAAAAAAACAAGAGAGAAAATAAAAGAACAAAATAGAAAAGAAGTGAAAGAGAAAAGAAAAGAAAAATGAAATCCTCCATTCATACTCTATGAGTGTCACAACCACTGCACTTAGGGACTGCCTTGGTCCCTCCCACACTTCAAAACTTAGGAGACATCAAGAGCAAGACATTTTGATAAACTTGTCACCCTAGGTCACACATAGCACCTCCTTTTATACAAACTAGGTCCTTAAGTGCGGGACAAGACCTTAGGCTTTTTTCATGAACCATCTCCTAGTTCCACCATCACTTGCACTATGCATTGTATGGTAAGATAGACACACCCCCTATGAAGTACACTCATTCTTCTTTTCAGCTACATTGTGTAGTGGCACAACAAGCCAACAAGTGTGGAGGTGAGCTCAAGCTCATTCACCAAGACCCACAGACCACTTATTGTTCAAGCATTTCAAGTGAGCACTAATGGCTACCTCTCACATAGTGGACACACTATCCCTCTCTACGAGTGTAGTGAGTTTACCTTGATGCCCAAAATTGAGTTGCTTCCTCTCTCAAGCACTTCGATAGCTCTATGATTCTTGATGCAAGCTCAAGCATTCTCAAGCCTCCACCTCCATGCTCCATCCTCCGTAGCCATGCACGGGACAAGAGAAGAGAATAGAAGAGGAAGAGAGAAGACGGTGGAGAGTTTCACCTCCTTGATTCCTCACCCTCACACACTCATTCCCTCACACTCTCACACTCCCTCTCTCAAGTACACGCAATCAACCAAGCAAGATAAGAGAAGAAGAAGAGTCCACTTTGCCACACACCCAAGAATGAGCTCTCTTTTACTTTTTGAACTTTATATACATGCCCTAAAATTCCATGGGCATCCATCCCCTTTTTACATGGCTGCGGCTGTGGCCTAGGCCTTTTTTTCCATTGTCCTCCTATCTTCCTAGCTTCCTTCCTACCGCACATCTACCTTTATAACTTGCACGGGCCGGCGCTCTTAAAATAAATCATGATGTGCCTTGCGCTCTTTTACATAAGTATTGACTTGCGCTTTTTCTTGTGCACCTTTCTCCTTGATTTAGGACTTTTCTGCGCTTCTTGTGTTTCCATATTTTTCTTAGTGCGCCTTCATATTCCTTTTCACTTTTGCCTTGGCCTTTTCATTTGCTTTAGATTTTTCGAAATTTCCACCTTGTTTGTCTAAGGGGTTAGCAGAGGCCTTCTTCAACCACCACTAACCTATCTTCACAAGCCAAAGATAGATAGTTGTGTAATGACCTATCTCATGATAAGAGGCACCCTCTTCGCAGTATTCTATATGAGCTTATTAGAAGATATGAGTCATAGTAGGTTTACTAGGTGCAACCACCTATTTTTGACCTCCACATCCCTAAATGTAAGAATCAACTTGAAGCTATATGCAAAGTTGATATTTCCTAAGCATATCTCTCAAGACTCCCTGCAGCTTGGCCCTTGCCCATGAATGAGATGCCACTTAACGTGCTCCCTTGTAACAAAAAAACAAGAGAGAAAAGAAAAGAACAAAATAAAAAATAAGTGAAAGAGAAAAGAAAAGAAAAAAGAAATCCTCCATTCATACTCTGTGAGTGTCACAAACACTGCACTTAGGGACCGCCTTAGCGTCTCCCATGCTTCAAAACTTAGGGCACATCAAGAGAAATACATTTTGATAAACTTGTCTCCCTAAGTCACACATAGCACCTCCCTTTACACAAATCAGGTCCTTAAGTGTGAGACAACACCTTAGGCTTTTTTTGTGAACCATGTCCTAGTTCTGCCATCACTTTGCACTATGCATTGCATAGTAAGATAGACACACCCCCTAAGAAGTACACTCATTCTTCTTTTTACGTACATTGTGTAGCAGCACAACAAGCCAACAAGTGTGAAGGTTGTAGAGGCGAGCTCAAGCTCATCCGCCAAGACCCACGGAGTACTTATTGTTCAAGCATTTCAAGCAAGCACTAATGGCTACCTCTCACATAGCTGATGCACTATCGCTCTTTACAAGTGTAGTGAGCTTACCTTGATGCCAAATTGAGTTGCTTCCTCTCTCCAAGCCCTCTGATAGCTCCATGATTCTTGATGCAAGCTCAAGCATTCTCAAGCCTCCACCTCCATGCTCCATTCTCCATAGCCATGCATGGGACAAGAGAAGAGAAGAGAAGAGGAAGAGAAAAGAAGGTGGAGAGCTTCACCTCCTTGATCCCTCACCCTCACACACTCACTCCCTTACACTCTTACACTCCCTCTCTCAAGCACACACAAGCAAGCAAGCAAGAGAAGAGAAGAAGATAAGAAGAAGAGTCCACTTTGCCACACACCCAAGAATGAGCTCTTATTCACTTTTTGAACTTTATATACATGCCCTAAAATTCCATAGACATCCATCCCCCTTTTACATGGCTGCCTGTGGCCTAGGCCCTTTTTTTCATTGTCTTCCTATCTTCTTATCTTCCTTCCTACCACCCATCCACCATTATAATTTGCACGGGTGAGAGCCCGTTACTCTTAAAATAATCATGATGCGTCTTGCACTCTTTTACAAAAGTATTGACTTGTGCTTTTTCTTGTGTGCCTTTTTTCTTGATTTAGGATTTTTTTGTGCATCTTGTGTTTCCATATTTTTCTTGGCACGCCTTCATCTTCCGTTTCACTTTTTCATTGGCCTTATCTTCTGCTTTAATTTTCCAGATTTTCCACCTTGTTCGTTTGAAGGGTTAACATTACCCCCTCCTAGACAAGTGCCAATCCCATGGCACTGATGCAGAGTGGTTGGAAGGGGTGATGGATGTAGCCAGATGGCTTTTTTGAGTTTGTATAGAAGCCTTGGTTGAGGGTGTGTTGGAGGGATTTATGCCTTTGAAATTGAATATCGTGTTGGACGGTGTGGGAGCTTTCGCTCAACCACCAAGACCCACGGACCGCTTATTGCTTCAAGCGTTTCAAGCCGAATGCTAATGGCTACCTCTCACATAGCCTACGCGCTCTCATGCCTACCGGGTGTAGTGAGCTTATCTTCATGCCGATTAGGTTGCTTCCTCTCTCGCACACTCTGGTAGCTCCATGATCCAAGTGCAAGCTTCAAGCAAGCTCTTGATCCTCCTGCTCCAAGCTCCCAGCTCCATCGCCGCGAGCAAGATAAGAGAAGAGAAAAGAAGAGAAGAAGAGAGGAGAAGATGGAGAGCTTCTCCACCCCACGGTCCCTTACCCTCACACACTCACTCCCTCACACTCTCACACTCCCTCTCTCAAGCACAAGCTTAAGCAAGCACAAGCAAGAAGAAGAAGAAGAAGAAGAAGAAGAAGAAGAAGAAGAGAGCTACTTTTGGCCACACACAAGAATGAGCTTCTCATTCACTTTTCAACTTTATATACAAAACCCTAAATTCCTTTTTGGGCGGTCATCCCCTTTTTCCCTTTTTTACATGGCCGGCCGTAGCCTAGGCCATTTTTCCCATTGTCCTTCTATTTTCCTAGCTTCCTTTCCACCGCTCGTCCACATTTACAAATTGCACGGGTGACGCTCCTTGAATTAAACCATGATGTGCTTGCACTCTTTTACAAAAGTTTTGACTTGCGCTTTTCCTTGTGCGCCTTTGTCTTTCGTTTCTCTTTGCCTTGGCCTTTGTCTTTGTCTTCTGTTTTAGCTTTTCGGATTTTCCACCGCCTAGCACTCTTTTACAAGATTTCAAGGTGTGCCTTTGTACTTTAAAACGCACCTTTCCCCTTTTGCATTTGCCTTGGACTTTTTAAGGTTGCCCCTATGCTTTTGGCCTTTTCTCCTCTTCTTTCTTCTGTCGGGCTACCTTTTTTCTGCCTTTGCCCTACATCTTTTTTATTTCCTTTTTCTTTCTTCATGTTGGGGTTAACATTACCCCCCCTCCTAGACGAGTGCCAGTCCCATGGCACTCACCGTCGTAGGTAGCAGGCGTTAGCATGCACCGAAGACGTGGGTGGCAAGGGCGTCTGTGGTTGCCATGGCGGAATGTTGGTAGAGGTGGGGAGGAAGACCATTGAGGGCACATTGGTGTGCTAATTGGTAGGTGGTAGGGCAATGGGAGTTGGGGGTAGGGCTGTTCTTTGGGGGGTTGCTCGGATGGAGTATACTGGCAAGTTTACAGGGTGATACGGAGAGGAATGCAGAGTTGAGTGTTGATGAAGATGGAACGACACCCTCGTTGGAGTCTTTAATACCTGCAATGGAAAACCTCTCGTAGGTGATTTCTTCCTAGGGGCAGTGCTAGTCTTCTGTATTGTGCACAAGACATAGTTCAATTAGTTTCGGAGACAGGTTGAACTCTAAGCAAGCTAAGAGTATTGTCCTACACTTGAGGACCCAAACACTGTATATACCTCGGTGTAGATATTATGTGAGTACTCGTGTATACTTAGATATTATGTAGGTAGAAGACCACGGGCTGGTTTCTCATAACATCATGTGGATGAAGCAAAGTGGTCCATGATGGGAAGAAGTACACGTGAAGGTGGGTGCGGCATCCTGGGCACTGTGATTGCATGACGTAGCAGGATAGAACATAGGGATAATGTACTATCCGTAGGTGGTGGAGATTGGGCCTATGCGATGAGGACGGTGTACTATTCATGGCCGTTTGTACGGTGCGTGCCCCAATTGATTGCCATGGTTTTAAGGTAGAGTGCAAGAGGGAATTGTGTGAATGGGTCAGGGTGACAGGTCATGGTGAGACAAACTCCGTAGGTCTGTCCTGCCCTTGATGTGCCCTGAACTATTGTGGGGGGTACTAGGAGGCTAGGGGATTAGGGATGGAGCCAACCGACTAAGGGCACTAGACGCACCTAATTTGAGGACCCCTAGGTGCGGTGCTGTGATCGTGGGTGCTTTTTATTTTTTCACTCTTTTGTTTTTTGTTTTTTGTTTTTTTGGCCACAGTACAACCATTGCAATATGCGGGGGCTATGAGCCTTTCAATGGGTCGGGAAATGTCAAGCCTCGAAGGCTCAGGAAATGGATACGTGATGATTGTGCCCTAGCTTGGTTGTTAGGGGAGCCCTTGTTGCGATATTGGTGCGATTGCGGTGACACCCGTCGTGAGCTCACTGTAGAGCTTGGCCCAAGAAGAGAGTGTAGCCCATGACTATGCTTTGGTTCGTGCGATGTGGGCACTCGCAAGGGTGATTTTTCACGTTGAGCAGCGTGGCTTTGTTGTGGTTCTTTGTGCGATTGGTGGTCTTGCGGTGGCCTGGCCATTGAACATGTTTGCACGAAGACCTGTGTCATCCTACATCCACTTGTCACTTTGTGAGAGTATATGCTTGCTTGCGTTAAGTACATCGAACAAATGCAATCATGTTAAGACATAATTTTTCAGAATGCTATGATGTCTATTGCCATGCCTATTCCATTGCTTGTTAAGGTCGCATACATTAACGATAGGTAAAGGAAGTGTGTACAAATGGGGAGCTTGCCCCTTTACTCATCAAAGGATAAAAAGTTATGGCATGATGACTTGTTAAGCTACTTATACATCATAGGGGCTTAGTTGATTTGCACTAGGCAGGGTGAGTTCGGGTGGTTAGGCGACTAGGGCTCTGCTCTGGTACGGGGCTCCCGTGAGGTTGGGCAGGGAACATGTCGGCCGGGACATGAATGGTGTAGTCTCGGGCCGCCACTGTTTCCAAAATGCCTTTAAATAATTCATTGAATTCTTCCCTGTCTCGAGCTGCCCTTTCTGCCCTTGAACACCTGATGCCCGAGAGTCCGTTGGGGATTTGTGCAACTGGTGCTGCCACATCTTGTGTGCTTCTTTGAGCTTCAAATTTTCTGGCCTGGGGATTCTTTGGCCTTCGGTCGGGGCGGTGTCACTTAGGACCTCGTTTCTTTGCATACCTTTTGAGAGTGGGTACGTAGTGCACCAATGGAGGGGTGTGTGGTGCATGTTCTCGTTGTCCGCGAAGAGCGTCTCTGTAAGCCAGTTGCCCAAGGTTCTCCATGTTTTCCTTGTGGAGGGGGCCTATAAGATGCAAAGCAAGGGTTAGGCCTTGATACAGAATAAGATCGTTCGCATGGGAGGGATTACAATGTGGGTTATCAAATGTATATGACTAGAAGAGGAGGGGTGGAGCATGTTGTGCTCGTTGTAAAGGGATGGCCCTCGTGATGATGTCCATTTAGTCTCCAGCCATTAGCAGATCTTGGCTCACGCCGAGTTACGTCGGCGACGGCTGGTGGTCATGGATTTGGGAAGGGCTCATCATCCTCGGAAGGATAGATCGGAAAGGGAAAGGGAAAGGTGTATAGAAAGGGACTGCACCCTGCTTACACCATCAGAGATGTTGGTCACGGATTTCCATGGTGGCAATGCGAGGTGCATGCCCTTCGCCCGGAAGGGAAAATGGTCATGTGAGAGGGGGACTGAACGAGCCTAGCCTGTTGGCCCCATCTCTTTTGAGGATAAAAACCAGCTATAGAACTCCGGATTGTACTGGAGTGTGGCATACGCATCCAATACTTGTGGTAGCTTACTCAATACCGATAGATATTTTGCAACATTGAGTAGCATGGAACCTTGTCCGAGTCTACTGGCGACATGTAACTCCTCTTCAGTGAGAACCTTATCAAACAGCGGGTCCTCTTGGCTAGGTTCAGCTAAGTCCGTACCCCGAATGGGAGTCAGCACTTGAAGGGAAGTTGGTGCCACATAGGTTGGGTCTCTTTGAGACCGCCATTTGGCCAATCACTCCTCTGAGACTGTCATGATCTAGGCTCCTAGTTCGGCCATTGCAACGTGATTTTCACACCAACGTTGTTCAAATTGGCTTCAGCCCTCTGTTTAGTTGCTTTAATTATTCTAATTCTAAGGGATTTGGTTGGTAGAGCGCATCATTGAATGTGACAATTAAGCATAGTTCGTTGGCTTCCTCACCAGAGATGAGCCACATGCGTTCATACAAGAGCCTGTTATAGTGCTCATTAAGATGTTCTTGCTCTTCCCAAGATAAGGGAAATGGCAAGTATTCTTCGAGCTGCTCTTTAGGGAATGTGCGCATGTCTGCCAGGACATAGACACGTGCAGACACTTTGAGCTTAGCATCCAACTCGGTTAAGCATTCGGTGACACTTCTATGTTCAACGAGGGCTTGCTCGGTTGCTATCTCATGCAAGGTTCTAGGAGTTTGTCTAGGTTTTAGCATAGCTAGGGGCTCCGGCCTAGATGGGTAAGTTTGGCCAATGCTAGGATTTCTTATACTCTTGGGGTCTCCATGTGTCTCATGAGGCTTCGTTATTGCGTCATGGTTCTCCTTGGATGTGACTGGTATATGAAAGGTGAGAAGGATCGAAGCTTGCATACAAACTATGGTGGGAGAGCAAGAGCAAGAAAGAGAGAGATAAGAAATGGGAACTCCAACAATCACAATGTGTGACCGGGCCTTCCTTTATTTACTAGTTACTAAAAAATGAATGTAAAGAATAAAGTGACGTGACGGGCACCCGCCACCTGTAGTGTGCAATGGCGGGTACTGTCAGTGTAGTAATACACGGGGCGACACGACGGAGGTGCCTTTACCCCAACAACCTCTCACTTAAAGGCGAATCTGCCCCAGTGAGAGAGAAAGAAAAGAAAAAGACAGTACAACTTTACATAGGTACAAGGGATGAGGAAAAGCAACATCTTATCCAACACCCATCAATCTCCTGAGGAAGGCAAAGCGCTCAGTAGTGAGGCTTTTCGTGAGCAGATCTGCAGGATTCTCGTCAGTGGAGATCTTGATAAGGTCAACAGACTTGTCCTCCACGACACCACGTATGAAGTGATACCTCACCTCAATGTGTTTTGTCTTCGCATGGAAGATCGGATTCTTAGCCAACTGAATGGCACTCATAGAATCCGAATGCAATGTAGGTATAGCATCAATCCCAAGGTCAGCAACTAGACGGCCTAGCCATATGGCCTCCTTGCAAGCCTCAGTGGCTGCAACATACTCGGCATCAGTGGTAGACAAAGTCGTACACTTCTGAACCCTGGACATCCAAGAGATAGCACCTCCAGCATAGGTGAATACATAGCCAGAAGTGGACTTCCTACTATTTGCATGTCCTGCATAATCGGAGTCAGTGTACCCCACGACCCCTGTATCCTAGCTGCCATAGCAAATACACATATCTGTTGTGCCCTTCAGGTACCTCATGATACCCTTCACGGCATCCCAATGTTTCCTACCAGGTGTAGCCATATAGCGTGCCACAACACCAACTGCAAAGGCAATATTTGGACGAGTGGCTATCATGGCATACATCAAGCTGCCCACGGCTGAAGCATAAGGGATCTGGGCCATCTCGGCCCTCTGCTCATCTGTCTGCGGACAATCGGCCTGTGATACCTTCACATAAGAAGGCTATGGACAGCAATACGCTTTACGTCCTGCATGAGGAAGCACTCAAGGACTTTATGAATATACTCCCTCTGTGACAAGTAGAGGAGTCCCTAATGCCTGTCGCGTCTAATGCGCATACCAAGTATGTGAGAGGCCTGTCCCAAATCCTTCATCTCAAAGCTCTTCTTCAGCTGAGATTTAAGAGCATCTAGCTCATCATGAGGTGAGCTTTCCCTGCTATCAGCATATCATCCACATAGAGTACCAAAATAAGCAATGAACCATCACGGGCTTTCTTCGTGTAAAGACACGGATCCATAGCACTCCTGCTGTAGCCCTGTGATTGCATAAAGGCATCAAACTTATGATACCATTCCCTAGGTGCCTGCTTCAAGCCATAAAGACTTTTCTTCAACTTGCACACTAGGCGCTCCTTGCCAGGTTCTGCAAAGCCCTTAGGCTGCTCCATATAGATCTCATCATGCAAGTCTCCATGTAAGAAAGCCGTCTTGACATCCATCTGATATAGATCTAAGTCAAGCTGAGCAACCAAGTCCAAGACCAAGTGCAGGGTAGTCATCTTAACCACAAGAGAAAAGACCTCATCAAAGTCTACACCATGCTCCTGCTTAAAACCCTTTGCTACCAATCTAGCCTTGTATGTCGGCTTGGGGTGTCCAGGGGTACTTTTCAGCTTGTACACCCACTTGCATGGCAAAGCCTTCTTGCCCTTAGGCAAGGCAACCATATCCCAAGTCTCATTCTTATGCAAGGAGTCGATCTCAGACTGCATAGCCCTCTCCCAGGAGTGACTGTCACCCCTGCGCATAGCCTCATCATAAGTGAAAGGCTCTTCTGCATCTGTAACCAAAATATAATGCATAGAGGGCTGAAATCTATCAGGTGGATGTCTGTCTCTAGCAGACCGTCTCACTGCAGGCTGTGCTGCCTGTCCAACACCTTGACCATGAGCATCTGCTACAACTGTAGGCTGTTCAACTGGCTGTGTAGGAGCTCTAGGCTCCTCCTGAAAGATCACTCTGCAGATCTCAACCACTTTCTCAGGCTGCCTATGCATCTTGTCTTCACGGAAGACTACATCATGGCTGCGTACTATTTTCCTCGCCTGCGGATCCCATAGGCGATAGCCCATCTCTCCTGAATCACCATAACCAAGAAAGATGCATTTAATGCTCTTTGGATCCAACTTACTCCTCTTGTCCTTGGGCACATGGCAAAATGCCTCACATCAAAAGACACGGAGATGCGCATAAGAGGGTGGCTTACCAGCCCAAACTTCCTCTGCAACCTGGAAATCCAATCCACTAGAAGGCGATCGGTTTATGACATGCACTGCCGTACTAACTGCCTCAGCCCAAAAGCTCTGTGGTAGGCCTGCATGGCTAAGCATAGAGTGGACACGCTCCTGAATAGTCCTGTTCATGCGCTCAGCCAAACCATTCTGGGCGGGGGTGTAAGGGGCGGTCAACTGACGCTTAATACCCCTGTCATCACAAAACTGCTCAAAAGCACATGAGACATATTCTCCCCCATTGTTAGTCCTAAGGCATTTCAGCATATACCCAGTCTGGTTCTCAACAAGAGCAAGCCAACGCTGAAAGACTGCCAAGACATCGGACTTTTGCTTTATGGGATAAACCCACACTTTCCTAGAAAAATCATCAATGAAGGTAACAAAGTACTTCGCGCCACCCATAGACATACACGGCATGGGCCCACAAACATCTGAATGCACCAAAGCCAAGGGCTCACTCATGCATGGCCTACCCGATTTCTTATGCGTAGACCTATTCTGCTTACCATAAAGACAATGATCACACGAGTCAAAATGTGCATAGTCCAAAGGCGGAAGATACTGCAAGCCAGATAACATTTTCATTCCCTTCAAAGACATATGCCCCAAATGGGCATGCCAAAGTGATACATGTGGGATAGAGCCCACTGCCAAAACATGGTCTACAGAAGACCCAGATACAACAGGAGGATAGAGACTACCAGCCTTGGCACCTCTAGCAAGCACAAGTCTGCCTTTGGAAATCTTCCAGGCAGAATCCCCAAAACTGACATGAAACCCTGCATGATCCAACTATCTTGCAGACATAAGACTGCGCGTAAGCGCAAGTACATGACGTACATCCCTAAGCAAAAAGGAACTGCCAGTGGAAAACTGCAACTGAATATCTCCACAGCCCACAATATCAAGAGATCTGTCATCTCCAAGTCTGACTGATCCAGATACAGTACGGTAAGAGTGAAACCACTCACGATAAGGCGTCACATGGAAGGACGCACCTGAATCCAATAACCAGCACTGTGCATACATACTAGGTGTCTCAGTCAAGTGTGAAGCATGAGAAGAACTAGCTGCAAGTATGAACTCATCACTACCATCGGAATCCTCGGTCTGCATGACATTAATTTCTTCAATCTTGACGCTGGACTTTGCAGGTACTATGCTGCGATCAGAGGACTTCTCCTGCACTTTCTCTTTGCCCTTATCCTTGCGCTTCTCATTGCGTAACTCATGACACTGTGGTCTGATATGGCCCTTTTTCCCACAATGATGACAAGTGACATTAGCGTTGCGCCCATGCGACTTACTACGCGACTTTCCACGAGATTTAGACCGACCCTTCTACGAGTCACGGCCACGGTTATTACCACGATCATTCCTGTCATTCGTGCCTCTAACTGTCAAAGCATGTGAAACATGAGAGGCATCCAAGTTTTTGCGATTAACCTCTTCCTGCAGAAGAGCACTCTCAACATCATTCAGTTTTAGAGTAGCACTAGAGGCACATAGGGCAGTGCGGAATACATCCCATGACTCATTTAGAGTCCCAAGCAAGAAAAGAGGAGTTACTTCCTCTCCAAAGGTGATATCCTGCGAAGTCAGGTTCTTCAGTATAGCATGGAACTGGCTCAAATGAGCAGACATAGTCGCATTATCCTTCATGCGCAGATCCATAAGCTGCTTCAACCATTACATCTGACTCGCCAGACTTTTCTTATCATAAAGATTCTTGATCTTATTCCATAGATCCCATACACTCTGTGCTTCCTCAAATACATTATAATGTGCCTGTTCAGTGAGAGACAATACAATCGTGGACTTGCATAGCTCATCAAGTTCAAGCCAGTCGTCATTGTCCATAGTTTCAGGCTGCTCCCCACTCAACCGAAGTGGCTTAATCTGAGATTTCTGCACCAAGACCTGCCAAATTTGACTCTTCCAATAAGAGTACTTGGTACCATCCAACTTTGTGATGTTAAATATGGCATTATCAGTCGAAGAGGATGCCATAGTGCAGGTTGGAAATGCATAGACAATGTAAAACTGCTGGCTATTTTACTGCAGAAAATGCCCAAAATCCACTGAAATGAGCTCCAAGTGGCGAGAAAAGTGTGCCAAAAGATGCTGCCCACTTAGTACTAGGTGTGGTACACCAAATTAGGATATTTCAGCATAAAAAATACTGCTCTGTCCACCAATAAATGCTTGCTGTAATAAATTTCAGAATTGCAATAACGAGAGCAAACTGTCCCAAAACTGGATCTTATGTCAACTAAACAATGCTAGGTCCAAAGCCGGCATAAAGAGGACAAAGCAAAGCCAAATGACAATGAAAATACATGAGCATAACACCGAGAGATGTCAAATAGCATCTGCCAGTAAGAGGCACACCCCAGACAATCTAGGCAAAATATAGAACCAACTGCCAAAACTTGACACAAATAGGTGTCTGCTCAAAAGAAAGCGGATCCAAAATTGAGACTTAGCTCATAAGCATCCTGTGAACCAAGACATATACTCAATGCAACATCCAATTGTCGGAGTATAATCCCAAAGTCTCAATACATCCATAACTGCTCAATAACATAGACTACTCCAATAGCATGTAATCCCTACTCAAGGTCAAGTAAGCATGCAAGATGCTCCCACTGGCACAAAAGGCGTACAATCGAGTTAAGGGCTCAAGCAACCCAAGACAAAGTACCAGTGACAAGTGACCAAGTCAATGCGTTATACGCTTCCCAAGAGCATGACATACATGAAGCAACTGATGTAGCAACCACTAAGCAAGACATAATCCCAATGGCAAGATCTCTGTCAAGTCAATACATCTAGTAGAAAGCCAAAGTCAATATCCCTATGAGTCAGAAGTGCTCAAAACATCCAAATCAGAGCTCCAAAATATCTGTCAAGCATGGACGAACTAAGAGGCATCAACCACGGACCAAAGCATGTAATGCATAGAGCTTATGCGTCAAGTACATACAATAGGCATAAGCGGCCCAAATGCCAGTCAAGTCGACCAAACTGCCAATGACAAACCTATAACAATGGAGCAAATGCGATGCTCAAAATCATTCCGGAGTCACGATCGTGAGTTTGAAGTCGATCCCCAAAGTGTAATACATCATGACATAACCCATAGCATACATCCGATATCGATAGAGAAGCAATACATGTGACAAATGAGCTTCAGCCCGCTCATATACAGCAGCTCTAAATAGTCCAAAACTGTCAATTTCTAGCCCAAGAACAATGCCAAATCATGGGCAAATCGAATGCATACATTCCCAAGACATTAGGCATCATGTAGACTGCATACGGGCATCAAACAAGGTAACCAGAGTAGAGTATAAGCATCAAATGCCAATGCCAAGTGTGGCTACCCTGTTTCCACCACTGTATAACAGTAAATAACAGTCCCAAATCAGCCAATATTTCAGGCCAAAATCATGGCATAATCATGTGCATACATTCCCAAGGCACTAGGCATCATGTAGACCGCATTCTGGCATCAAATAGCACAACCGGAATGGAGTATAAGCAACAAATGCTAATGCCAATGGTGCTGCCCTATTTTCAACCTGTTATGACAATTTATGACAGTCCCAAATTTGAAGAAATCAGCCCCGAATGATCAAGACCAATGCCCAAAGCTTGAATGACATCAAACATGAAGTCTATAGCCCTCTTGATCAAGGTAGAGAGCAAGAAGCAATGGCCAAGTGTGGAGCTGAAGTAGACGAGTGCTAAAAGCCTGGAAAAAAATGGTGCAATCTGCCTTGTTGGTGCTGAAGTTGTTGCTGCTCCACATGGGCTGAAAAGGGGGTAATGGGGGGCTCAAGAAGGGCCTATCAAAGGGCTATGACAAGCCTCTTTGAGCCTTGATAGGTGTAAGGCACAATATGAGGAGAATAAGCTTCAAGGGTTTGAAGCCATGGCTGCCCTTGCTATTTGCAACCTGTAGACTAAAATAAAACCCTGAAAGAATGATCAAATACCTCTATATCAATGCCTTGAAGGTGCCTCAATAGGCCGGGAAGGTGCTCGCGGGAAGCCGGGGAGTGACGGGAGCTCGGGGAGATCGGATATGGCTGCCGGGATGGAGATCCAATGCGTGAAGGGAGTTGATGTGAAGGTAGAGAAGCACCGAGTCGAGCTCGAGCAAGAGGAAGCCAAGCTCTGATACCAGTTGAAAGGTGAGAAGGATCGAAGCTTGCACACGAGCTATGGCGGGAGAGCAAGAGGAAGAAAGAGAGAGACAAGAAATGGGAACTCCAACAATCACAATGTGTGACCGGGCCTTCCTTTATTTACTAGTCACTAAAAAATGAATGTAAAGAATAAAGTGACGTGACGGGCGCCCGCCACCTGCAGTATGCAGTGGCGGGTACTGTCAGTGTAGTAATACACGGGGCGGCACGGCGGAGGTGCCTTTACCCCAATAATATAAGCTTGTCACCCTGTTGTGACGACGTTATGTCCACTCTTGATTGGTGAATGCAAGTTCCATTGTCAGTGGATTGAGCGTTGCAAGCAGCCATTGATGGCAATGATTGCTTTGATCTTTCAGAGCACATGGATGTGTTTGAGGTTTCACCGCTATTAGGAGAGGCCTCAATGGGTTCATTGGTGGGTGGACTCGATGCTTTATTAATCAACTCTCCAGCACTCTTCGTCTCAATGTTCTTGGGGTCCACAATCACCTACAATTGTTGTTGTTTTCACTATTTTCTCCTCTTTGTCTTGGTTAGTGAAGGTGCATCTCTCAACGACTCAGGACCTTGGACTAGGTCAACCATTGTTGTGCTTGGTTGGGCCTTAGCATTTCCTTTCTCTAGTGTGTCCACATGGGTCATAGCTAGGGCTTGCTGACCAGCCTCGCCAGGTTGTGAGGGTACAACTGTCTCCCTTTTGGGAGAG
Source organism: Lygodium microphyllum (assembly GCF_053477565.2). NCBI lineage: Eukaryota > Viridiplantae > Streptophyta > Polypodiopsida > Schizaeales > Lygodiaceae > Lygodium > Lygodium microphyllum. The sequence goes on along the minus strand of NC_141159.1, from coordinate 90,233,712 downwards.
TCTAGCTCTTCAGCCAATTTCCATGTGTTGAACGCCTCTAGCCTAGGCTTTGAGCACTTTGGAAGTACTGGAGTTGTCAAGTAAGTTGGTTGCAACACCTCCTTTACAGGTAAACTACTAAGGACACGTTCAGCAAGGGGCATTGTCACAGCCAGGGGCTGTGACTGTTGTGATCCCTGATTGGAAGTAGTAGCGGCTAGTCCAGTGGGCTGGCTACCCTTGGTTGATTGCGGTGTCAGGTTCCTAGGGCGATCGGAAGTGGTCGCGTCTTTTGTTGCCCTTTGAGCATTCATTTGTGTAGATCGAGCATGAGTTGATCTAGTCACATTGGGTTGCATAGGCACATCCTTGGGCCGAGAGCTACGGCTAGTGTCATGTCCCCCCTCTTGGACATTTGGAAGCCTTGATGGAGATAGAGATTGGGAGTGAGTAGCTGCCATTGATGACCGCTATTGTGCTTCCTGTGTCCATTTGGAAAAAGAAGATGTAGGAGATCTAGGACTCTTAGGTGGACTTGGCAATGGCTGAATGGTTTGCTCATGATTGTTAGACGATTCTGTCATTAGCTTTGTTGAGCAATCAGCCTTATCATGAGTGATGTTGTGCCTGTGGTGCTCATTATCCTCTTGGGAAGTCAAAGGCTCCTTGGGCACTAGTGGACCTTGTGCAAGCTCAACAGTTACCTCCGATATCTGCTTGCTAAGCACGGTAGGCTGAGGATCTAATTTTTGATAGGTCATGTTTGGTTTCTTGATTTCAATCATGAGGGGCTCAATCGCTCCAATATTTTTGGTTCGAGACTTGGATTTTCATTTAGGTTTCCTCCTATGCCTCTTTGCTTTTGACATAATTTGGGCTTCTGGCAGAGGTGGTTTAGCAGGGGGTTTTGGTACCCAAATCCATCGGTTGCCTACATAATACCCTTGAGTACGAAGCAATGTCTTGGATATCCATCATGGCGTTGTGCTAGCTCTCCATTGGTGCCGTCGCCTATAAGGCTTGGGCTTCTTTCGTGGTCTTCTACGATATTTGTAAGTCCAAACCCTATCCTTGGCCTTGTCCCCTAACCTTTTTGTTTCAAGTATGGCCTCACTCACTGGTTCTCTCTGTTCAACCTGTGCTTGTATCAACTCTTCCAACAACTCCTTGCTCTCATTACTAGGCTTGCTTGGTATGTCGGAATGCTCCTTGCCCTTCCCTCGAGGTTTGGTGAGGTCACCCTTGCTAAAAGTTGTGATTATCCTCACACCTAGTAGTGTTAGGTGTATCCTCTATGCTATATAGTCGGCTTCACACTTTGTTGCCTTTTTGAAGGGCCTTCCTAGGAGGATTTCCTTTCCACAATTCTTGCTATTTGGAGGAACATAGAACAGGACTGGCAAGATTTCTGTTTCAATAGTTATAAGGATTCTGCACTTCCCTAGAAGTGCTTGTGGGTGTTCCCCGTAAGGATTAAGAGTTGCATCAGTTGGTTTGAGCTCTGGTTGACCTAGTAGAGTCCATGCTTTGTAAGTGAAGATATTGAAATCTGCTCCTTCATCAATGAGAGCATCAACACTATGCTCTCTTTTTGCATTGAGTTTGAACCTAAGATAAGCAAGTGGCACTATGTCTTCATCTTCGGGGTCTTGGTTTACAGCTTCAAGCCTTCTGATACACGCCTTTGAGTCCCTAACTGCACAATCAGATGTGGATTCTCTACTGAGGTCTTGGGTTGTCTGTGCAGCGCTGCTCAAGGTACATCTATCGTCAGAACTATCATGTCTAGTCATCCATGCATTGATAGCTTGGTGATGTTGCATTCTGTTTCGACTAGACGCAGTTTGAACATAATGTACATGTGTTCTTGCGGTGTGGCCTTTTTGCCCTTGATGGCTAGATTGGCCCATTGAGGTTCTAGGGTCTTTGTTTGGGTATGGGCTTGTGTTTGCTGCTTTGCAAGTGAAGATCTATGCTTGTGTAGAGCCATTACTACACTAGGGTCAAATTTGGAGGACCTGTCACGACGTGCGGTTGCTCTCCAACCTACTTGGGGGAGGTGCAAAGGGGGCAGAGCCTTTTGCAGGGGTCTGGGGGGCAGTCTCTTCCCCGTCTTACAGGGCTATTACGGTAAATGCCATATGTGAGTTGAGAGACCGTTTACAGCCAAAATTTGGACTGCTTGCTCTCAGGTTCAACCCAGTGCTTGATCTATGATATGGTTTCAGGCTCTGTGCGGTCTCTTGGTCAATCTCACTGTCTTCAGGTTAAAATTTGAGGAAATCTAAGTTCGGTCCATAGGTCCGAATTACAGGGGCCGAATGGATGATTTAGACCGTCCGAGGGCTGAGTGGGCCGAGGGCCGAGTGGGCCGAGGGTCGAGTCAAGTGGTCTGAGGGTTGAGTTCCAAAGTTAGTTTGAATGCTCAATTCGGACGTGTTCGAGCGGTAGTGGGCCGAATGGTCTGAGGACCAAGTGGCTGAGGGATGAGTCGAGTGGGCCGAGGGCCGAGTCGAGTGGTCCGAGGGCCGATTCTGGGACTCGGCCCAAAATCGCTGTCACTCGGACACGCTGAGCACAGCGCGTTTTTTCGTACCTTACGAAATTCTCCGTTCCGAGTGTTGGAGGCCTTCCCCCTAGTCAAGCAGCTCGAGATCCAACCTAGTCATGTAGGGGAAGGTGTAGAATTACCTGGGCTGGGTAAATATCTCCCGGATGACAAGATCGAAGCGGATCCACTCAACAAAGCTTTCCTCTTCTCTCCTGCTCCCTTGAAACCCTGCAATGCACAAAGTGGCCTTTCTTGCCACTCTTGGCCCCTTATGGTGTTGATGCCCCCAATCACTCACTTGCTAATCTTAGGCATCACAAGCAAGCTTTTTACCTTTTTTGCACGATTTTTGCCCTGTTTTGCTCGGTTTTGCAACAGTAAACCCTAATGCTTATTTTCTTTGTTTTTCTTTGTTTTCTCCTACTCTAATGCATCCAAATCACAAAGTAAGTACCTACACTACTCCATCTCACAACATAAATCTCAAAAAAGCAAAAAACCTACTTGCCAAGGAGATCGAATACCATCTTCAACCCCCTCACTTCCTATCTATCTCAAGCACCACTTCGAGGAAAACCCTACTTCAATGCTCGATGTGGAGTGGGCAAGCACTGAAGGAATCCGTTGGTCTCGGCAACGGAACCAAAATGTGGGAGCTTTCGCTCAACCACCAAGACCCACAGACCGCTTATTGCTTCAAGCGTTTCAAGCCGAATGCTAATGGCTACCTCTCACATAGCCTACGCGCTCTCATGCCTATCAGGTGTAGTGAGCTTACATTCATGCCGATCGAGTTGCCTCCTCTCCTGCACACTCCGGTAGCTCCACGATCCAAGTGCAAGCTTCAAGCAAGCTCGATCCTCTTGCTCCAAGCTCCCAGCTCCATCGCTGTGAGCAAGATAAGAGAAGAGAAGAGAAGAGAAGAAGAGAGGAGAAGATGGAGAGCTTCTCCACCCCATGGTCCCTCACCCTCACACACTCACTCCCTCACACTCTCACACTCCCTCTCTCAAGCACGAGCTCAAGCAAGCAAGAAGAAGAAGAAGAAGAAGAAGAAGAAGAAGAAGAAGAAGAAGAGGAGGAGAGCTACTTTTGGCCACACACAAGAATGAGCTTCTCATTCACTTTTAAACTTTATATACAAAACCCTAAATCCCTTTTTGGGCGTCATCCCCTTTTTCCCTTTTTTACATGGCCGACCGTAGCCTAGGCCATTTTTCCCATTGTCCTTCTATTTTCCTAGCTTCCTTTCCACCGCTCGTCCACATTTACAAATTGCACGGGTGAGAGCCCGATGCTCCTTGAATTAAACCATGATGCGCTTGCACTCTTTTACAAAAGTTTTGACTTGCGCTTTTTCTTGTGCGCCTTTGTCTTTCGTTTCTCTTTGCCTTGGCGTTTGTCTTTGTCTTCTGTTTTAGCTTTTCGGATTTTCCACCGCCTAGCACTCTTTTACAAGATTTCAAGGTGTGCCTTTGTACTTTAAAATGCACCTTTCCCCTTTTGCATTTGCCTTGGACTTTTTAAGGTTTCCCCTGTGCTTTTGGCCTTTTCTCCTCTTCTTTCTTCTGTCCGGCTACCTTTTTTCCGCCTTTGCCCTGCATCTTTTTTATTTCCTTTTGCTTTCTTTGTGTTGGGGTTAACAGATGGATCCCTACATGGAGAGAGGCCGATGTGCGGATCCATATTTGAAATTGAAGATAAAGTTGGATAGATCCATCGTTTGGCCCTTCGTGGTTGCCTTCTGTTGCGCTATTCTAAATGACCTTCTTCATTCACTTTTTGAATGGGGCTTCCTCAATCTACATCTGCCTCGGTTTGCCTTCATGGAAATGTTGTCGTATAAAATGGCTCTTCTCGTAAGTGGTTACTAGTCTCCATTGCAGTTTTGAGCTAATAAGGGTTTGATGAGAAAGGGCAAACATGTGAGTCGATTATGATAGGGCTGCAGAGAAATTGAGCTTGGGAAGAAAGAAATCACCTGGTGAAGGTGGTGGGGGCCAGGGGTGTATTGCATGGATGATGGGGTTGCTGAAGTCGTTGGTTGATGCCTTTGTTTATACATGGAAAAAAAAGAAGGTGCACTACCTTGGGGTATCTCTGCCGTATCGTGGAGTACGTGGTGCACGTGCTTGTGGAACTGGGAGATGGGTCTAACCTTGCGGTGGTGTCCCACACTTGAGGACCCAATTTGTGCATAAGGAAGGTGCGATGCATGGGGCTTAGGGTGACAGGTCTAACCATAGGCAAGAATTACCTTCCTAGGTATGTCTTGCTCTTGATGTGCCCTAAGCATGTTTTATGGGAAATCAAAAGGGCTATGGGGTTAGACACACTGACCAAGGCCACCAGACACACCTAACTTGAGAACCCCTAGGTGCAATGACTGTGATCGACATGCATCTTGCAGTGTCTTGCGTGTTATCTCCTCCCATTTTCATTTCTCTCTTCTTTTCTTTTTTCTCTCTTTTTCTTCTTCTTCTACTTCTTCTTCTTCTTTTCTCCTTTTTTTGCATTGACTTTGGTGGGATAGTGCAAGATAGAGGATTTATTCTTGGGTTCTTGAGTGGGGGATGGGGAGGTAGGGGGTTTTAATGATTTACTAAGAAAGTGCCTACTTAGCATATACCCTTTTTGGCCTATTCTAACATGGAGAGGAGTGGTGGATGAAAATGGATGGCTACAACTAGTAAAATGGTTGTCGTTCGTGTCCTCAAGGAGGGCCATGCAAAAGGACGAGAGTAAAGCAGCACGCAGCATTAGCCGAGTCATGGCACATCCATCTATTCCCACATTAATGTCAAAAAGGAGTGGTGGAAGATGGTACTCTGTTAGGGCAGGGGGTTGCTTGAGGAGAGTCCTAAGTACTCTAATATAATTACATGTTGTTACAAAGGCGGGGTCTGGGCAAGAAGAGAATTCCATCAGGAAATGAGCCATGGAGTCCCATAGGTTTTGTTTTGAGAAGGCGAGTGCTTCCTCCGAATTTGTGGCATTGATGTTGTAGATTTTTGAAAAGTCGTATCAACCATGGATGTCATTTTGTTTGAGAGGTAGGGAACCACAAAACAACATCCACACGTTCACATTGCTGCTCCAGACTCTTCTTCTCCACTTAGATTGGGATTTGTAGCCTTTCACCACATGGGGCACCTCCTCAACCTTGTTTTCCCAGTAATCTGGGGATTCTGTCCCCCAAGCCGTTGGATTTTTCTCTCTTTCAACGAGCCATTGATCACCAAGCCTTCTTCCCATGGTGATTACTTTCGTTACTGCTTCAGTGAATAGTACTTTGCTTAAGGCCGTTGGTTATCGGAAGGTAAAATCGAAAGGTTGGTGGCAATTGTTCCACTGCTCCTAAATTGATAGCTCCGTATTCCAATTCATGGGTGAACAGTCCCTTTTTGGTGGGATGGGAGGCTATGGAGCTATAGGCAGTTGCACTTTCACCCTTTTACGTGCTTAATCCAACATTCTTACCCTCTTCTTTTTCACTTCTACCCTCCTTTCTGTTGCTATGGTATCTTGTTCTTGAGGGGGCTCTGGTTGTGGTGAGGGGGGTGGTGGAATCCACTCCTCATCTCGTTGTGCTCCTTCATGGCTTGACCCTGCTCCTTCCTCTTGTGGTTGTTCTTCTTTGAGTTCCAATGCATCAACCTCTTCTAGTGTCAAGCTTGCTCTCAATAGATTCTCTCATTGATCTTGCCCAATCGGTTTGGGACTTGTGTCTTGGACCTAGGAGCACAACCCTTATTTAATTGCCTTGCAGGCTATTGCTAGTTTTCTTTTAAGCACCTCAATGCCCTCCTTCTCCTCAGAGAGTGTGATGTCTAAGATCGTGTTGAGGAAGGCATTTGTTGGGCTTTGAGACTTTCTTGAGCGCTGCGTGCCCTGCTTTTTGCTAGTATTCTGCTTCCTTCTGCAAGGGCCAAGTGACTAGCTAGGTCCTTCACTTTCTTCTTGCTCTTGACCTCCCATTCCCTTGCCTTCTTTTTCATCTCTTCCGAGTCCTCACTTTGCCTTTGTGACAGGGCCACTATCACCGGCTCTTGCCTTTTCCATTTTTGTACAAGTTCCACTTTTTCTTCTGTCAGGTTCCAAATCTCTTTTTCTACTCTTGCCTGTTCTTCCCTTTGTCTTTGCATTCCACACTTTGTTTCTTCCCTCTCTCTTTTCCATTTCTCTTGTTCCTACGCTCTATTTGCTTCCAATGCAGTGAGCTCTTTCTGTGCCTTCTTGGAGTTTTCTCATTTGTGTTTTGAGCTCCTCCTATCTTAAAACTAGGAATTTGTACTCCCTTTGCATTTTGACCAGCTCTTGGTTCTCTTCTTCTAGTCTTTTTCGCCAATGTTGCTCTTCATATTCCCTAACCCTTAGCTCCACTTTTAGTGTGTGGATTTCTTTTTGCTGCAAGGCCATTTGCGGGCCTTTTCTAGTTTGACATTTCCCTTTTTGTTTCCAGCTTTGCTATTACTTCTCTCTTCTCCTCCTTTGCCCTTTCCAATGGAGCGTAAAGCTCCTTGACATGCTCGTCCAGGTCAACAGTGGGTTGTAGCTATGTGGTAGTAGTATATGTTCTTGGTCGCTTGGGCCCCTGTTGAGTTTCAACGTCTGCAGTGGTCTTTTCATTCATGTCGTTGAGGTTTTTGCATTGGAGGTGGGCATTGGGGTATGCGCCTTAGCGACCAAGAACTCCACCCATGCCATGAGGTTATTGGCATCTACTATGGTTGGAGTGCCTGGCGTTGTTGTGATGGTTGGGATATTTGGCAAGATGGTAGGCGGGGTCAGGTGGAGTGCAACCTTGCCCTTTCCTTCTGAGATGGGTGGAGGTAAGTCTTCTAATGCTTGGCCACTGGTTCCTAGCCTGCCTTGGCGAGCTCATTACTACTAGTTCCTCATGCTTGCACTGTTGCTCAATGGACATGTGCACGACTTGTGCCACGGTAAAGACTCCTCCATACCCTATGAATGAGGCCTTGGCTAAGGGCTTCTTCCTATGGGTTCCTTTCGATGCTGGGGATTCTCCACCCACTGGTTTGCTTCCAAGGGCTAGTGTTTTGGCTAATTGATCTATGGTTTTCCTGACGTAGCCATTCCAATCCACTTCATGCATCGAATGAGCCACCATGCTCTCCAGCATGGGCACGTTGATCCTATGCGCGAGCAAATTGTATCTTTGGCTGAAGAAGAGGGAGTGGATCACCTTGGCTTTCAGCCTGACCTCTACATTGGGAATGTCCTGGATGCTTATGCCATCATTTGTCAAGACACTCTCTCTCCTCATCCTCAGTATGGCATAGACATCTCTTTTCTGCCTCTTCTCCACCTTTGGTTCTAATCCCAATGCCTTTTCCACTAAGGCCTTGTTGAGCGGGACCTGAACCTGCTTGATGCCTCTTTCTTGCCAAGGACATTGTCCCACTCTCCTTATCGGGGTCATACGTCCTAAAAAATTCCACGCAGTTAGTGTGATCAGGCTCTTGTCCAAACTTTTCGATGTACGTGGCGAGGTTGCACTAGTCCACAATTCTCCTGACAGCCTCCTCATTGGTCACTACTTCTTCGATGTTGTGGAGTCTCTCCTTATCGGGGTCATATATCCTCAAAAATTCCATGCACTTAGTGTGGTCAGGCTCTTGTGCAAACCTTTCGATGTACATGGTGAGGTTGCATTGGTCCACGATCCTCCTAACGGCCTCCTCACTGGTCACTACTTCTTTGATGTTGTGGAGGCTCTCCTTATCGGGGTCATATGTCCTCAAGAATTCCATGCACTTAGTGTGGTCAGGCTCTTGTCCAAAATTTTTGATGTATGTGGCAAGGTTGCATTGGTCCACGATCCTCCTGACGGCCTCCTCACTGGTCACTACTCCTTCGATGTTGTGGATGCTTCTAAATCTGAGCTCGTTGTACGCCCGTGGTTGTACACTCGGTTCTCAAGGGAGACGCTGTACTTTGCTCTCTCCTCTTCCGTGAAGGGGAGGAGATGGGCTCGGTCTTGTTGCGACATCTTCAGCTTCTATCATAAACCATGGTTTGTCATTAGTGCTTTTCCAAACAATCACTTGCTAGAAGAAAAGACTTCATGCTTTGCAGATTAAATTGTTCTTAGTACAAAATTAGAAATTTTCCTCCAAGAAATCTATTGATTTCAAATTTCATTGTCAATTTCTCAATCACTAGTTGCTTCATCCTACCCTTGAGGTCCCCCATGTGTGCTTTTCCTTTACTGTTTTTCTTATGTGTTTGGTTTTTGGTTTGATTCACCTTACCTTCCCCCCCTTTTGAATTGAGAAGAATCCTTTCTAGGATTAAAGGTTTAAAGGATGAAGGGCCTACAACACATAATCTACCAGCGATGTGCATCTCTCCCTCCTTGAGGATGCAATCTAAACAAGGATGTCTGTTAACGTATTCTTTCAGGGGTCGGTTATTACGAATGGTAGTCAACACCCTATAAGAAGTTAGAGCTACATATGTTAGGTCATATTCCGATGACTTGATTACGCATCGTTGCTCAGCATTGGTCATGATTTGGCATCCTTCTAGTTCCCATTGCAATTGAAGAGTGTACCATTTTCGCAAGAAGGAGGATTTATTATCGGCAAGCTATTGCAACAGCATGATTTCTTGGTTTGTGGCCATGATTGTGGTTTTGTTATACGACATAATGAGATGTTGTGTGGTTACCTGTTCTTTGGATATCTTGGTTGCAATTAACTCATTGGCTACTTTGGAAGCCTTTACAAATACGAATTCTAACTCTTCATGGGAGCAATGAAGTGTACATACTTCCGTTGCTATAGGCTCTTCCAAGAGAGCTAGGTCTAGTCGATTGTAGCTTTTAGCCAATGTCATGAAGGTAGCGTCCAAGCTTCTTAGGCAAGCAACTAAGTCGTCCCCTATATTTTTAGCTAGGTCAACGGCCAAGGTTAGAATTGAGCGCCGCTTATAAGAGGATTTAAGGCCAACAGGTAGTTGAGGTTTGACGGTAATAGAGAGTTCAACAACTACTAGTGAGTGCTATTTGGTTTTTTTTTGAGGGTGTAGCTTGACCTCATGTTTGATGGGTTTGGGTGTAGCCACGGTTGACAAGCTACTAGATGTTTCTGAGATCTGAGGGGCACCATCAGTGCTAGATTTGGGTGGTTTGTTAGTAGCAAGCTAGGGTTTTGGGTGATAGATTGGGCCCTATTGATCTAGGTTTTGGAGGTTCTATGGACATAGTGGGCCCCTTCTCTTGTGGCCCAAGTGTCTTTGGCTTAATGTTTCATGTGGTCAAGTTTGAGGGTGGCATTTGAGTAGGGCCTTTGGTTGTGTTGGCTTTAGGTAGCCAAATCCAGGTGTTACCCTCATAGTAGCCTTGCGCTTGCAATAAGGTCTTAGGGACCCATCACGGCTTGACCATGTGTCATTTTTTATAGTTTCATCTTGGCCTCCCAGTCTTTGAGTGTGGGTCATTAGCCTTGTGCAGGCATGGGTTTCTGGTTCTAGGTCCTTGATGTTTAGGTACCCATTTAAGCTAGGGTTCATGGGCTTCAGCGTTGGGTTTAGGGGTTTGCTGGCATTGAGGTTTGGTGGGTTGTGACGAGTCACAATCCCCCTCCTTAGACTTGATGGTGGGGTTCTCTATCAGTGGCTTTACAGACTTGGAAAGAGTCACGTCGCCCTTGGTGAAACATGTAACTATTTGGACGCTGCCTATGGCTGGATGGATGTATTGCAACTCGTAATTGATAGTACAACGAGCTTGCTTCTTAAAGGTTTGTCCTAACAATGATTTCGTGCCTGCATCTTTAGTGTTGGGCAACACATAGAAGATCATTGGCATGCTTTCAGACTCGATAGAAAGTGCAACTTGGCACTTTCCCAAAAGTGTATAGGGTTGGCCTCCATAAGGGTTGAGCTTAGCATTAGTGGATTGCAACTACAGTTTGGCAATTTGGGTCCAATGGTCATGTGTTAAGACATTGAAATCGGTTCCCTCATTGATCAATGCATTGATGGTGCATGTGTGCTTGGCAGTGACCGTTATGCTTAGGTAAGTTGGTTCTATAACTTCCTCATCCTCATCGTCCATCTCAGTGATAGTGGCTACTTGTACATGGATAGGGTGTGCAAGCATTGGAGGCTCATGCAATGGGTGCATGGGAGGAAAGTACTTCTTTATGCAGTTTCCATTGAAGAAGCCTGTGCCCTCACCTTCTAGGGTTTCGAGTTTTATGTTGCCAGTTCGACTAATGGTTCAAACCCTAAAGGGGCTTCGCCCTTAAAACTTCAATTTCTTTTTATATCCTTTGATTGAGTATAGCAGCACTAAGTCACCCTGTTCAAAGCTGTGTTGCTTGACATGCTTGTCAAACCAGTGTTTGCATCTTGCCTTCTCACATATTAGCGCATGGGTGGCTAGAAACTGCACCACGAAGCATAGATGATCTTGGTTAGGAGGTTTACTAAGATTTTATTTGTGGATTCAGCTTGACCGTTTGCCTAAGGGTAATAGGGCGAAGATTTCCGATGGATGATTCAGAAGGAAGACAGGAGGTGAGCTATCACTTTGTTGATGAAGTGAGTGCCTTGGTCTGACTAGTTCGATGGGGCAGCCGAGAACCATGAGATCACTTGCTCCCATAAGAACTTGGCAGTGGTCCTAGCGTCATTTTTTCTCATAGCTCGTGCTTCTACCCATTTTATTAAATAGTTAGTGGCCACAATGATGTATTTGGCTTGTGAATACTGTGTTGTGGGACTAATGGGTTCGACGAAGTCAATCCCCCATTTCTCGAAGGGTTGTCATGTGATAATTGGGGTTAGCTCCATGTGATCTTTACAAATAGGGACTTTAGTTCGTTGGCACTCGGGTCATCACAATGCTTCACAAATTGTGATGCATCTCAGAAGAGAGTAGGCCACCACAATTGGGATTACAGCACTTTGCAGGCTATTGTGTCTCCGTTGAAATGTCCTCCTGTGATTCCACCGTGTGCATTTGTTAGCACATCATTCATCTCTCATGCTCACACAAGCATCTGCGCAGTAACTGGTCTTGCCCTAGCCTATAAAGTTGGTTGCTATCAATTGATAGGGTTTGATCTTTAGGATGAGTCACCTAAGTCAGGCATTTTCTATCAATTATTCTAGTAGTCTATGCTCAAGCACTTGAACTATGTCATATGCCCAATATGGTGTCATGTGAGCTCTAAACAAATCCTTTTCATGGGATAAGCAGAATAGATTCACGTATGGCAATTCATCCACAATGCCTTGCCTTGCAGCTTCTCCCATGGGGATATGAGACAGATGGTCAGCCGTGTAATGCTACTTCCCTATACGTACTACCACGAAGAAGTCAAATTCTAAAAGTAGAAGTAGCCATCAAGTGATGCATCCTGTAGTATAGGGTTTATTAACAAGATATAACAGGACTTGATGGTCAACAAAGAAGGTAAATGGAGTACCCAAAAGATAATGTCAAAATTTCTTTACAGTAAATACCATGGCCAATCCCTCTCTCTCCATTTTTGAGTAATTTATTTTGGTCTCAGTGAGTTGTCTGCTAGCAAATCTCACTTGGTAGTCTAGGTTGTGTTCACCAGGTTGGCATAACACAGCTCCTACAACAAATTTCGAAGAGTCAATGTGCACATGGAATGTGAGTGTCCAATCTGGGGCTCTAGCAATCAATGCATAGTTCAACACGAACCGTCGATACTACCCTGTATGTCCCAAGAAGCACTGAGCACCCTTATAATCAATAGGGGGTGGAAGGTCGACAATGGCCCCGATCTTCAAGAAATTTGTGGCAATGCCGTTCTTTGATACCACATGTCCTAGGATGCATCCATGCTTCACCCAAAACTGGTACTTTAAGGGATTCAATGAGAGGCAATACAGTTAGCACCATGCAAAGACCCCTCGGAGCCTATCTAAGTATTTCCTCCAAGTAGAGTAAACACATAGGTTAAACATGAAAACCTCTATCTCCTTCCTAAGCATGTCCTTGAATATAGTGCATGTTGGTCATTGAAAGGTAGGTGGTGCGTTAGTCAACCCAAAAGGCATGACTATGTAGGTGAAGATGCCCCATTCAATGGCAAACGCGATCTTATGCGTATCATTAGGATGCACTTGCACCTAATTGTATCCAGAGAAGCCATCCAAGAAACTATAGGCCTCTTTGCTAGCTACTCTCTCTAGCATGTGCTCATTGTATGACAATGGATAGTTATCCCTCTTTGTTCCCGCATTTACCTTCTTGTAATTGACACACTCTAATCTTTCCATTCTTCTTTAACATGATGACTATGGGTGAAACCCAGTCCGTGTGTTCAATTTCATAGATGAATCCCACTCTCATTAGCTTATCAATTTCTTCATTGATGGCATGGGCATGCTTTGGATTCATGGGATACGGCTGTTGCTTGACTGATGTTGTGTCATGTGTCATGGGTATGTTGTGAGTCCCCACACTCGGGTCTACCCCTTTGAGCTCTTATAGGGACCAAGCAAAGACATATATACATTCTTGCAAGAGAGTAACGAGACTTGCCTCATCTTGCTCAGTCAAGGCATTGGCTATAAAGACAGGTCGTGGGGTGTCCCCTTTCCTAGCTAAATTAACCTCTTTGACCTTGGCGGATCCCTTGATTTGTTTGCTTCCTTATCCCTATCGTTTGGCTCCCCGAAATACCACCACCCTATCTCCCTTTTTACACTTTGTGAATCGCTTTGGTAGGTCTTGCAGTTTTCATTGCTCTGCTGTCTATGTTTCTTTAGGTAGCTTCCATCCTTTCTCCCTTAATCATCGATGTCTTAGGTGGATGGGTAGGTCCCCCTAAGTGTGTCTAGTCTTGGGAGGTCAAGGTATCTTAGGATCACTATCTGAGCTAACTTCTGACTCAAAATCAAACTCTTCGTCTTTGCTTGAAGAGGGGCTCTCTCCTGGTGGTCATAGCTCAAAAGGTGAGTCCATTTGCAGCAGTGGTGCAACACTCGATTGGGTTAGGCCTGCATGCTCACAGTCGATTGTACTTGTGTGCTCCAACCAAGTTTGATCATAGTCCTTGTGTCTAACTCATTTCTCTACTCTAAGGGCATTCTACTTGCATGATTTGGAGTCTACTCGTATTTATTTGATCATACATCCCCTCGTGTCGCATTCTATATTATCGATTTCCCTTTCGCTCTCATCATTGAAGGAACAACAATCCTCGTATTCATTGTCTCAGAACTGTCTTTGTCTGGTTGCTCATCATTCTCAAAGTTTTGATATATCTCTTCTTGCTGGTCGAGGATTAGAGCCCAATTGTACCTCAAGTTTAAATCATGCACCTTGGACCATCGCCATTCAGGCTCGTCTGAGATATCTTGGAGAGGCTTGAGATTCATTGTTGGATTGCCATATCCAACTTGTCTATCAGATATCCTAGGATCTCTAGGAGCTCTTGTCTATTGTCCTCGGAATGCGAGGGGGTTGGGTCCTCCAAGTTGGCTTCCAGCCATCATGCAGATTGGTACTAAGGGTGTATCCTTGGGCTTGTCGCTTGCCCAGATGGGTCGCTTGTACTCCCCATTGTCCGAGAACGGCAAGCCAATGGTAGCAAGAACATGCATCCAGTCTCGCTCGTCCTCCGATCACATGATATACTTAGTAAGGGCCCAATAGGATCTCCTAATCTGTCCATCACCCTTCAACATGGTGGAGATAGCGTCTAGGTCAACCGGCGCAGTCTTCTAAGTGTCCATCTCTACTCTTACAAACTCTATTTGATTGCCTAAGAATGTGAGACCATTGCCCCAATCTTCTATGACTCTTGTGCTGTGCATCTAGGGTCGGCCTAGCAAGATGTCATAGTCCACTCGCTTCATGACTATAAAGTTGACAGAGAATTAGATTCCTATGATATTTGATGGCCAAATTTTCAACACTTTGAATGATCTCAACTTCATTCCATTAGCCAGTGTGAAATTGAACCAAACAGTCTCAACCAGTGGGTTACCCCAAGTTTGGAGTACCACATGGATTAGCACATTCACTCTTGCCCCTGTCTCTACGATCCCCTTTCTTGTGACATCCTCGAAAGCTAAGACTAGCAAGACTGCATGCATCTCATCGATGTGCAAGGATTTAGGCATGGAGTGCAGCGTTAGACTTGGTATTTGCATTTCTACGTCGTGCTCAGGCAAGTCTGTGGTAACTGGCTTATTTGATTCCTCGACCCACTATTTTAGCTTTGCCATAGGAGTGGATGCAGCCTAAGCAGGTCACTTAAGCTTAGAGTCACAGGGGTGGTCACCAATGTATCAAGGCCTGGGCCTCCTTCACCCACTCTTTCACCTTCTTGATGGCTTCGAGTTGGCACTTCAGATTGGGGTACTCCTCGACCTTAGCACTTCCCTTTTCGGCCGTCCATGGAGCCGACGTTTCTTCCTTTGCATCAATGACTTTCCTCTCAACAGGCAGTGTTTTGGCACTTTCGGTTTTGAGGGTAACCTTAGCGTCTAGCCTTTTCTTCCTCCATCTCTGACTCTTATTTCTAATTGAGGTTGTGTCAAGGTTGCTAGGCCCTGGCAATGATATGCTGGCCTGCTTCGTTTGCACGTGGGTCATGACATGCAATGGCATAGGCATGGCCTCTCCATCGAGTGTCTCGACATTGAACAACCCCAATGGAACCAAAGGATTATTTGCTGAACTAGAGGATAGCCTCCGTCTAGGGCAATCGACAAAGAGATGAGCGATTCCACACTTAGCGCATCTACCATCACTCGAACAAGCCGAATGCGGTGCTTTTTTCAAAGTGACCAAAAATTCATTGCGCATAGTGATTGTGGGCTTCACATTTGCTAAGAACTTCTAGATCCTACTTATACATGAAGGAGAAGATGTGGGTATACCTGTAGTGGGGAACAAACTTGTTGGTGATGCAATTGAAGCAGATCCACACAATGGAGCTCTCTCTCTCTCTCTCAACCAGGGTTTGAAATGAGCTCCCCCTTGGTCTCCTAGCTATTGAACCCTTCCCCGCAAGGTTCTTGCCACTCCTACCTCCTTACTCGTCGACCTCAACCCCCTTCAGCACTCCTTCTTTCCATTTTTCCCTGATTTGTGCCCTTGTTTGGCTTGTTTTACAATAGCAAACCCTATGCTTTTCCAACTGATCTCTTGACCTTAACCTACTCTAAATGTAATAAGAATCGAAGCAAAGTATTGAACTGATTTTCCCTACTCAACTAATCATCAAAAACCAACCAAAAAATACTTATTTGTAGCACGGTTTAAAAACCCAAAACCTCCTATCTATCTCAAGCTCTGGTTTTCAGAAATGAAACCCTTACTTCGATACTCTATTCGAAGCGAGCAAGTGCTCAAGCTTGAATCCATTGGTCCCGGCAATGGAACCAAAATGTAGAGGTGAGCTCAAACTCATCCGCCAAGACCCATAGACTGCTGATTGTTCAAGCGTTTCAAGCAACACTAATGGCTACCTCTCACATAGCTGACGCACTATCCCTCTCCATGAATGTAGTGAGCTTACCTTGATGCCCAATTGAGTTGCTTCCTCTCTCATGCAAGCTCAAGCATTCTCAAGCCTCTACCTGCATGCTCCATCCTCCATAGCCGCGCATAAGAGAAGAGAATAGAAGAGAAAGAGAGAAGATGGTGGAAAGTTTCACCTCCTTGATCCCTCACCCTCACAGACTCACTCCCTCACACTCTCACACTCCCTCTCTCAAGCACACACAATCAACCAAGCAAGAGAAGAGAAGAAGAGAAGAAGAAGAGTCCACTTTGCCACACACCCAAGAATGAGCTCTCATTCACTTTTTGAACTTTATATACATGCCCTAAAATTCCATGGGCATCCATCCCCTTTTTACATGGCCGGTTGTCGCCTAGGCCTTTTTTTCCATTGTCCTTCTATCTTCTTAGCTTCCTTCCTACCGCCCATCTACCTTTACAATTTGCACGGGCCAGTGCTCTTAAAATAAATCATGATGCGCCTTGTGCTTTTTTACAAAATTATTGACTTGTGCTTTTTCTTGTGCACCTTTCTCCTTGATTTAGGATTTTTCTGTGCTTCTTGTGTTTCCATATTTTTCTTAGTGCGCCTTCGTCTTCCGTTTCACTTTTGCCTTGACCTTGTCACGTGCTTTAGATTTTCTGGATTTTTTCACCTTGTTTGTCTGAGGGTTTAATAGAGTCCTTCTTCAACCACCACTAATCTATCTTCGACATCAACAATCTTAAAACCTGCTTCACAGAGCATCTCCAACATGACCAACCTTCCCAAAGGCTCCAAGAATCATTTCATACCAACCCTCAACACCTTCAGCATGTACCATCAAGCGCCATGGGACTACACTCAGCTAGGAGGGGGATAATGTAACCCTTAGAAGACCAATACGGAAACTTTGGAAAATCAAAAGCAGAAGATAGTCCCAAGGCAAGAGGAAGATGGAGGACAAAGGTGCACTAAGGAAAAATTGAAGATAGAAAGCACAAGAAAAAATTCTAAATGTAAGAGAGGGAGGCACAGAAGAATAAGCACACCTTAATATTTTTGCAATATGGGTGCTAGACATAGTGTAATTCATTTTATAAAAGAGCATCGATGGGCTCTAGTTGAAAAGAATGAGAGGTGTGGGCTAAGGCCAAAAAGTGATTGAAGAAGCTCTCTCTTGGTGTGTGGCCAAACTTGCTCTCTTCTTGTTTCTTGTTTCTTGCTTCATTCTTGTGTATAAGAGAGGGAGTATGAGAGATAGAGAGAGTGTGTGTGTGAGAGTGAGGGAGCATGGAGAAGCTCTTCTTCTCTTCATCTTCTCCTTCTTCTCTTCTCTTTTCTTGTGCACATGGCTATGGAGCTTGGAGATGGAGCTCGCTTGAAAGTGCATCTTGGATTGTGGAGCTACTGGTGGATTTGTGGGAGGTGGAAACTTGATCGGATTCAAAGGTAAACTCACTACACTTTTGCATGAGAGAGCGTGCACGGCTATGTGAGAGGTAGCTATAGCTCTCAACTTGAAATACTTGAAACAATTAGCAGTCTGTGGGTATTGGCAATGTGCTTGCAAGAGCACCGACACTCATGATATCAAATTTTGTGAGCATGACTAAGAAGACACCAAGTCTTTGGCTGTGAGGATTCATTTAGAAAAAACAAGAAGAAAGAAAAGATGAACATGAACACGAACGTGCATAATCAATATTTATAGTTTTTATTCATTTAGGAACCATGGACACTCAACCATTCTTCATAATCCAATATCCATCATATATTAGCTTAAATCACGCCCATGGTCTCTCCCTTGCCTATGCTTCTTATATCCTCTCTCTACCCTTGCTAAATATAAAAGCTTTTTTTCCCTTCCTTGCCTTGCTTTTTGCTTTCCTAGTTTTCATTTTTGTCTAGTACATGAGTCTAGCTACAATTTGTTTCAACCATAAATTTGCCATATGAACTCCACATAGGTCATATAGGTACTCAAAATGAAGTGAACAAATTTCATCAATAAGCCAATGTGGGAAGGATCACAAAATTCCTCTTAATATAGTTGCAAACACTACTTCTCTTTAAACACATTATTATTTTTTATTTTTAGGTTTAGACGATTTGTAGCACTCAAGGAGAAATCCTTGCATATAATTAGATCTACCCAAAGTTCTCATTATGTCATGAGAACTTGTTATTGGATACTCAAACTATTTCAAAGACCAGTCTTATTCCTAGAAAAACTTGTAAAGGCTTTATGCTATGTATCCATTATGCTTATCACTTCATGAATACATGAAAAATATTATTCCATATGCATATGGTTGAATTCATTATGCAAATGGTCTTTTGTATAGTTTTCCTTCATTAAGCCTATAGCCATGTAACATCCATTCCCTCTAAACCTACATATCCTCTAGCGTGTGCCATATTGCTCAATAGTAATCTTCCACAGTATCATGCATAGAAACATACTATCACGTCTAAGATAAAAAATCTAGATAGAAAACATATTGTCACCTCTAAGATAAAAAATCTAGATAGTACTCTTGCATAAGTCATGAGCATCATAGCATCCTCCTATAATAAATCCAAATTCTCATCAACCATATAAGCATGTACTCAATCGATTTTTTGCCTTCAAAATCATACAATATCAATAGTTTATATAGCCCAAATAATGTGTATCCATCCATAGGCCCTTTAGGGGATGAAATGGTATAGTCAAATATTTGATATATGTCATAGCCAACAATTCCACCTAGATCATAAGGTAGAGTTATCCCATCAAATCTTTGAAGCATATCATAGCCTGCAATTCTATCTAGAACATAAGGTGGCATCAAGTATTCCCACATCCCTCTTTTGCAATTTGCTCAAATAGTTTTGACCCACAAAGCATACTCACATATGTTGCATCATCATGTAACCATATTGTTTCTATCCCTAACATCCATGTCTTCGTGCCTTGTAATATAAAGGGAAATGTAAGTGATATAGCTTCCCTCCCCTCTAGCGTTGCAACATGCTCTATGCATCCACATAGAAGCTAACTCTTATACAATATCTTATAGAACCACATCCAATAGCTATATAAATATAAGCTCAATATCATTCTCCTCTAGTTGTACTAAGTCCAAGAAACCCTTATCATTCATGTCACATAACCTCTTTATAGTTTCATAAAAAGAAACTTCATCACATATACTATGTATATCTACCATATGTTATGCAACCTTTTCCTTGTTACCTTGTTTTAAGCTTTTTAGTTTCTATGCAATTGGATCAAGTATAACTTTTTTATATATTTTTTGGCTTGGATGACTTGTACACTCAAGATAAGACCTTGCATATTTTCAGATCTGCCCAAAGTTCATGTTGCATCATCAAATTTAATATTGGATACTCAAACTATTCCAAATACCAAATTTGTTCCTAGAAGACATAGTAAACACTCCTTGCTATCTGTCCATATTGCTTATCACTTCACCAAGGCAAGATAAATAGTGTCCCGTATACATATTATTGAAATCATTTTGTAAATGGTCTTTCCTTTAGTTTTTGTTCACTAAACATGTAGCCACATGATAACAGTACATGGGCATGTAGTATGGATGTAGTGTGGGCACATGGGATGCATCATGGGCAGGTTAGGTAGTAGTAAGCAACCTTTTGGACAAGTTTTCCCTATAATCATTAGTACTCAATTAGCATTGATGGCTAACTTACTCCTTTTTTTGATAGCCCCACTACCGATTTATTTGCACTTACCAATGCATGGTCCCATGATTGTTTCTAGTTGGAGAGAGTGAGATACAACCTAAGTGTATACCAACATAATAGCCTCTTGTACATATTTTTAATAAACTTCAATCTCTCTTTTCTCTACATTCATCTCTTTCATTTAGCTCATGCATTTACTATTGCAATGCTGCACTTTGACACAAGAAAGCATATAAAATTTTCAATGCCTTGTATTTATACCATGACCCCTTCAATTAACCCCATTGATTATACTTCCCATATATCCACTAACCAAATGGCAAATGGAGTAGGTTGAGTAAGTTTAAGACTTAATATTAAGAGTGAGATTTTAGGCATTGTATTTATTCCTGCACCACCGTCCACTATAGCACCCTTCATAGTGCGCCCTTCAATTTCTTTTAAGAGCAAGGGAGTAGGAGAATTGAAGATGACAAGTACATCTAATGTTAAGTGGAAACCAACACTAGGAGCTATCGGCAATCTATTTTGCAAACATGGAAATGTACTTGGTCGTGGAATTTTGACTTGATCAAAGATCCTTTGTACATTAATCTTAAACTAAAGAACAAAGCTATTCGAAGACAAAGGTGAAGCAACTTCCCATTACAAAATTCATGAAGTAAAGCTTCACTTGGTGATTGATCATCAAGAGCTTTGGCCATAGTTGTTGTGGAGGATGGATGACATAGTTGCTTGTGGGTTTGCCAAGTATCCTCCTATATCACGTTGGAGCCATCCCTAAGCCTTAGCATAGAATTAACACACTCATTTGAATTGTCATTAGGAAACCGAGTGGGGTATTCCTATTAAAGAAGAGGACATGTTTCATTGTCAAAAACTTATCCACAAAAGTTTGGACTCGAGGGTTTCTCAGAGGGACCTTATAATTTTCAACAAAGTTTATTAAGCAAAATTTGCTAAAGGGGAACTTGCAAATTTTGCATAGAGACAACAAATGAATTTCCAAATGAAATTTCTACAGAGTTAGAAGAATTTCTAAGGGTTTTAGCTTGAGATTATGCTTATATGAGCATAGGCACAAAGGTGAGTTTGGAGTAAAGTGAGATCAATCAAGTTTCTAGTCTAAGGTGGTTGAGTCATTTTATTATTGGGACAACCCCAAAAATATGTATATCAAGAATTCAGATAAAATCAACATGAAGGAGAATCTTTTAGAAGGTTGTATCGATTTTGATCATGCCCATACTCTCCACATCTATAGCACATCATGATATGGTTAAGGGGATTGTGAAGGGCTTTTAATCTTATGGACAGAGGAGTAAGAGTGGTTTTATATTTATGCCAGAACATGGAAATGCAAGAGATCTAGAGAGTGCTAGTCCTAACATACAAAAATCGGATAGAGGGCAAGAGCGCACTAGAAGGAGACCTCATGCTGAGCGAGAGTGCAACAGAACAAAGTGCTGCATCATTAGCAACATCACTACGAGCAGGGTTGGGAGTCAACCAAGGCTCTAAGAGCCAATAAAAAATCCTAGTGGTAGCAAAGAAGCTGGACAAATGCCAAGAAATAGACGACCCATATAGCATTGTGGAGCAGTTTGAGCAGGTCTGCGAGGCCAATGGCCTCCCTGATCCTACTCAATGCTCCCAAAGCTTTTGGACTATGCTTAGGCAACAAGGGCCGGGGACTTGGTACACAAGTCTAGATGCTACAGAGTGAGCCAATTTCAATGGCTTGAAAAATCTCTTCATTAAGAAAATTTTTGAACCTGGGTACTCTGATAACTTGCTAGTATGACTCATGAATGTCAAGCAGAGAGAGAAAGAGGACATCCAAGATTATCTCACCCATGTGAGGAGCCTCTTCAAGATAATCCCTATGGGCAAGAGACCAACTTAAAAAGTAGTGTCCATGGTATTTATTAATGGAATATGAAGTGAAGAGCTCTACAAAGCCTTGGCAAGTGACTTGAGCTTGTAGCAAGACGCGCTGGCGAGGGTCTTTGAAGAAGATATTAGAGTGGATGACCAGCTCAAAGAGAGAAGCTCCGGAAGCTTGAGTCGAGAAGAGTCTAGCACTAGGGATTCCGAGAGGGCTTCAACGCCAAGTGAGAGATTAGGCCCAAGTGCTCAAGATAAAGGCAAGGGCACCGACTCAGGACAAGAGCTAGCAGAGATGAAGATGTAAATAGCTAAATACGTGTACTGCGACAGGAACCACCTGCCAGCCAAGTGTCAAGGCCCTAGGTCGTGACCTTGCTCTAATTGTGGTAGGTTTGGCCATGATGCCATGCATTGACTCACATATCCACAACCCTATCTTGTGAACATGCCACCAAAATTCTGGGAAAGGGGAGTTCCATTGGCCCTCCCAGCACCTAATGATGCTAAGATGACCATCCCTAGGATGGAGATAAACCCTACAAGCATCCCTAGACCATTGGGACCCTACGTAACCCATCCACTGAGTGATACTCCAATCCACTATGTGGAGAAGCCAAATGGCGACGAGCCTTATGTAAGCCCTTATGTATCGTATGATGAAGAGGGAAACAGAGTCCTTATGGACTATCGAACAGTATCAATGATGGCGTTACGTAGAGAGAGAGGCAAAGGCCTAGGATGGTAGACCCAAGAGCTAATCGTGGACTTGCGGTCACCCAAGACACGTTTCTTCGTGCTACCCCAAGAGGGAGTAAGCAAATAGAGATAAGGTTGACCTAAGATGCGTTGAGTGTGGGATCACTCATCTCTTGTTCAATTTCCCTAGATGGAAGCCATCCTCTAGTTCAACAAATGAGCCATCGGTTCCATTGGGGTCATTTGGTGTCGAGACACTCTATGGGGAGGCCATGCCTATCCCATTACATGTCATGACCCATGCCTAGACAAAGCAAGTTGGCATATCATTACTAGGGCCTAGCAACCTTGACTCAACCTCAGTTGGAAAGAAGAGTCGGAGACGGAGGAGGAAAAGGCTAGACGTTAAGGTCACTCTCAAAAATGAAAGTGCCACAACATTGTCTATTGGAAAGAAGGTCATTGATGCAAAGGCAGAGATGTCAGCTCCACGGACGACTGAGAAGGGGAGTACTAAGGTCAGGGAGTACCCCAACTTGAAGCGCCAACTTGAAGCCATTGAGAAAGTGAAGGAATGGGTGAAGGAGGCCTAAGAGCACCTAAAAGATGCTGAGCCCATACTAGAATATGGGATCAATGATCTCTCAAGCATAAGCATGCCAGTCTCTCCCCCATGACTAAAATTGAGGGATGCGACTGCACCACAAGCAGTGCCACTAAGACAAAGTCTAAGTGCTATGGGCCAACAAACCATCAGAGCCATTGGCCAAGAACCGTAGGATTAGGAGAGAGGCAAGTGGCTAGGAACCTCCTTAATTCATTGGTGACCACCCTTGTCGCTCTAAGCTTAGGTGACTTGCCTCAGGTAGCATCCAATACTATGGAAAGAGCTGAAACAGTGGGTTGAATAATCAAATGAGCCAGTTTCCATAGACTTTCCTGAGCACAATGTAGAAATGCAAATACCAAGTTTGACGCTACACTCCATGCCTAAATCCTTGCACGTCAATGCTTTATGGGAAGGCATGGAAATACATATAGTCCTGCCAATCTTAGATTTGGGGGATGTCACAAGAAAGGGAATCATAGACACGGGGACAGGAGTAAGTGTGCTAAGCCATGTAGTACTCCAAACTTGGGGTAACCCACCGGTCGAGACTGCTAGGTTCAATGGCACACTGGCTAACGAAATGAAGGCAAAACCGTTCGGAGTGTTGAAAAATTGGCCAGTGAAGATCGTAGGAATCCAATTCTTTGTTGACTTTATAGTCATAAAGGAAGTGGACTATGACATCCTCCTAGGCCGACCCTGGATGTGCAATGCGAGAGTCATAGAAGACTGGGGAAATAGTCTTATCTTCTTAGGCAATCAAATGAAAGCTGTAAGAGTAGAGATGGACACTTGGAAGACTATGCCAGTTGACCTAGATGCCATCTCCACCATGTTGAAGGGTGATGGATAGATTAGGAGATCCTATGGCACCTTAACCAAGTATGTCCAATGCCCTGAAGATGAGCAAGACTAGATGAATGTTCTTGCTACCATCGACCTGCCGTTCTCGGACAATGAGGAGTATGAACAAGCCATCAAGGCAACTAGCAAGCCCAAGGACACACCTTCGGCTCCATCTGCATGATAGCTAGAAGCTTACGCAGAAAGGCAAACCCTATCACATTCCAAGTCCTGAGCAATAAACAAAAGATCTCGGAAATCCTAGGATATCTAATCAACAAGTTGGATAGCAATCCAACAACAAATCTCAGGCCACTCCATGATGTCTTGGATGAGCCTGAATGGCAGTGGTCTAGGGTGCAAAATTTAAACTTAATGTACAATTGGGCTTTAGTCCCCGACCATCAAGAAGAGACGTATTAGAACTTGGAGAATGATGAGCAACCGGACACAGACAACTCTAACGATGAATATGAAGACTACCATTTCTTTGCTGTGATGAGAGTGAAAGGGAAATCGATACTATAGAATACAACACGGGGGAATGTGTAATAGAATAAATATGAGTGGACCCCATACCACGCAAGCAAAGCACCCTTAGAATAGAGAAATGAGTCATGCACAAGGACTACGATCAAACTTGGTTGGAGCACATGGGCACAATCGACTATGAACAGGCAGGCCTAGCCCCTCCAACTGAGTGATGCACCACTACTAAGAGTGGACTCGCCTTTCGAACTGTGACCACTAGTAGAGATCCTCTCTTCTAGCAAAGACAGGGAGTTCAATTCTAAGTCAGAAATCACTTTAGAGAGTGATATTGAGATACCTAGACCTCCCAAGACTAGAGGCACTAAGGGGGACCTACTGGTCCACATGAGACACCGACGATTAAAGGAGGAATGACAGAAGTTGCCAAAGGAAACACAGACACAAGAGTAGAGAAAACTGCAAGACCTACCAAAGCGATTCACGAAATTCAAAAAAGGAGATAGGGTAGTGATCTTGCTGGGAGTGAAATGACAGAGGCAAGCAAGTGAACTGATCGAAGGACCTACCAAGGTCAAGGAGATCAATTTAGCCAGAGAAGGGGAGACACCACATCCCGTCCTCATAGCCGATGACTTGACTAGGAAGAGAAAGAAAGTCTCATTACTCTCTTATGAGGGTATATAGATGTCTTCGCTTGGCTCCTTGAAGAGCTCAAGGGGGTAGACCTGACTGTAGTGACTCACAACATACCCATGACACTTGACACAACACCGATCAAGCAACAACCGTACCCCATGAATCCAAAGCATGCCCACGCCATCAATGAAGAAATTGACAAGCTAATGAGATCAGGATTCATATATGAAATTGAACATACGGACTGGGTTTCTCCCATAGTCATTGTATTAAAAAAGAATGGAAAGATTAGAGTGTGTATTAATTACAAGAAGATAAATGCGGCTACAAAGAGAGATAACTATCCATTGCCTTACACCGAGCACATGATCGAGAGAGTAGTTGGCAAAGAGGCCTATAGTTTTTTGGATGGCTTCTTTGGATACAATTAGGTGCAAATGTATCCTAATGATAGGTATAAGACTACATTTGGCACTGAATGGGACATCTTTGCCTACATAGTCATGCCTTTTGGGTTGACTAATGCATCAGCTACCTTCCAATGACTAATGTGCACAATATGCAAAGACATGCTCAGGAAGGAGCTAGAGGTCTTCATGGTTGACTTGTGTGTTCACTCTACTTGGAGGGAACACTTAGATAGACTCCGAGCAATCTTTGAATGGTGTTGACTATGTCGTCTCTCATTCAACTTCTTGAAGTGCCAGTTTTGGGTGAAGCATGGATGCATCCTAGGGTACGTGGTGTCACAGAATGGCATCACCATAGATTTCTTGAAGATCAGGGTCATTGTTGATCTTCCACCCCCAACTGATTACAAGGGCGTTCAATGCTAGCCATACAGGGTATTATTGATGGTTTGTGTTGAACTATGAATTGATTGCTAGACCTCTATACAAGCTGTTGATCATATTTGAATGGACTGAGAAATGCCAATGCACATATGAGGAACTAAAAAAGGCTCTAACCATAGCACCAATTCTATGAGCCCTAGATTGGGAACTCACATTTCATGTGCACATTGACGCCTCAAAATTTGCCGTAGGAGCTGTGTTGTGCCAACCTGTTGAACAAGTGAGCTTTGCTAGTAGACAACTCATTGAGACCAAAATGAATTACTCAACAATGAAGAGAGAGGGCTTGGTCATGGTATTTATTGTAAAGAAATTTTGGCATTATCTTCTGGCTACGCCTTTTACCTTCTTTGTTGACCATCAAGCCTTGTTGTATCTGGTTAACAGACCTTGCGCTACAGGATGCATCACTAGATTCTACTTTTGGAGTTTGACTTCTATGTGTGGTGGTGCATAAAGGGAAGTAGCATTACATGTTTGACCATGTGTCTTGCATCCCCACAGGAGAATCCACTCGGGAAGGCATTGTAGACGAACTGCCAAACGCACATCTATTCATCTTGTCCAATGAAAGGGATTTGTTTAGAGCTGACATGACACCGTATTGGGCAGATGACATAGTTCAAGTGCTCGAGCATAGACTACCAGAAAAACCAATAGAAAAGGTCCGACTTAGGTGGCTCATCCTAAAGATCCAGCCCTATCAATTGATAGCAGGCCAACTCTACAGGTTGGGGCAAGACAAGTTATTGTACAGATGCATGTGTGAGCATGAGATACATGACGTGCTCATAGAGGCACACGACGAAATCGTAGGAGGACACTTGATCAGAGACACAACAGCCGGCAAAGTGTTGTCCTAGCTGTGGTGGCCTACTCTTTTTTGAGATGCAACACAATTTGTGAAGCATTGTGACGAGTGCCAATGGACTAAGGTCCCTATTTGTAAGAATCACATGGAGCTAACCCCAATTATCGCACGATAACCCTTTGAGAAATAGGGGATTGACTTCATTGGATGACCCATTAGTCCCGCGGCATAATATTCACAAGCCAAATATATCATTGTTGCCTATGACTATCTAATGAAATGGGCAGAAGCATAAGCTATGTGAAAACATGATGCTAGGATGAGTGCTAAGTTTCTATGGGAGCAAGTGATCTTAAAGTTTTGGCTGCCCCATCAAACTAGTCAGCAACCAAGGCACACACTTTGTCAACAAAGTGATAGCTCACCTCCTATCCTCCTTCCTAATCATCCATAAAAAATCTTCACCTTATTACCCTTAGGCAAATGGCCAAGCTGAATCCACAAATAAAATATTGATAAACATCCTGACCAAGGTCATCTCTGCTTTGCACACTAATTAGGATAACAAGTTGATGGCGACCTTGTGGGCCTACTACACGGTTTACAAGACGATTGTAGGATAGACCCCCTTTAGGTTGACATATGGTACGAAGGCAATTCTACCCTTAGAGTTCTTTGTGCCTAGCCTTAGGATAACCCTTCAAGAGAGATGGGATGGGAAGGAGGCATGGACGAAATGCCTAATTAATCTTGAATGCTTATCCAAAACCCGGCTTCTAGCCACCCATGTGCTAATATGCAAGAAGGAAAGATGCAAACATTGGTTTGAAAAGCATGTCAAGTAGCACAACTTTGAATAGGGAAACTTAGTACTACTGTACTCAGTCAAAGGACATAAGCATAAAATGAAGTTTTGTGGGCTAGGTCCTTTTGAACCATCAGCCAAACTAGCAACATAGAACTCAAAGACCTAGAAGGTGAGGGCATAGGCTTCTTCAATGGTAGCAGCATAAAGAAGTACTTCCCTCCCATGCACCCATTGCATGAGCCTCCAATGCTAGCATCCCCTATCCAAGTACACATAGCCACTATCAGGGAGATGGACGATGAGGATGAGGAAGCTGTAGAACCACAGCTTACCTAAGCATAACGGTCACTGCCAAGCACACATGCACCATCAATGCATTAATCGATGAGGGAGTTGACTTTAATGTCTTAACTCATGACCATTGGACCGAAAGTGGCAGACCGCAGTTATAGCCCACTAACGCTAAGCTCATCCCATATGGAGGCCAATCATACACACTTTTGGGAAAGTGCAAGGTTGTAGTTTCTATCGAGTCTGAAATCATGTCGATGAATTTCTATGTATTGCCCAACACTAAAGATGCAGGCACAGAATTGATGTTAGGACAAACCTTTAAGAAGTGAGCTTGTTGCCATGTTGACTATGATTCACAGCGTATCCACCTAGCCATGGGCAACATCCACCTAGTTACAAATTTCAACTAGGGCGGTGGGACTCCCTCTAAGTCCACAAAGCCACCAGTAGAGAAATCCACTGTCAAGTCTAAGGAGGGGGGTTGTGACTCACCACAACTTGCCAAGCCTCAATGCCAACAAAGTGCTAGACCCAACGTTGAAGCCCATGATCCACACTCGAAATCTAGGAGGCCAAGACAGAACTATAAACATCAATGTATGGTCAAAGCCGCGATGGGTCCCCAAGACGATATTACAAGCACAAGGCTATCACGAGGGCAACACTTGGATTTGGCTACCTAAAGGCAAAACAACCAAAGGCCTTACTCAAACACCACCCTCAAGCTTGACCACATGAAACATTCAGACAGAGACACTCATGCCACAAGAGAATCAGGTCTCTATGTCCATGGAACCTCCAAATCCTAGATCGACAGAACCTAAAGCAATCTATCACCCAAAACCGGAGCCTACTACTAACAAGTTGTCCAAATCTAGCACCGATGGTGCCCCTCAGACCTCAAAAGCATGTAGTAGTGGGACAGCCCCGCAGCTACAACCAAACCCATCAAACATGAGACCAAGATACAACCTTAAAAGCAAACCAAGTAGCAACCATTAGCTACTACTGGACTCTCTATTACCGTCAAGCCTCAACCACCTGCTGTCTGCTGGCCTTAAATCCTCTTATAAGCAGTGATCAATTCTAACCTTGGCCACGAACCTAGCTCAAAATATGGGGGACGACTTGGTTTCTTGCCTAAGATGTTTGGACACTACCTTCATGACACTGGATAAAAGCTATGATCGACTAGACTTAGGTCTCTTGGAAGAGCCTATAGCAAAGGAAGTACGCACGCTCCCTTGCTCCTAGAAAGAGCCAAAATTTGTATTTGTAAAGGCTTCCAAAGCAGCTGCTGAGGAGTTAATTGCAACTGAGATATCCAAAGAACAGGCAACCACACAATGTCTCATTATGTCGTATACAAGAATTGGAGTCATGGCTATGGGCCAAGAAATCATGCGGTTGCAACATCTTGCTGACACAACGAATGCTCCTTTTTGCAAAAATGGTACACTCTTTGATTGTAATGGAAACTAAAGGGATGCCAAATAATGACAAATGTTGAGCAGCGATGTGCAATCAAGGCATTAGAATACGATCCAACCTTTGTAGCCCCCACTTCATATAGGGTGTTGACTACCCTTCGTAATCGACCCCTCGAAGAACACATTAAGGGACACCCTTTTTAGATCACATCCTCACTGAGAAGGAGCTACATATTGCTAGCCGAATGGACTCCGGTGACTTCTTGCTTGATGTCCTCACTTACATTACACATGTAGGCATCCGCCCTTTGGACATGGACAACTACACTACTTTAGAATATAACCCAAATTTCTATGTTTGGCTCATGCAATAGTAAAATGCTAAGATTACATGTTGAAGGCCCTTCATCATCTAAAAATTTAACCCTAGGAAGGATTCTTTTCATTTCAGAAGGGGAAGGGAGTAAGGTGAATCAAACCAAGCACATAAGGGTGAATCAAACCAAGCACATAAGGGAAACAATAAAGGAAAAGCACACATGGGGGACCTCAATGTTAGGATGAAACAACTTGTGATTGAGAAAAATGTCAATAAAATTTGAAACTACATGGAGGAAAAAGTCTAATTCTGTACTAAGGACATTTTAATTCGCCAAGCGTGAAGTTTTTTCTTCCAGCAAATGACTTTTTTGAAAAGCACTAATGACAAACCATGGCTTATGGCAGAAGCTGAAGATGTTGTGGCAAGACCAAGCCCATTGCCTTCCCTTCATAGAAGAAGAAAGAGCAAAGTACGACCTCTCCCTTGAAAACTAGGCGTACAACCAGCTTAGATTCAAGAGCATTCACAACATCAAAGAGATGATGACCATCCATTAGAAGGATCGTTGATCAGTGCAACCTCATCAAGTATTGAAAAGTTTGGCTGACAACACTGTGCGTGGAATTCCTAAGGACATATAACCCCAACAAGGAGTGTGGGATAGTATGTGTAGGAAGCATAGAAGGAATCAAGCAGGTGTAGGTCCCATTCATTAAAGCCTTGGTGCAAAAGGCGTTGGGATTGAAATTGAAGGTGGAGAAGAGGCAGAAGAGAGATGTCTATGCCATGTTGGGGATGAGAAAGGAGAGTGTCTTAACAAACAATGGCATAAGAATCCAAGACATTCCCAACGCAGAAGTCAGATTGCAGGCCAAGGTGATCCACTCCCTCTTCTTTAGCCAAAGATACAGCTCACTCATGCATAGGATCAGCGTGCCTGTGCTGGAGAGTGTGGAGGCTCATTCACTAGATGAGATAGATTGGAATAGCTATGCTAGGAAGACCATAGAACAATCAAAGAGAGCACTAGCCCTTGGAACAGCTATGTTAGGAAGACCATAGACTAATCAACCAAAGCACTAGCCCTTGGAAGCAGACCGGTGGGTGGAGAATCCCTAGCATCGAAAGGAACTGATAGGAAGAAGTCCTCATCCCAAGCCTCATTTATTGGGTATGGAGGAGTCTTGACCATCCTTATCCAAGAGGCGATAAAAGAGGCACAAGACAGAGAAGAGGGAGCAGATGAAACACTTCATAGGTCAACTCCTCGACAGGATAAAGCGAGAGGACGGTCAACAAGGAGGAGGGAGAGCAAGAAGCTCAATTTGGCAAGAGGAGGCCAAGGACTCCTAAGAAGAAGACGACGCAGAAAGAACAAGAGGAAGAGAGGAAGAAAAATGAGAAATTAGACATGCAAAAAACCAAGAATGAGTCAAGAAGAGCCGAGAAGAGAGAAGGAGAAAAGCCGTAGAACAAGAGGAAGAGTTGAGGAAGAAGGAAGAGAAAGATGTTGAGCTAGCCAAACAAAGATCACTGGAGTAGCAGGGCGAATAGGGCGAGATGGACACCTTGAGCCTAGGGAGAGAGGAGGGCCCAGGATCAAGTATTCAAGTACCCGAAGGCATGCTAACCATGGCATAGGATCAAGTATTCAAGTACCTGAAGGCATGCTGACCATGGCATAGGAGGGCAAGGGCAAAGCCCCTGTTGATTCCATCCCACCCCTCATGGTGCCTACCCTTGCAATGATAATGTCCACACAAAGCACCCCAGCCATGGTCGACACCACTAATCTTATGTCCTGGGTACAATATTTTGTTAACAAAGAGCTGGCTCAGACAAGGAGCACAAAAGCCCTGACTATAGGGTAAAAGAGACCGACAGTAGCCATAGATGCCGAGTCAAGGTAGGACCTTAAGCGGAAAAAGGTGGGGGCCTCCACGATTCCCATCTCCACAATTGTGACACCACCCACTAACTATGATGACTACGTTGCAAAGCTCCTTTCCCAACTGGAGAAGGCCAAGGAGGAAAAAGAATAGTGGTGGTTGAGTTAGAAGTTAAGAAAGAGTCAGGGGTAGCCTTCCAACCGGAAAAAACTTGGCAGGTCGCCATGCACCAAAAAGAAATTAGTGAGCTAAAGGTCAAGCTTAGCGCCAAGGAGGAAAATGAGAAAATCTGGAGGTAGCAGCTCAAAGACAAGAACCAGGAGCTAGTGGTGCTACAATGAGAATACAAAATCCTGATACTATAGCACCAGGACCTGGAAGCTCAACTACAAAGAGTCCAATATCGAGCATGGAAGAGTTTGCTAAAAGAGAAGTAGAACGGAAGCATGAATAAGAGGAGCATCACCGAGAGGTTGAATACCTCGTAGTTAGGGTGTTCCTGGAAATAGATGACCAGGAGAGGCTGGTGAGAGAAATCAAACACTTGGAAAAAGAGAAGGAGGGGCTCACCCACAAGGGGAAAGAACAAGAATTGATCATAACAACCTTAACACAGAGGCAGGGGAGAGCTCGGAGGAGATGACAAAGAGAGCCAAAGAGTGGGAAACTTGCAATGAAGGGAGGGTGAGAATCCTAGCGCACCATCTGGCTCAAGTAGAGAAAGGCAAAATACTTGTTGAAAGTAGAGTGGAGGCCACCCAATTGAGCTTCCAAATGCAGCAACGCACCTTCTTGAATACCCTATTGGACGTCACCCAGGCAGAGGAAGCCTTGGACATTCGGTTCTGTGTCTAACCCCCTAGCCTTTTTGATTCCCCACCACACGTGCTTAGGGCACATCAAGGGCAGGGCATACCTAGGAAGGTAACTCTTGCCTATGGTTAGACTTGTCACCCTAAGCTCCTTGCATCACACCTCTCTTATGCACAAACTGGGTCCTCAAGTGTGGGAAACCACCAAGGGCTTAGACTCATCTCCCAGTTCCACAAGCACATGCACCATGCACTACATGATAAGGTAGAGACACCCCTACGTAGTGCACCTTCTTTTCTTTCTAGGTACAAAGAAAGGCCTCAACCACCGACTTTGGCGGCCCCATCATCCATGCAATATGCCCTCGGTTCCCACCACCTTAACTAGGCGAGCCCTTTCTTCCCAAGCCCAATTCCTCTATAGTCCCATCATCATTGACTCACACATCTGTCCTTTCTCATTGAACCCTCATCAGCTCAAAACCGCAATGTCTCAAGACTAGCATCCACCTAAGAAAGGGGCCATCTTATGTGACAATGTTCCCATGAAAGCAAACCAAGGCAGACTAATATCACATAACCAACCATTCTTTTCTTTGTAAATAGGCTATGATTAGCCTTGCCCATAGTGAAACCAAGTTTCCAAGCTCTAAGTGCTTGCTTCAGCCCATATAATGCTTTCTTCAATCTACACAATTGTGTAGGAAAATATGGATGTACATAGCCCTCGGGTTGATCCATGTATACTTCCTCAACCAAATCACCATTGAGAAAAGAATTATTCACATCCATCTGATACATAATCCATCCTCTAGATGCTACCAGTGCAATCACTGTTCTCATGGTTGCCATTTTAGCAACATGGCTGAATGTCTCCTCATAATCAAGACCATATTGTTATGCATACCCTTTTGCCACAAGTCTTGCCTTGTATCTTTCCAATGTGCCATTTGATTTGCACTTCACTTTCTATACCCATTTGCAACCTATAGCCATTTTTCCTTCAAGAAAATCAACCAAATCCAAACTGTCATTTTCAACCAATGTTGAATATTTCTCATCGATTGCCTTACACCAATGATAATCCAAAATAGCTTCAAAAAAACTTTGTGGGTTCCTTAGTGACTTTTTTCATATATGCATAGTGCCTCATTATATAACCACTGTATGTAAGCCTATCCACAGGCTTCCTGATTCTTTTTGATCTCCTCAAATGAGGTGCAGTATGAGACTCTTCTCTCTCATGAGGTGGTATGTATTTATGTCTCACATCAGGAGTCACAACTGATGGAATACCAAACTCACTATCAAGCTGTCAGTGCCAGGTGAATCATAACCACAAGTGAGTGGCCCTGTAACAACATTATAAACGTCAATTCGAGATGGTAAAAATGAAGGAAAAAGTGAAAAAAGGATGGAAAAAGAGCAAAGATGTAGAGGCGGCCCCTAAAGCTAAGCTGAGGCAAAAAGAAAAATTTTAAATGAAAGGCACCTCAAAAAACTCTTAACATTCTTGTAAAAGAGCGCCAAGCTCCCTCCTATGCCATTTATAAAAGAATAGACATGTATAGGCTTAGGGCATGGAGAAAGAAGAGGGAATTAGAAAAAGGGACCTTGCCACAATGTCCAGTCATGTAAAAAGGGATGGGTGCCCATGGATTTTAGGGTTTTGTATATAAAGTTGAAAAGTGAATGAGAAGCTCATTCTTTGGTATGTGGCTAACAAGAGTCCTCTCTTCTTCTGTTCTTCTCTTCACCTTGCTTGTGTGTGTGCTCTTGAGAGAGGGAGTGTGAGAGTGTGAGGGAGTGAGTGAGTGTGTGGAAGTGAGGGATCAAGAGGGTGAAGCTCTTCACCATCTCCTCTTCTCTCTTCTTCTCTCTTCTCTTCTCTTCTCTTTTCTCACGCGCGTGGCTATGGTGGATGGAGCTTGGAGATGGAGGAGGCTTGAGGACGCTTGAGCTAGCATCTAGGATCATGGAGTTATTGCATGTGCGAGAGAGGAGGCAACTCATTTCGGCATCAAGGTAAGCTCACTGCACGTCGAGACAATCGACGGCGCGTTGGCTAGGTGAGAGATAGCCATGAGAGCTCCCTTGAAACACTTGAAACAATAAGCAGTCCATAGATCTTGGCGGTTGAGTGCAAGCTCCCACTAAATTTTGGTTCTATTGCTAGGACCAATAGATTCAAGCTTGAGCACTTGCACGCCTCATATTGAGCATCAAAGTAAGGGATTCATCCCCGAAACGGAGCTTGAGATAGGTAGGAAGTTTGGGTTTTTTGATCTTCAAAACAAGTAAGTATTTTGGGTTATTTTGTTGGTTTGATGATTGGAAAAGATGGAGAAATCATTTCAGTTTTTTTCCTTTGATCTTTGTTGCATTTAGCGTAGGTTAGGATTAGGAAATTGGATCGGGAAAGCGTAGGGTTTGCTGCTGTAAAATAGGGCAAAACAGGGCATACATCATGTAAAAATGGAAAAAAAGAGTGCTTGGGATGTTTAATGTCAGCAAGTGAGTGATTGGGGACATCAAAACCTTACCCGAGAAGGGGTTTAAGAGCCAAGAGGTCAAGGAAGAGCTCATTTCATACCCTGACATTGAGAGAGAGAGAGAGAGAGAGAGAGAGAGAGAGAGAGAGAGAGAGAGAGAGAGAGAGAGAGAGAGAGAGAGAGAGAGAGAGAGAGAGAGAGAGAGAGAGAGAGAGAGAGAGAGAGAGAGAGAGAGAGAGAGAGAGAGAGAGAGAGAGAGAGAGAGAGAGAGAGAGAGAGAGCTCTTGGAGATTCGATTCGATCTTGCCACCAGGGAGTCTACTGCGCATTTGAGGTATATCAAGCCCTTCCCCTTTTGCCTTGGTACTTATCTGGAAGCTCTTGTGTGATATGATTGCATGTGTTGCAAGATTTGAGAAAATTAGTGCCTTCATTGCTGTTGTCGTGCGTCGTTTGGCCCGTCCGAGTGGCTGGTTCCTAGGCCGAGTCCCAGAATCAATTCTCGGCCCACTTACTATCGGCTGACTCGGACCACTAGTCAATTCGGCCCGTCCGAGCATATCACTTGGCCCACTTGCAACTCGTCCCTCGGCCAATCTACCCCATTCGGCCCTCTGCCCATCCGAACGAACCAACTCGGCCAAAAGATCACTCGGCCATATCGAAACTCGGCCCTTGGCTCGCATGCCTCGGTGTGTCCGAATAGACCCCCTCGGCCCGTTCGAATCCATCATTGGGCCGCTGCAATTTGAATGAGTTGGGCCGAGTCAGGATTTTTTTAAAATTTTTAGGAAATTAAACCAGACCGCATAAACCTTGTGAGTCCTCTCGACACGCAGAACTCGATTCTGACACAGGGGGGAAGATGAAAAGTCGTAGGACGCAACCACTTAGTAGCTCGAGTAGGCTATTGTGAGACCCAGAGTCCTAGCGATAGCCAGCTGAGCCAAAGACCCTAAAAAAACCTAAAATGAGTAAGACAACGCATCGAGAAACCCTAAAACCTGACAAGACGGCCAGAGGTGGGTCAACAAGACTATCAAGCCTAAAACAAAGCGAGAGTGTGTAAGCCGCTTAGTTACTTGTTTTCTACACTCACTCTAAATTTTCGCACTTGAAGTACACTTAAGAATAGCTGAAAGCCTGATTGAGCACAAGTGCACGGGAAAGAACACACACACACTGAGTAGAGATAAATTGAGGATTGGATGCAATAAGTCAAGGAACTCACTCAGATAAACACCTCAAGGAACCCACCAATAGGAGAAGATCCCAAGACATAGATGGACGACCAAAACACAGAGAGTAGGACCAAGCAAGTGGCGCTAGAGAAGTGGATCTGACCAACTTGCTCAACTTGATCGACAACTCGGTGGAGCATGAGAACATGATCATGATAGAGAAAAGCTCAGACCGCAGGCCGAACGAGGAACTCGACTTAGGAGTTTTTCCAGAGGTAATTCAACAACTAGTGAGTAGCTATGATGCACACGCTCGGTATGAGCACCGTATAGTAGAATGGCAAAGGCCATCATAACAGATTCGGAAGAGGAACGAAAGCTAGCCCAGAAGGCGATGCAAGGCATAATGAAATACAACCAAGACCAACGTGCTAGGAGCTTAAGGCAGAACACAGAATTGCATGAGGTACAACGAGTACTGAACCTAGCAGGTGGGAATCAGATTGATAATGAGAGAGCTCTGGAAGGAGACTTGACATTGAGTGAGCTTCTCATGAAGCAACTACTCGAGAACACAACAGCGGAGTAGAGTGCTGCAGCACTAGCGACATCATTACTAGTAGGATTAGGAGCAAACTAAGGCTCTAAGGGCCACTTTGAAATCCCAATTCTTGCAAAGCAACTCGACAAGTACCAATCCCACGATGATCCATATAACTTTGTAGAGCAATTCGAGCAAGTCTGCAAGGCCAACGGCCTCACTGACTTGACTCAACGCTCTTAAGCATTCGGGCTTTGCTTAGGCGACGAGGGTAGGACTTGGTACACAAGTCTAGATACCAGAGAATAAGCAGAATTTAGTGGCCTCAAAAACCTCTTCATCAAGAGATTCTCCAAGCCCAGATACTCTGAAAATCTACTGGTAAGATTGATGAATGTCAAGCAGAAAGAGAAAGAGGACATCTGTGACTATATCACCCACATGAGGAGCCTCTTCAAGAGAATCCCCATGGGCAAACAATCTACCGAAAGAGCGGTGTCCACCATGTTTATTAGTGGAATATGGAGTGACGAGCTATATAAGGCCTTGGCAGGCAACTCGATCTTGCAGCGAGACTCGCTAGGTAGGGTGTTTGAAGAGGCCATTCAAGTAGATGACCGGCTGAAAGAGCGGAGCTCCAGGAGATCAAATTTAGAAGAGACCAACTCACGGAGTTTAGAGAGAGCGTCAACCTCTAGTGAACGATCAGGTCCAATGGCCCAAGAGAAAGGAAAAGCCATTGAGACAAACTAAGACTTGGCTAAGGTAAAAATGGAGATAGCCAAAGTACAGGATATGTTGAGACGACCAACACACCCACACGTCCAATGTGTGTACTGTGGTGGAAACCACTTGTCAATCGAGTGTCAAGACTGTAGATCATGACCTTGTGCTAATTGCGGTAGATTCAGTCACGATGTCGCACATTGCAGATTACTAAGAAGACTTTCGTACTCACAACCATACTGTTGAGATGACAAGCTCAACACATGGGGACATTGATGATGGACCGCCTGGTTAGATGGGTCCACACGTCTACACTTAGTATTTCGGTGGTCATTATGACTCTCACATGGCCACTAACTCATTACTTATTATATTCAGGTTGTTACACCTATTTAAAGCTGGCATAGTTATAGCGCCAGTCAACTAGTGTAGTTGGTTATGCATTGTTTGGCTTAGTAGGCCACTTTCCTTTTTATCTATACTTTGTATACATTGTAAAGAGTGTGGAAGAAGAAGAAGAAACTAGCAAGAAAACGTTTTGGCCTCCATCTCTCTTCTTGTCTCTTGAGTGAGCTTCTCCTTGTGCATTCCGTGTGTGTTCGGTGCAGCATCTTGAGCAAGTCCCCCCACCACGTGATTCTTGACATGGTATTAGAGCCGCGCCACTGAGAGAGGCTGATTTCGAAAGCTGAAGTGAAGGAGAAGAATCAAGGTTCGAGCAAGCAAGCCACGGGTAAGAAGCTCTCCCATCCTTCCACTCTTTCTCTTGGATAGTGCCTATGGAGGCACCGGAAGCAGGGCAGAGCAAAAATCTCAGATTGCAGTGAGATTTGGTGTGCACGAAGAGCGTTGTGTATTATGCAGATAAGCCCTTTAGGTCTTGCTCGCAGTTATTTTGGGCATCTGAGGCCGTTTCAGACCCCATTTTAGAGCCGCAAGCTTGTGGATAACAATTTCAGGATACACTGTGATTTCAACTATTTTGATCGAATGTGGGTGTGCAGGTTACAGATTGCGAATCTGTAATTCTTGAGGTGTTTGCAAGAAGAAAACATAAGGTTTATCTGCAAATAGATTGCAAATTGCATGTATTGTTGAGCAGATAGTGAGAAAGGCTGTCTGGTGTATTGTTGTGCACTACAAGTCGAGGGTTGCAAAAGATTTGCTTGCTGGTTGGTATTAGTTTTGTGATAATGGGGCAGAGAACAGTGGAAGCCCCATCATTGAGAAGCTCAACAAGAACAACTACCCTTCATGGAAGTTCTGTGTCACGAACTTCCTTATTGGAAAAGGCCTTTACGAGTTTGTTTCAAGTGAAGAAAAGGAGCCAGAGGTGAGTGATCCTCCAACTGCAGAAGAGACAAAGGCACGGAAGGAATGGAATGCAAAAGACAAGAAGGTCA
Organism: Lygodium microphyllum; assembly: GCF_053477565.2. Lineage (NCBI taxonomy): Eukaryota > Viridiplantae > Streptophyta > Polypodiopsida > Schizaeales > Lygodiaceae > Lygodium > Lygodium microphyllum. The sequence continues at coordinate 90,195,233 of NC_141159.1, read as the reverse complement.
TGTATTGGCTCTCTGCAGTAATTGACAATAATATGCTGGGACATATTAGAAATGCAGAGAATTTATATGCAGCTTTGACCATACTTAAATGTATGTTTTTCGTAAATACAAAGGCACGAAAGATTCAACTCAAGCAAGAGTTGAATACATTGAAGAAAATGAAGATGTCTATCAATGAGTATGCACTGAAGGTAAGGAGCATTGCAGATGCATTGGCAGCGATTGATGCAATGTTTGATGATGATGATGATTTGCTGTCGTCTACCTTGGGTGGACTTAACAATGAAAAGGCTTGGAAGTCTTTTGTAACTTTCGTATATGTCAGAAAGCCATTTCCAAATTTCGATGAGTTGGTCCCCCTTATGATCACTGAAGAGATCAGCATGTAGAGTGAGACATCTGAAAGAAGTGGTGAACAGGTCCAAGCTTTCTACTCCAGTTTAGGAAGGGGACGTGGCAGGTTCTCTTCAAGAGGCCGTGGTACAGGACGTGTAGTGACAACCCACAAAGCAGATTGAATCAGCAATTTGGCGATATGTAGGTTTCAGGAGGTCGTGGTAACTTTAGAGGCAGGGGGAGCTTTAGAGGAAGAGGTGGATGGCAGAATAGAGATTCTAACAACTCTGGTATTGTGTGTCACTACTGTGGCAAAACAGGTCATATTGCAGCCCAATGTTATGCTAAGAAAGATGATATTCGCAGTGGTAAGTTGCAACAAGGAAACTATGCATCGTCTTCACGACAGAATGAAGACAAAAATGAACGTCTATTTGTTATGCAGCATATGTTGAATGCTGTTACAGGAAAGGGAACACATGATGATGTTTGGTATGTTGATTCAGGTGCATCCAATCATATGACTAGCCATGCAGAATGGTTTGGAGAGATGCAGGATTTGCAAAATGCAGGTTATATGTAGACGAGTGATGATTCATGCCACCGAATTTCACACATTGGAAAAGTTCCCTTGTCCTTGCATGATGGTAAGACAAAGAGTCTTTCAGATGTATTACATGTGCCATCTATTACAAAGAACTTGGTATCAGTCGGTCAAATGGTAGAGCAAGGGCTGCAAGTCAGATTTAATGCAAAGGGCTTCTTTGTAGAAGACTTCAATGACAAGTGTGGGTTGGTAGCAAAGGGAAGTAGAGTTGGACGTATGTTTACTCTGGATGCTGGAATTCCTACTATGAATGCTACTATGTATGCTAAAGGAAAAGGTATTGTTGCAGATATTGAAATTTGGCACAAACGCATTGGACATCCAAATGTACAAAGGTTGAAATTAATGCAGTCCAAAGGGTTGGTTATAGGTTTGCCTACATTTAGAGTTGCAGAATTTCATAAGGTATGCGAAGCATGCCAGTTTGGTAAGCAGGCAAGACAACCCTTTTCACATGATAGAGATGTAAGCAGAAATATCCTTGATGTTGTGCATACAGACATTTGGGGGCCTACACAAAATGTATCTCTTGGAGGCAGTTCATACTTTGTCACATTCATTGATGATTATTCTAGAAAGCTGCGGGTATATTTTATGAAGGAAAAGAGTGAAGTGTTTGAGCACTTTAGAACTTTCAAGGCTGCAGTTGAAAGAGAAACATGCTTGAAAGTAAAGTGCTTGAGGTTAGATGGAGGGGGAGAGTACCTCTTGAATGACTTCAGTGATTTTCTGAGGTCTCATGGGATAAAGAGATAGTTCACATGTGCAGATATACCCCACAGCAAAATGGGGTTGCAGAAAGGAAAAACAAGCATATTGTAGAAGCTGCACGCGCCTTGATGGCTGAAAAGAATATGCCTAAGCATTTTTGGTCTGAGGCTGTTCATACTGTTGTTTATATTATGAACAGAACTCTCACAGCTGTAGTTCATGGGATGACTCCTGAAGAATGCTTTACTGGCAAGAAGCCTGATGTATCGCACTTGAAGGTATTTGGCTGTGTTGCATACGTTCATGTGCCAGATGAGCTACGGAAGAATCTTGATCCAAAGGCAGAAAAATGTGTTTTTATTGGATACTCTTTAGAGTAGAAAGGGTATCGCTATTATAACCCTATCACATGTAATTTCAGAGTGAGCAGGGATGTCATCTTTGATGAAATGAACAGTTGGTATGCATCTAGTGGTGATGCATTGGATGATGATGATGATCATGACACTCATGTGCAGGCTGAAAAGCAAGAATCATGGACTCTTAATGGACCAGAGACATCATGTGGTAGTCCTTGGTCTGGGATACTAAGGAGTACCTCTACATCTTCAGGTGCATCTAGTAGCACTACAGGTAAAGACAAAGGAAAGAATAAAGTGTCAGATGGCATTGATGTAGTACTTGATGGAGACTCTAGTGGCTCAGAGAGCTTGGATGATGAGATTGGTATTCCTTTTGTTAGGACATCAGGTGTACAAAGAGCTCATAGTAATGTAAAGGATCCATTGAGTGATCTGGTGGTACGCAAGTCTAGCAGGGTCAGATACCCTATTAAAAGATTTGGTTTTGAAGGTTATGCAGCTCACCATTATGCTTATATGGTGAAACTAGCTGAGGATGTTGAGCTCACATGTTTTGAGGAGGCTGTTGGTCATGCTCATTGGAATGCAACAATGGATGAGGAGATGGATGCATTAGAGGCCAATAAGACTTTGGATCTAGTATCATTGCCGAAGGGCAAGAAAGCTATTGGATGTAAGTGGGTTTATAAGATTAAGCACAATGCAGATGGTTCTATTAGTAGGTACAAAGCTAGGCTATTGCAAAAGGCTATGCCTAGACATATGGCATAGATTATGAAGAAACCTTCAGTCCAGTTGCTAGGATGGCAACTATTAGATGTGTGATTGCTTTGACAGCAAAGGTTGGAGGTTGTAGCAAATGGATGTGAAGAATGCCTTCTTGCATGGTGATTTGCAGGAAGAAGTGTATATGGATCAACCAGCAGGTTATGAAGATTTAGAGCATCCCACGTATGTGTGCAGGTTGAAAAAGGTGCTCTATGGGCTCAAGCAAGCACCTAGAGCATGGTCTGACAAGATGAGAGAGTATCTTGTCAATATTGGCTTTTATGTTTCTGATGTTGATCACTCACTTTATGTGAGAAAGGGCGATGCAGGTTTGGTCATCATAGTCATCTATGTGGATGACTTGATTATTATAGGTGATAGTGATAGTGGGATTGCTGAAGTCAAGGGTTTTTTGAAGAAGAAGTTTGAGATGAAGGATTTAGGTGAGCTAAGGTACTTCCTTGGCATTGAGGTGATCAGATGTGATGATGGTATATGGCTGTCCCAAAGATAGTATGGCTTGGATATGTTGTCCAAGTATAGTATGACAGCATGTAAACCACTTTCAGCCCCTTTGGAGTAGAATGTAAAGTTGAGTGCTGATGTTGGGGATGAGATAGAAGACCCTACTATGTTCAGGAGGATAGTGGGGAGTTTGATCTATATGACCATTACAAGGCCATACTTGAGCTACGCTATTGGTCTTCTGAGCCAGTTTATGCAAGTACCTAGAAAGCCACATTTGGATGTAGTCAGATGCATATTGAGATATGTAAAGTCCACATTACATTATGGACTTTTCTATGAGGCAGGTACATATGTACAAGTGTTTGGATACACAGATGTAGATTAGGCTGGTAGTATGTCTGATAGAAGATCTACCAGTGGATACATGTTCTCTCTTGGTAGTACAGCAGTTGCTTGGAGAAGCAAAAAGCAATCTTCAGTTGCTTTGTCGAGTAGAAGGCTGAGTATAGAGGTGCTGCTATTGCAGTATGTGAGGTAGTATGGCTACAAAAGTTAATGGCTGATTTGGATGTGTAGGTGGAAGGTCGAGTTGTCATTTATTGTGACAACTTGAGCAATATACAGTTGGGTAGGAACCATGTGTTCCATGCCAGGATAAAACATATTGAGGTACACTACCACTTTGTGAGAGAGAAGGTACTAGCAGGTAAGAATTGACTTGGTTTATGTCAGCACACAAGATCAGATAACTGACATCTTCATGAAGGCATTGGGTATAGAGAAGCTTCAAAATTTTCGAAGCTTACTTGGAGTTGTAGAGATGCAGTTGAGCTTGAGGGGGAGTGTTGAGATGACAAGCTCAACACATGCGGACATTGATGATTGACAATATGACCAACCATATCTAGTGAGTAGACCCCAACAATTCTTCGGAAGGGGAGCCCCATTGGCCCTTCTTGCGCCTAACGACATTAGACCAGCTGTTCCTAGAATGGACATAAACCCTACAGGTATACCTAGACCGCCTAGTCCCTACGTAACCCATCCACCGAGTGACACTCCAGTCCACTACATGGAGGAGCCAATTGAGGAAGAGACTTACGTATACCCATACATCTCACACGATGATGAGGGCAATGCAGTTCTTATGGACTATCGACCAGTATCGGTGATGGGGTTGGGAAGAGGCCAAGGTAGAAGCTTAGGAGGGCAGATGTAGGATCCAATCATATGTTGAACTTGCGGTCATCCAAGGCATGTCTCATCACGTTTTCCTGAAAGGGAGCAACCAAATAGAGACAAGACATGGCCTGAGTGCAGAATAACTCATCTCTTTGTTGGGGGTAAAGGCGCCTCTACCTAGCTGCCCGTGTATTATTACACTAACAGTCACCACCATTGCATACTGCAGGTGGCGGGTGGCCCTCACTGTCACTTTATTCTTTATTCTTTTAGTGACGGTTTGAATAAAGGAAAACCCGGTCACACATTGTGACTATTGTTCCCATTTCTAGTCTCTCCCTTTCTTGCTCTTGCTCTCCCGCCATAGCTCTCGAGTCCAACCTTCGATCCGTCGCTCCCTTTCAATTGGTATCAGAGCTTTGCTTTCCGACTCTTGAGCTTGGTTTGTGGTATTCTCAGCATCCCATCGACTCCCTACTTGCATTGGGTCTCCTTCCCGACATCCGTATTTGACTCCTTCGAGCTCCCGTCACTCCCCGGCTTCCCAGCACCTTTCCAACATTGTTGGGCACATTTAGGGCATTACATTAGAGATATTTGATCATTTTCTTCAAGGCTTACTTTAGTTCTCAGGTCTCACAGGCTGTAAACAAGATTGGGGCAGCCACCATTGAAGCTCCCTTGCTTCATATCTCACTTGCCTTTGAACAAGACTTGGTGGAGCTTGTTTGAGGCCTTCCTTGGCTTTAACCGGACCCCTCTGAAGCTTGGCCACCATTTTTTGCAGCCCCAAGACTAGCATTTACAGTTGGCAGAATCACACAACCCTCCCATATGTGTCTTCAACATTGACAATCACAATAGCAGCTCTCCCCCTCCATTGGCACTTGGAAAGGCTCCATTTCGGGCACATGAACATGCTTTGATGCTTGGTTTTGATAGTTGATGTGTTGGCATAGCATTTGGACCGATTCAACACTATTTTGGGACTGTCATAACAATCCACAGGCAGTTTATGACAATGTTACATTGACATTTGATGCTACAGCTTGTTTGGCATTGTCATTTGATGCCCGGTTGGTCCCGTTTGATGCCCGGATGTTAGGGGAATATATGCCTATTGTTTGCAAACCATTTGGAGCTGATTTTGGTGCTGAAATTCTTAGTTTTGAACATAAATCATTGCTGTACATAGTTGGGCTGAAGTCATTTTACTCATGTATACTTATACCTATGCTTTTCGGGCTATGTTTCGGGCATATATGGTAATGTATTGACACTTGGGGCTCGACATAGAGCTTGGTTTTGATTTAGTATCATTGGTTGAGCTTGAGCTCACTTTGCAAAGCATTTGGATGCTCCATCTTGGATGTACTTATGGCATGTATGTTGCTTATGTCTGATCGGTCTTGACATGCTTAGCCTATGCCATTACTACATGCTAGTTACATTGTTTGGAGCCTATTGCTACTGGAGCTCGGTCTTGGCTTGACCTTGGATTCTCGGAGCTTACTTGAGCTATTTATTGGCTTGCCAGAGTTGTATCTTGGGATGTACTTGATGTCTTACATGCTTATGGATGCTACATACAGATGCTCTACCGCCTACATGTTCGGGATGTACTATAGATGTATTGTCTTGGACTTATGTCATTGGCACTGTGTCTTGCCTTGGCTTGAGCTCTTGAGCTTGTACATACGGCTTTTGTGCCAGTGGGAGCATTCTTGAATGCTTATCAGACATTGAGCAGGTGGTACTTTTATGCATTGAGCCATTACATGCTATTGAGCAGTTATAGACACTTGAGACTTTGGGACTTCTTACCTTTTGGGATGATACATCATATGTCTTGGTTCACTATATGCTTATCAGACATTGAGCTGGTGGTACTTTTATGCATTGAGCCGTTACATGCTATTGAGCAGTTTACAGACACTTGAGACTTTGGTACTTCTTACCTTTTGGGATGATACATCATATGTATTGGTTCACTGTATGCTTATGAGCTAAGTCTTAGTTTTGGATATGTATCTTTGTGAACTGACACCTACTTGTGTCAAGTTTTGGTAGTGCTAGGAACACTTTGCCTCGTTGCCTGGGGGGTGTGCCTACTCACTGGTCGATGTTTGTACGACATACTTGGGTGTTGGATTCATGCTTATTGACCGTCATATGCTTATGCTATGCCCGCATGATACTGGCTTTGGTCTTGGTAGTATCTGATTGCCTTGGGATCCGATATTGGCAATGTTAGCTCTCTTTTACTGAAATATGAAATTTATTACAGCAAGCATATATGTATGGACTGACATGGATTTTTCATGCTGAAACACTTTGAAATGATGTACTTTCACTAGTACTTGGTGGGTAGCAACTTTGGTTTCACTTTCTTTGCCATTTTTCCTTGATTTTGGTGATTTTTTGGTCATTTTCTACAGTAAACAGCAAGCAGTTTTGAACCGTCTACAGTCTTCCAACCTGCATTATGGTGAGTTTGTCCACTGATCATGCTATTTTCAACATCATTAAGCTTGATGGTGCGAATTACTCTTATTGGAAGAGCCAGATTTGGCAGGTGTTGGTGCAAAAATCACAGATCAAGCCTTTGAGGTTAAGCGGGCATCTACTTGCAACTATGCCAGATGAGGAATGGCTTGAGCTTGATGAGTTATGCAAGTCCACTATTGTATTGCCTCTCACAGAACATGTTCACTATAATGTCTTTGAGGATGATGGACCTAAAAACGGGCCGGCACTGGCTCATGCGCTAGCCGGGCCTCGTCACTACGCACAAGACAACCCCTCGGCCTCGCGGCTAGGAGCGTCTATCAAAATCTTTGTCTTCCTAAACATTGCGTTTGTAATACGTTGTAGTCCAACTGATCCTAACCCAATATTACTCCTCAGAGGGAGTCCCTTACACATTGCCTAATGGCACGAATCACATACACATGGGGTTCCTCCTACGGCTGAATGCCGTCAACCCTCTGCGACTCTCCTACACCTTGGGGATTGGCCCCTCGATGCGTCGCTCAACGTATAAACATTTCGCACAAAATCCACTCAAGGTACCATTTAATCGTATACAGGAATGTACCATTGTCCTTACTCCTCTTTTCCCTGGACCCCACAACTAGCCTATGGCTTAGGGTGTCCTGTCTCTCACTCAACCTAGGTCAAGATCCTAATGAAATCAATTGTTGTGCATCCAGGATTTCTGATACCTTTAAATATTTCCATGATTTATGCATATTGTGGATGCTAAGTGCTCAAACAGTTATGAAATCAATATTGTGCACATGCGGAAAACATCCTTTCAATGATTTTCAACTACCGTTCTTATGCGGCGTTGCACAAACCTAGCACTGAGGAAACCCTCGTGCTACTAGGCTCTTATTTTATAATTATTCACCGACCTATATGGCATGCAAACAAAAACAACAATCTTTTCGTCATTTGACTCCACATTTAGACACATTTTAACCACTCTACCCTTCCATCGATCAAATGTTGCATTGTTGTATAGATTTATAGGGCATTTTGCCATCATTTTATGTGTAAAAAGCATGAAAAACACACTAGAACAAGAAGGTGGGTATGAACTGAGGCAAATCCTCATGCTTCAATCCCCACAAACATTCACAAACATTGTTCTTAATTTTCATTAATTTTCCGCACCCAAAATGCATTTTCCCCCTATTTTTAGTGATTTTCATCTATTTTCATTGTATTTTTCCTTATTTTCTGCATTATTTAATTACTGAAAATTCAAAACAGGTTATGGGCTGTGGCCCTTAGTTCCTTCTTGCAGCAAAATTGAAAATTTAGTTGGTGTTCCTATTCATTTTTCCATTTTTATGCCCAAAAACATCATTTTCCCTTGATCTTCCATATTTTACGCGTTGTAGTGTATTATTTTGAGCCACAAGATGTATATTTTTCTAATTTTCTGATTATGATCAACAAGTACTCATGGAAAACAGCAACATAAACAATTTTTTGCCCACATGAACGACATTTTATCAATCAAAAGCCATGAAATCTCAAATTTCCTTTGAAAAAATTGAATTACCGCTTATTTGCGTGTTTTGGGTTTCATGTCTATGGCTGCAAATCTAAAAATCAGCAGCACTTCATGTTCAGCATGATCACAAATCACCATTTCCAGCCGGGGAAGCAATCCGATCCATGCCGCCGTCATTCTTTCTTCTTCCTTCTTCTTCCCACATGAACTTGCCTTTAGAAGAGAGAGAGGGAGGAGAGAGAAAGACTAGATTTCTATCTCAGCATTCAGGCCATCAATTGAGGAGCGAAGGGCGGCGATAAGATCAGCATACAGAGGGGAATGAGGGGCCAATGTCTGTTGAGTAGGTTGTTTGCAGGCTGCATGAGGCACCATTATCCTTCAAGCGCATTTTTCGGACGTTGAAGGCGCCTTCTTCCTCACGTTTTTCCTCATCTTCTCTCTCCACGATTGCTACATTTTATGTTTCATAAAATTTGGGCCCCAACCTTCCCCAAAGGTCATGACCATTTGGCCACTCCAATGTCCACCTCTTCAAATCTTGCCCAACTTCTTGGCCATTTTCCCGTCCGGACTCAGAATTGAGCTCTGAAAAATCTTAGGCATCCAGCTTAGCATCCCGCATTGGCCAGTAGCTCGTGTTGACCCGCACGACTGTCTAAAAAATTATGAAAAATCAACAAGTGTCGCTCGGGCACGTTTAAAGCACTTTGGCGCTTAAAATCGTCCTAGGTCGAGTCGCCGCCTTTGACGGTGAATATTTTTCCCTTGATATTCATAATTTTTAGCTATTTTTAAGCACTTCCCGGCACCTAAATTCCGCTCTCAGAGGAAGAACAGAGTGCATGGCAGTTGTGGGAAAAGATAAAAAATCTCTATGAGAAGAAAAGTCCAGCGAGTCAGATGTATTGGATGAAGCAGCTTATGGATCTGGCATGAAGGAGAATGTGACTATGTCTGCTCACTTGAGCCAGTTCCATGCTATACTCAAGAACTTGACTTCGTAGGACATCACTTTTGCAGAGGATGTCACTCCTCTTTTCTTGCTTAGTACTCTTAATGAGTCATGGGATGTATTCCACATTGCATTATGTGCCTCTAGTGCTACCTTAAAATTATTTGATGTTGAGAGTGCTCTTCTACAGGAAGAGGTTAACTGTAAGAATTTCGATGCCTCTTGTGTGTCTCATGCTATGAAAGTTAGAGGCAGGAATGATGGATATGGAAAGCATGGCAGTGGTAGTGGCCGTGGATGGGATTCTCAGAAATCTCGGTCCAAGTCTCGTGGAAAGTCACGTAGCAAATCCCGTGGCAGGAATGCAGGTGTTACTTGTCACCATTGTGGGAAAAAGGGCCATATTAGGCCACAATGCCATGAATTGCGCAATGAAAGGCGCAAAGATAAGGGAAAAGACAAAGTGCAGGATAAGTCTTCTGATCGCAGCATAGTACCTGCAAAGTCCAGTGTTAAAATTGAAGAGATCAATGTTATGTAGCTTGAGAATGTTGATGATGATGATTATATCCTAGCAACTTCTTCTAACGCTTTGCAGATGATAGAGATACACTCTATGTATGCACAGTGTTGGCTCTTGGACTCAGGTGCGTCCTTTCATGTGACACCTTGCCGAGAGTGGTTTCATTCATACCATACTGTTTCGGGTCCTGTACGCTTGGGTGATGATAGCTCTCTTGATATTGTGGGCATTGGTGATGTTAGGCTGTAGTTTCCTTCTGGCAGCAGTTTTGTTATGCAGGATGTACGTCATATACCTGCTTTGACAAGCAGTCTCATGTCAGCTGGACAGCTTGATGACGCAGGATATTATGTATGTTTTGGAGACTCTGCATGGAAGATCACTCGTGGTAGACTTGTGATTGCGAGAGGTGCCAAGGCTGGCAGTCTCTACCCCTTGATTGTATATGCTTCTTCCCTTGACCATGTTTTATCTGTGGGTTCTATCCCACATGTATCTCTTTGGCATGCCCGTTTGGGCCATATGTCTTTGAAGGGAATGAAAATGCTTTCTAGTTTGCAGTACTTACCGCCCCTTGATTATGCATGTTTTGATTCATGTGAGCATGCATGGTTCTTTATTGATTTTGGTACTCTATGTTTTGATCCTTGGCAATAGAACAGAAGCTGTGAGGGTAGAGATGGACACTTGGAAGACCTCACTAGTCGACTTGGATGCTATCTCTGCGATGCTTAAAGGTAACGCTCAAGTCAAGAAGTCCTATGGGACCTTGACCGAGTATATCCCATGCCTGGAGGATGAGCGAGACTGGATGCATGTCCTTGCTATGATCGACTTGCCATTCTCGGATCATGAGGCATACGAGCCAGCCATCAAGACAGTTGGCAAGTCAAAAGACACACCCTCCATACCAGTTTGCATGATGGCAGGAACCCTTCATGGGTGACCTAAACCTGCCACATTCCAAGTGCCAAATAACAAGAGGGAACTCCTAGAGATTTTGGAGTATTTGACTGGCAAGCTAGTTGGCAATCCAACAACAAACTTCAAGCCACTCCAAGATATGTTAGACAAACCAAGGTGGCAATGGACTAGGGTATATGACTTAAACCTCATGTACAATTGGGCCCTAGTCCTCGATCAGAGACAAGAGATATACCGAAACCTAGGAGATGATGAGCAGTTGGATGAAGATGACTCCAATGACAAGTATGAAGACTATTGTTCTTTCAGTGACGAAAGTGAGGGTGACATAGACACAGTGGAATACGACACTGATGGATGAGAAATAGAATAGATATGAGCGGACTCCAAGCCACAGAAAAAGAGTGTCTTTAAGATAGAGAGAGGGGTCATGCTCATGGATTGTGACCACACTTGGTTGGAACACATAGGAGCCATAGATTTTGAACAAGCAGGCCTAACCAAACTAGGTACGACACCAATGCTTAGAATACAGTCACCCTTTGAGCTGCAACGACCACCAGGAGGAACCACCTCTTCTAGTGAAAATGGTGAGTTTGATTCTGAGTCGGAAGTAAGCTCAGGTAGCGACCCATAAATACCTAGACCATCCAAGACCAGACTCACCAAGGGGGACCTACCCGTCCACCTGAGGCGTAGACGGTTGAAGGAAGAAAGGGCAAAACAGCCTAGGGACACACAAATGAAAGAGCAAAGAAAGCCGCAGGATCTCCCAAAGAGATTTATGAAATTCAAGGAAGGGTGATAGGGTAGTAATATTGTTGGGTGCCAAACGCCAAGGGCAAATGAGTAAACCCATCGAGGGACCAACCAAGGTTAAGGAGGTGAACCTAGCACAGGAAGGGGAGACACCCCGACTGGTCTTTATTACCAATGACTTGACTGAGGAAGAGGAGACGAGTCTTGTTGCTCTCTTGTGAGAGTATATAGACGTGTTCGCTTGGTCCTTAGAAGAGCTTAAGGGGGTAGATCCAAGTCTAGTGACTCATAACATACCCATAACACCAGACGCAATGCCGGTCAAGCAGTGACCGTACCTGATGAATTTGAAACATGCTCATGCAGTCAAAGAGGAGATTGAAAAGCTGATGAGAGCAGGATTCATTTATAAAATTGATCACACAGATTGGGTGTCGCCCAGAGTCATAGTGATGAAGAAAAATGGAAAGATTAAAGTGTGCGTCAATTACAAGAAGGTGAACGTTGCCACTAAGAGAGACAACTACCCATTGTTGTACATCGAGCACATGCTCAAAAGAGTGGTGGGCAAAGAGGCCTACAACTTTTTGGACGACTTCTCTGGATACAATTAGCTGTAAGTGCATCCTACTGATAGGCATAAGACTACCTTCACCACTGAGTGGGGCGTCTTTGCTTACATGGTCATGCCCTTTGGGTTGACCAATGCCCCAGCCACCTTTCAACGCCTCATGTGAACCATATTTAAAGACATGCTTTGCAAGGAATTGGAAGGCTTCGTGGATGACTTGTGTGCTCACTCAACCTGGAGAGAACACTTAGACAAACTCTGAGCAGTCTTTGAGCGGTGTCGCCTGTATCTTCTCTCCCTGAACCCCTTAAAGTGCAAGTTCTGGGTGAAACATGGATGTATCCTAGGGCATGTGGTATCGAAGAATGGTATTTCCACTGACTTCTCGAAAGTCAGGGTTATTGTTGATCTTCCACACCCAATCAACTATAAGGCATTGATTGCTAGAGTTTTGTACAAGTTGTTGATCGTCTTTGAGTGGGCTGAAGCATGCCAACGAGCGTATGAGGAATTGAAAAAGTCTCTGATTACTGCACCAATTCTACGAGCCCCAGATTGGACCATTACCTTCCACGTGCATATTAATGCTTCAAAATTCACCGTGGGGGAAGTGTTGTGCCAACTTGGCAAACACAACCTCAACTATCTAGTGAGCTTTGCTAGCAGAAAACTCACTTAGACTAAAATGAATTACTCGACAATTGAGAGAGAGGGTTTAGCCATGGTATTTGCTGTAAAAAAGTTTTGGCATTATCTATTGGCTACGCCTTTTACTTTCTTTGTGGACCATCAAGCCTTGCTATATTTAGTAAACAGACTCTGTGCTACAGAACGCATAGCTCGATGGCTCCTTCTGCTTTTAGAATTTGACTTCTCCATGGTTGTATGGAAGGGAAAACAACACTACATGGCTGACCACATGTCATGCATCCCCATGGGAGAGGTTGCTAGTCAAGGCATTGCCGATGAATTGCCAGACGCCCAACAGCCAGACGCCTATCTGTTTAACCTTTCTAGCAAGAGAGATTTATTCAAGGCTGATCTAATGCCATATTGGGCAGATGACATCGTCCAAGTGCTGGAGCACGGACTGCTTGAGCGACTGATAGAAAAAGCTTGACTTAGGTGAATCATCCTCAAAATCCAACCCTATATAGTTGGCCTCCTATCAGTTGATAGGAGGCCAACTATATAAGCTAGAGCAAGACAGGTTGTTGCGTAGATGTGTATGTGAGCATGAGATGCACGATGTGCTTACAAAGACACATAGCAAAATTGCTAGAGGGCACTTTAGCAGAGACACGACAGCCTGCAAGGTGCTGTAATCTCAATTGTGGTGGCCCACTCTTTTTCGTGACGTAGCATGGTTCATCAAGCATTGTGACGAGTGCCAGTAGACAAAGGTCCCAATTCGCAAGGATTAAATGGAGTTGACCCCAATCATTGTACGACAACCCTTTGAAAAATGGGAGATCGACTTCATAGGACCCATTAGTGTTACAGCATAGTATTCGCAGGCCAAATATATCATTGTGGCCACAGACTACCTAATGAAATGGGTAGAAGCAAGAGTGACATGAAAGAATGACACTAGAATGACTGCCAAGTTCTTATGGGAGCATGTGATCACATGATTCGGCTGCCCCATCGAACTAGTTAGTGACCAGGACACGCACTTCATCAATGAAGTGATAGCGCATCTTCTACCCACCTTTCTAATTATCCATCGAAAATCCTCTCCATACTATCCTCAACCAAACGGGTAAGCAGAATCCACAAATAAGATCCTTGTAAACGTCCTAACCAAAGTAGTCTTTGCTTCGTGCAGTGACTGGGATAACAAGCTGATGGCAGCCTTGTGGGCTTACCGTACAGCTTATAAAACGGCTGCCGGCCAGACTCCCTTTAGGTTGACCTATGGGACTGAGGCAATTCTACCAGTTGAGTTCTTCGTTCCTAGCTTGAGAATAGTGCTTCAAGAACGATGGGAAGGGAAGGAGGCATGGATGCAATGCCTAGTTGAACTTGAATGCCTCTTGGAAACTTGCATTCTAGCCACTCATGCACTCATTTGCGAGAAGGAACGATGCAAGAGATGGTTTGAAAAGCATGTCAAGCAGCACAACTTTGAACAGGGCGACTTAGTGCTCATGTACTCAATTAAAGGACACAAGCAAAAAATGAAGTTAAGAGGTCTTGGGCCTTTCAAAGTTTGTGCAATCAGCCAAACTGGCAACGTTGAGCTCGAGACTCTAGATGACGAGGGCATAGGCTTCTTCAATGGTAGTCGCATTAAGAAGTACCACCCTCCCATGCATTCGCTGCATGAGCCACCAATTTTAGAACCCCCTGTCAAGGTACGAGTTGCCACAATCATGGAAATTGATGATGAGGATGAGGAATCCGTAGAACCCACATACCTCCACATCATAGTCACTGCCAAGCAAACATGCGCCTTCAATGCATTGATCGACAAGGGAGAAGACTTAAATGTCTTAACTCATGATCATTGGACCCAACTTGGTAAACCACCACTACAGCCCACTAATGCCAAATTAAGCCCATATGGGGGATGCTCATACGCACTTCTCGTCAAGTGTAGGGCTGCTGTTGCTATCGAGTCCGAGACTATACCAATGATCTTTTACGTGTTTCCAAACACTAAAGGCGCAAGCACGGAGTCGCTGCTAGGGCAAACCTTCAAGAAGCAAACTCACTGCAATGTCAATTATGAGTTGTAGTGCATCCACCTCGCCATAGGCAACGTCCACATTGTTACAACCTTTAGCAAGGGCTGTACGAACTCATCAAAGTCTGCAAGGCCACCAGTAGAAATATTGGTAGCCAAGTCTATGGAGGGGGGTAGTTCTCGGCCACCATCCCCACTGAATCTCATGAGCTGCTGCTCACAACAGCAAAAGCTAAGGGCCAATAGCCTAAGTTTCAATGGAGGGCTAAACAACCGCAACGCCGCCTAGGAGTAGATGCTCATATCCTTGTAACACAAGAAACTCTAAACCTAGGAGGCCAAGATGCAGTTACAGAAATCGAAGCATGATCAAGCCAAGATGGGTTTCTAAAGCCCTCTTGCACGTGCAAGGCTACTATGAGGGAAACACTTGGATATGGATCCCTATGGCCCAAATGGCCCAAGGCACTACTCACATGCCGTCCTCAAGCTTGATCACCCCGAGCCCCATAGAACCTCAGAACTAGAAGCTGCAGCACTTCCAGGACTCGCCTCCTACTAGCTCACCCATGCATAAGCCCAGAAGAGTTGAGAAAGCCTATCAGCCCAAACCACAAACGCCTTTGCACACTTCAACCCCTGCTAGTGCCGATAAGACTTGCCAAACCCAATCCGAGTGTAGCAGCCCATGCGTAGCAGCTACTGCTCCGATGCTCATCCACGAGGTTCAACCACCGCTTCATGGGCAACTGCCACCATTTTCCACCAAGCCTTCTAGCCCCATCAAACCCCAACCACTTGTTGCAGGCCATAAACCCTCCTACGAGTGAAAATCATTCTTAACTCTGGCCTGCAGACCTAGCCGAAGACATAGGGGATGACATTATTACTTGTCTTAGATACTTAGATGCCACGTTGATGTTGTTGGCTATAAGTTATGACCACTTGGACTTAGGCCTGTTGCAAGAGCCTTTAGCAAATGAAGTTCACACGATGCCTTGTTCTTGGGAAACATTCGAATTTGCATTTGTCAAAACACCCCACTCAGCTGCCCAGTTGCTATGCACTGAGATATCAAGAGAACAAGCCATCAAACAATGCCTCATTACGTCCTACGATAATCGAGTGACTTCTTCCTCATTGACAAAGAAGTCAAGGAGTTGAAAGCACTAGCTGACACTGACTCCCCATTTTTACGAAACTAGTATACTCTACGATTGTAGTGGGAATGCAAAGGATGTCAAATCATGACCAACGCTGAGCAACGCAGCGCAATCAAGACATCGGAGTATGACCCAACCTATGTCGCACCCACCTCATATAGAATGTTAACCACTCTTTGTGGCCAAGCCATGGAAGAGCACGTCAAAGGACACCCATATCTTGATCGTCTCCTAACCAAAGAAGAGCTACACATCACTAGTTGTGTCAATTCTGGAAATTTCCTAACGGATGTCCTCACTTACCTCACACACTTAAGTACCGGACCCTTCGATCTGGACCACAAGGCTCAGCTGGAGTATAACCCAGAATTCTATACTTGGCTCATGCGCAAGTAACCCTTATATCTGAATGTTGAATGCCCTTGACCTCCTAACCTTCAATCCTAGGAATGATTCTTCTCAATCTAGAAGGGGAGGGGGTAAGGTGAATCAAATCAAAACCAATCAAGATCAAGAAAACACATAAACACATAAGAAACTGGTGATGTAGGAGGAATGTCACAAAAGCTTTGAAATAAAAGGCAAAAGGTCTGAAGGGAAGAATCTATGTTGGATCTTAATGCTTTCATTCAACAAACATAAAGTCTTTCTATTAAGCAAATTACTATTTTTAAAAGAACTAATGGAAATTATGGTTCATGACAAGAACAAAAGATGTTGCAACAAGACCTACCCTTCACAGAAGAGGAGAGGACCCAATACGGAATCTCCTTGGCAAGCTGTACCTACAACCAACTAAAATTTTGAACCATCCATAACATCGAGGAAGTAGTGGCCAAGGAGGAAGCAACCAAGAGGGTTGTAGAGTAGTGCAACCTCGCTAAGTACCTCGAGAAGTTTGCACAAGAGCATGACCACACAAAGTGTGTGGAATTCCTCAGAACTTACAACCCAAAACAGGAATGTGGAACTGTAACAGTAGGAAGGGGGAAAAGGCCAAACAGGTATAGGTACCCTTGAACCCAGCCTTGGTAGAGAAGGCACTAGGGTTAGTACCTAAGGTGGATAAGAAGTAGAAAAGAGACATCTATGCCATGCTTACGATGAAGAGGGAAGAGGTGCTGACCAACGATGGCATCAACATCCAGGATATCCCTGATGCTGAAGCCCACATACAGGAAAAATTGGTGCACTCATTGTTCTCCAGCCAGCACTACAATTCCCTCATGCACCAGATTAGCATGCATGTGCTGGAGAATGTGCTAGCTCGCACCCTGGATGAGGTTGACTGGAATGGCTATGTGCGCAAGATCATAGATTAGGCATCAAAAGCACTAGCCTTGGGGAGCAAGCCAACAGGCGGGGAGTCCCCAGCCTCCAAAAGCATTGAGAGGAAGAAAGCCTCATCCAAAGCCTCTTTCATCAGCTATGTAAGTTTTTTGACTGCCCTCATCTAGGAGGCAGTAAAAGAGGCATATGATGCAGAGGAAGGAGAAGGAGAAACACCCGACAGATCGCCCCCTCACCAGGACCAATAGTTGTCTAGCGACAAGACCAAAAGTGACGAAGAAGGGGGAGAACAGAAGGAACATTCAAGCAAAAAGCAAGCAAAGAAACCTAAGAAGAGGATGACACAAAAGAAGAAGCAAGACGAAGGTCGAAAAAAGGAGAAGGAGGACTTAGAGAGAGCAAAAAGGGAATCCCTCAAAGAGGCAAAAGTAGAAGAAACAGGAAGCAGAAAAGTCAAATGAAGAAGCCAAGAAAGCCAAGAAGGTGTCAAAACGGGAGGCCGAAGAGAGGAAGAAGAAAAAAAAAAGAAGAAGGGGAAAAATTAGAGGAAGAATCTAGGAAAGTAGAAGAAGAGAGGGAGAGAAGGGCTGCTGAGGAAGAGGAGGAGCTGAGAAGGAAGGAGGAGGAAGACATGGCCGAAGGTGAAGCCACACATCGGTCTATAGAGCAACAAAGTAGGGAAGATGACCTAGGAGCTCTAAGCCTGCACTGAAGGCAAGGGTAGAAGCCCCCCATCCATCCTATCCGGACCCTCTTAGTGCCTACCACTGAAGCAACCACCCTCACCCCAAGCATTCCCATTAGTGCCGATGCCTCAAACTTTGTGGCTTGGATACAATATTTCATCAATAAAGAATTGGCCCAAGAGAAGAGCATGGAAATGCTAGCCTATCAAATGCAACCACAAGGGTGGAAGCCATGGGTCTTTTCTATGCTCTTGAGGCAAGAGGGGAGCTGAGGTGTAGATAGGAGAGTATCACTTGGAAGCAATTGTGCCATGGGAGCTAACTACATGGAAATGAATCATGTACATTTGAGGTTTGATGACCATTGTAGTGAACTGCCATGTAGAACATTAGATCTAAGTGTTGGTTTAGTTTGTAGAGTTCTATTACAAGACAATGCATATCTTTGGGTGCAATCCTACCTATAGGATAAAACCAATAGAAGCACTATAATGAGAGGAACACCACATTGACTTACATGCATGATGTATGGTACACTCTTAATTGAGAATTTCACATAGGAGTAAGTGATAACACTCAACCTATAGGGCCATATATTGACAAAGTTGAACCTTTCAACCACATTCTATCATAGTTGCTAGACTTGGCATGCCTTCTAATGATTGTAGCTGCGAAACTAAGAGCTCCACTATCATACTCTAATAACTACAATTTGTTGAATCATCATAGTCATATTGCTTGGCTCCACCACGTTATCCCTACTTATCCATTGTCTACTTGATCGACTCCATTGTCTTCTCTTACTCAACTCCATCATCTTTACCCTACTTGGCTTTGTCTTTATAGTTGGCTCCCTCTCATCATCAATCGTTAGATCCAATACTTGGCTCCATCACTTTTGCCTAACTTGGCTCTATCACCTTTGTCTAACTCAGCTGTACCACCTTTTCCATAATTGATTCCATGTAGTACACAACCATCTGGCACCATCTCACTTACACTTAGCTCTTGGAGCATACTATGACTCCATAGTCTCACCACTTGCTCGACTACATAGTCTTGCTAAACTGCAAAATTTTTCTTGAGTTTTTTTGGGGGCATGCTTTCTAACAAGATTCTATTGTGTGTTGATTGAATGTACATTGAATCATGACTTTCTAGAGGCACTATTTTATAAGAAGAGATATGTTTTCCTTTAGAGTCACTTGATATTATATGTTTGACATAATAGGTTATCCTCTTAGCCTTGATTAAGAAGATATGTATGATTTGAGACATACTTTGTATGGGCTTATGCCTTAGCACTTTTTTGTTCATTTGACAACATGTGTCATTACATAGGTGTGTCTCTATCATCCTTACCACTTGGTTTTTTATGATTACTATAAATAGTATGATGTAGATATCATATACATATGTATGATGGCATCTACGTTTATATGATTATATGTATGTTTGCACAAATGGATTGTATCCAATGCTTTTACACTTTAGTGTTTTCAAAATATTCATGATTTATGTCATGTTTATGTTTCATAATCATGTTTTATTGAATTAAAATTGATTTTAATGCATTTATTTCCAAAAAAAGTAAAAATCAAGGGTTGAGGATTACCAAAATATGAAACACAAAAAAGTTCAAAGCTGCCAACTGAGGAAGAACAATTGAAAGACCGTGGATAGAATTTACTTTTCCCCAAGAGGTAAGGTCATTTGGTGTGTCTAAATGGAGAGGAGTTTTCAAGGTATTATATGGGATTCAATGGGATGAACTAAGCTGGGTGAGATTTCTCACAACAAGTTATAGCCTATCAAGCTCCTAAATTTCCCCCAAGAGGTAAGGTCATTTGGTGTGTCTAAATGCTCTACTTGCTTCAATCTAATGAAAACAAGGATTTTACTTTTTACTTTTATAATGTATATATTTGTAAGAGTGGGTCACATTTTGTAGGGAGAAAATCATTTTGCATCTCATGAGCCTAATCAAGGAAAAAGACCCCCAATTCTTTTACTTTGGAGACTATACAACCTCTTAGAGATACATAAAGAAGGAGGTATACTGGGATCACATGTATGTCAAAGCTTCCTTAGTAATTTGCAAGCTTTAGGTTGATGATTTCAAGCTTCCATTAGATTTTGAGGACTAATATAAAGCCTTCCTTAAGAGCCACATACTATAGGTTGTAATTGCATCAATGTTGTATTATCATGCTCGCTTCTATTGTAATCTAACCTTAATATCTTTGTGGATTTTTGTGTTTGACATGAAGGCATATGTGACCTTACTATGTTATTTAGTCTGACATTCTGCTTTGTGGTTGGTTGTGTTGATACCATGCCATGTGATTATGTGGTTGGCATGTGATTGTATTGGTTTGTGACTACATGTAAGAGTTGTTGGTATATTATGTTGCGAAATGTTTGCTAGTACAAAGGAGTCTTTGCCCAATTTTGCCTAGGAGATTGCATGCATTAGGATCTTTGATCTATGCTTAAGAGAGCGTACCTTGTGACTACATGATGATACATATGTTTTACTAATTTTCCATTGATCATGTTGAGAACCATGGTTCTTTCTTTTTTCTTGATGTGTGTTCATATATTGGACACAAGAAAGAAATACTTTTACCCTAAACTGGTTGGTTATGTTGAGAGTATGCCATGTTGGTTTCTTTTTGTGTTTTTTGGATAGCTTTGATCTAGATTAAAAGAGTCATACTCTTTTACTAATAGTGAAGAATTGTTATTCTCTTTTTATATACATGAAAACCATGAATTAGGATCATTTTCTAGTTTGGTTAATCGTGCTATGAATGCATGCATGCAAATCATGCATAACCTAGGATATTTCCATATTAGGGTATGTTGAGGAGCTATATTTATATGTAGAATAGGTACATTGCATGAAAAATCTCAAAAAAAAAAGAGGATTGATGACCAAAAGAATAAAAAGGAAAGCTCCCAAAAATAAAATCCCCATTAGCAGGTATGTACATGTGTAGCCTAAGGCTCATTTGCACATGTAGCCTAAGGCTCATAAAAATATTATTAAAAGAAAAGGGAGGGTCAGTGCCTTTCGTCCTATCTCATTATTAACGGATCTCTAAGACCTTAGTCAAATGTATGCAAATTTAAAAATCATAATGCAAGAAAAGGAAAGGTAGTTTTGAGTCGTGGGATTTGAGGAGGTGGGTGGTTGCAACCCCCTTTCCCCTTTATCCTCTCCTCTCACGATTTATTTCTCCCTCTCTCATTTTGACACGACTGTCATTTCTTATTCTTGTTTCTTTCTCTCTTGTGATTCATTGCAAAATCTAATGGAGAGTGAGGATGGAAGAATTTCCTAATTTCTTTTCTACCTTCTTCTTTCTTGTGTGTCTTGAGAGATGGTTTCTTGGTGAAAAGAAGAGAGTTTTCTTGCAAGTTTTGTAGCCAACAAGCATACTTATAGCCTCTATTTGGTTGGTTTGTGGTTTTTTTGTGCCATGGTAGGGTGAAGCCCATATTCATATGCTATAGAGTCGTGTAGCCACCATTTATCCATTTTTTATTTAAAAAATCGATACAAAATGCATACAAATTTTTTAAAAATCAATTTAAAAAACAAGTTTTTTTTGGAATTTTTCAAAGCCTTAGCAAAATTTCTTTAAAAAATTACATACTTTGAATTTTAAAAAAAAGAAGGAAGAACCTTTAAATTTTCAACATTTGACAAAATAGATTTAATTTTGGAAAATTAAAAAACATACCCAATATTCTTAAATACATATACACTCCATTTTGGTTCTTTTTGGGCATTTTCATTAGTGGTTCTTTTATTTTGGATACGAGTACTTATTAGTTGCCCATTTGTTCTTCCTTTCCGTAGATTTGTTGGACGAGAAGGGTTTGTGGGATTTTCATCTCCTTCACCACTATGTTGTTAGACCTTGTGAGTGTCCCACACACCACTAGGTTTTTTTTCATTCCTTCCTCCACATGCACCATAACACATGTTTTAATTTAATTAAAATTACCCGATCATTGCACCACCTAATTGATAAAAAGTACTCTGTAATTTGTAATTAAAATCAGGCCAGCCATTAATTTGGTAAAAGGAACCCTCGTCGTTACACAAGCACAATTACCAATATTCCACATAATTGTTGTAAATTAAAATAAACTCTCTCTATTCACATATTCATGTGCACACTCACTGCAAAGACACTAATTTGTAAATAAAATTCACCCTCGTTGTCATGCGTGTATGCATTTTACACCAAAACATCATGTAATTGTAATAATGAACTACATTGTAGAGATCCTTGTCAAGTTAGAGTCTAAGTGGGGGTTGAGATATGCTAATTTTCATTCACTATGCATTAACAGTTTAAATTAAAATGAACTATTGAATAAATTTTCCCATTTAAAAATAAATTCGGTTAGCTTCATCCACCCACTCTGTTGCATTGTACACTTACAAACTAGGCAAATTGGGATGGGATTATCAATCCACTTGGTCTCAATAGTCCCTATCCACCCTATTTTGGAGTCAATGGTCATGGTACTTGCCCAGTTTGATTTGTATGGTCTAGTTAATGTTTGGGGTGTAGTATGCTTGTTGCTTTATTTTCTTTTGAGTGTTTGACTATGTGGTTCAAGGTGACTGTTTCTCTTCATAGCATGAAGCTTTCAGTCATATATGTGCATAGGTCATGTCAACATTTTTACTTAGGATATGGATTGCTTGGGGATGTTTGGTCTAGTCATGTCCATCCTTGGTCTTTTCCTAATTTTCGTCTTAGTGGTGGATCTATTGAAGACATTGAAGTGAGAGCTAATCAACTAGCTGGTGGTTTGTGGTGATAAAGCCTTATTGGTTAAATATGTGCTAATATAAATAAAAACTCTTATATCCTTTAAATGTTTGAGTTTATTTATTTGATTATTAGTGGATTGGTTATCATGGTAGTTTATGGTTTTCCTTTCATATATATGTTTAGAACCTAGTTGTTTATGAAGACTAGATGGGGTCATGGTTTTGTTTGAGAATGCTAATTGAGTGAAGATGCAAACATAATGAGTAGTTGGTTATTTGAGCTGTGTATTTTTCTTTTCCAAAGGTCACGAGAACACTCCTTGGTTAAGTGTGTGGATATGTTGAGGGTAATTGATATATATGCAAATTTTCCCATTCTTCTTGAGTATCACAATGATCAGTGATACCCAATCAATATACTCAATTTCATAGATGATTTTCACTTTTTTACAACTTATCAATCTCGTCCTTGACATGATGGATGTATCGAGAATTTATAGGAGAGGGTCACTACTTAACATACTTGGCATTGTCTTTGAGAGGAATTGTGTGGGTGAGAACTTGCGATGGTATACCCTTAAGATTAGAGTAGTTCCAGGTGAAAACATGTTGATGTATTTCAACATATCAATCAATTGCTCATCCCCTACAATGAGGCCCTCAATAATGTAAAATATAAGTTTAAGGGATTCCATTGGTACTACAATGTTCACTTTTTTTACCTTTGCCTATCCCTCAATGGATTTTCTAGATATGCTTTCATGTTTTGCACCAGGCAACACAATTACTCGATCACTCTTTTTAAACTTTGTGAATTGCAATGGGAGGCCTTATGGTGTTTCTAACTTTGAGTTTCTAACTCACTACTATGAGTATTGTATTTTAAGTGTTTTCACATTAAATGGATTGTAACTTTGGTCTTAGACTTAGCAGACTAGGTTGGTTGGGAAATTTCTACCATCAAAACCATTGCTTCCATTTGTATCAAAGTCAAAACTTAGCATGCTATTATCTGAGACTTTAACTATATCATCTTCAACTATGAACATCTCAGGGTCTTTGGACAATGACTATTGAGATGGTATCCCATTTATTCATAGTTAAGTATCTTGAGGTATTTGAGCCATTCCAATACTGAGTTTAGTCTTATGATACTCCCATCAATGAGCAAGCTCTCAGTGTAAGAGGGTTTAGGATCCATACAAATTTGCTTGATTGTACAACCATCAATGTCAACTATTATGGCCATTAATGGTACGACCATCAATGTTAAAAAAAAACATTATTGTTCTGAACTAATTGGCAGTCCTTGGATTCATTTACTTCCTTAGCATCTACGCCTTGCTCATTCATCAAACGAGGTAAAGAGGCTATCATGGAAATTAAACATGACTTGATGTAGGTTTGTACATTTCCATGTGGGACTATTTAACAATTCTTCAAAGGTGGTCACATTAGTATCAGCTCAATTACAGAAATATGGCCACCAATGGTGGTGGCTAAGAACTTTGCATAATGCAAGTATGTCTGTCGAGGTAGGATAGCCTTGGAAGGTTGCAATTGCTAAGTTAGGGGTTATCATAAAGGGTCACATTAAGATTGGTGCTATGTGAGGTTCTACCATGAGGGGTGAAGTATCCCGCGCATCTTTCTAACTCAAGTATTCATATAACCACAAATATTCCAACTCTTCTATAAATCGCAATTCCAATTTGGTGAGAATGTGCATCCAATCTTGCTCATTCTCTAGAGAGGGAATATATATGACCAAAGGTTGAGAGGTTGGAAGGTCATTAGAATCTCAATGTTAGAGTGCAAAGATAGTATATAAGTCAACCGGTGAGATTTTCCAAGACTCCATCTCAATACGGACTGCCTCCTTATTATTTACTAGAAAAACTAGACCATTGTCCCAATCCTTGATGAGGCATGTTAATGCACATCCATGGTTGGCCAAGCAACATGTCATAGTCTGTTTCTTTCATGACAACAAAGTTAACCTTGAATTGTATTCCAATAATGTTGATTGGCCAATCTCTTAAAACTCTGAGATGCTCAGTTTAAAGTACACTAGTTTAATTGGATGGTTGCCTTGGAGCATGTCTTGATTAACTATGCTCACACCACCTCTAGTGTCAATGATTCCTTGCTTAATAGTATCTCCAAGGGCTTCCACAGGAAGAAGAACATGTCGCTTGACTCCTTCCCAAAACTTGCTAACCCCAAAAGCTCTTAGGGTTGGAGGTGCACTAAAGCTAGGTTGTGGAATGTGGTGAGATCTAGTAGGGTATGTTCCTTCAACCCAATATTTTGATTGTTGCCAAATTAAAGGACTACCTTTGAGTAGAGTTTTGAGTGGAGTGGTAATTTTTGTGGATGCAAGAGTTGCAATAATAGTAGGTTCAATGATCTCATAAATATATTATGACTTGCTTACATCGGGAAATAAGAAAAGAGTCTTGTTCTATGGGTTGTGGCTCATTTGGGGATTTGATAGTGATTTCATCAAGTTATTGTAGCTTCTCTTGAAGATCTCTTGAAGAGGTACACAAGACAGGCTTGGAAGGCTCAAGATCTCATTGGCATGCCCCATCTATAACTCATCTTGAGTTGCCTTTACCCATTCCTTAACCTTGTCAATTGCTTCTAGGTGCTAAACTAGGTCAGGGTACGCCTTGTCCTTAGTAATAGTTTCCTCAACAATCTATAGTGCTATTTTAGCACTTTCTATGTTGGAGTTTGTAGCCATTTGTGGGGGTGTTGAGAATCCTTTACTCTTAAGTTTGAGATAAGATCTCTTTCACATTTTCTTATTGCTCATTTTTCACTAATTAATCTATTCATCATTATGGGTCTTTTATTGCTCACTCTCCCAACCTTACTTTGTACGTGAGTGATGGCGTGCTGAAGAATGAGAATGCTATCTTTGTCATTAATCATTTCCAATATGAATACGCTCAAAGAAATGGATGATACTATTGCCTTGCTACTTCTTGCCTTATGCTATGGATAATCTAGATACATGTGCATGATTCTACATTTCATGGAACATTTGTCAATATCACTTATCTTAAACTACTTTTGCTTTTGTGGACACATCAAGGAAACATGACTTGACTACCCACGATTCCAAAAGACAATGTGGTATGCCTCGCCTACAACCTCATCCCAACATCATATGGGTACAAGATGATAGTCCATGTGGATCAGATGTCTTTCATCATCATGACAACCAAAAGGATTTGCGCATTCCTTATCTCGTAAATTACTTTTTGGGAGGTTTAGGGATTTTGGAGAGATTAATCTCTACTCATTACATGATTGCTATAAAGAAGATAGGCTAAGAGGAAAGAGAATGAGAAAAAGAGAGAGAAAGGCTAGGAGAGGAGAGAAAAAGATAGGGAAGGAGAGATGGGGGGAGGGACGAAGCCATGGAAGCTGTGAAGGGGAAGGTAAATAGTCAATTCTTGATTATACTTGGATAACCTAAACTAGGTCTCCTATACCCTTTATACCCCAATCAATGTGACTTTGTATCTAACCCCTAATTTCCATGCATCTCACTTGTTGTACTCCATCCTAACCTTGAAAGTTTTTGCCCTAAAAAACAAAAGACAACTAGAGGAACTTGCCAGAGTGGCTAGTGAGTGGGGCTATAGAGTACTACTCTGATCAGCATTATAGGGATACAGTTTTGATTGGGTGAGGGGCTTGTATCCAAGAAGAATTGGGATGTAAGGCTATGTATAGCAGACACGCATGCCGTGGGAAGTCAAGCTAAGCTGAGAATGCCACGAGCCAAGCTCAAGATTTGGGAAGCCGAGCTATGATACCAGTTGAAAGGTGAGAAGGATCGAAGCTTGCACTTGAGAGCTATGGTAGGAGAGCAAGAGCAAGAAAGAAAGAGACAAGAAATGGGAACTCCAACAGTCACAATGTGTGACCGGGCCTTCCTTTATTCAAACTGTCACTAAAAGAGTAAAGAATAAAGTGACGGTGAGGGCGCCTGCCACTTGCAGTGTGTAGTGGCGGTGACTATTAGTGTAGTAATACACGGGTAGCTAGGAGGAGGTGCCTTTACCCCCAACACTCCCCTTCTTTTCCAATCATTAAACAACCAAAATAACCAGGATACTTACTTGTATCGAAGATCAAAAGCCCCAACTTCCTACCTATCTCAAGCTCCAGTTTGGGGATGAATCCCTTACTTGGACGCTCAATATGAGGCGCACAAGTCCTCAATCTTGAAACCCTTGGTCCTGGCAATGGTCCCGGCAATGGAACCAAAATGTGGGAGCTCTCGCTCAACTGCCAAGACCCATGGATTGCTTATTGCTTCAAGTATTCCAAGTGAGATCTAATGGCTACCTCTCACATAGCCAACACGCCTTCAAACCTATGAATGTAGTGAGCTTACCTCAATGCTGAAACGAGTTACCTCCTCCTTCATGCACACCAGTAGCTCCACGCTCCTTGATGCTAGCTCAAGCACCCTCAAGCCTCCTCCATCAAGCTCCATCCACCATGACCGTGCTCGCGCAAGCAAGGAGAAGAGAGGAGAAGAAGAGAAGTGGAGATGGTGAAGAGCTTCACCCTCTTGATCCCTCACTCCCACACACTCACTCCGTCGCACTCTCACACTCTCTCCCTCAAGAGCACACACACAAGGAAAGAGAAGGGAAGAAAGGAAGAAGAGAGGTCTCTTGTTAGCCACACATCAAAGAATGAGCTTCCATTCACTTTTTGAACTTTATATATACAAGCCCTAAAATTCCATGGGCGCCTATCCTTTTTACATGACTGGCCTTTGTGGCAAGGTTCTTTCTCCTATTCCCCTTTTCTCGCCTCATGCCTTAAACCTACACCTGTCTATTCCTTTACAAATGGGATAGGAGGGAGCTTGGTGCTCTTTTACAAGAGTTTTTAGAGTTTTTTGAGGCGCCTTCTCTTTAAAATTGCGCTTTTGCCTCAGCTTAGTCTTTTAAGGGCTGCCTTTGCGCCCTTGCTCTTTTTTTGTTCTTTTATTTCTTTTTGCTTCATTTTTCCATCATCTTGAAACTGAGGTTAACATTATTGAAATTGTTACACTCTATAGCGTCTAAGTTGGTGTATCATATCCTACCATTATTGCCCAAGCATGGGCCGAAAGCTTGCGAGCGCTGAGCAAGATTGGTGAGGCCGTTAGCCTCGTAGACCTTCTCGAATTGCTATATGAAACTATACAGATCGTTGCTTGCTGCCTAGTTGTTTTGCAAATGCTAGGATTTTTAATTAGCTCTTTGAGCCTTGGGTAACTCCTAATCCTGCAAGCAATGATGTTGCTAGTGCTGCTATGCTTTGTTCTACTGATGTGGTGTCTATTAGTCACTTCGTGGATAAGCTTGCTCGACGTTAAATCTACCTCTAGGGCTCTTTTCCTCTTTGCATTTGGTCCTGTTCAATTTCAATTTGCTAGGGTTGCATGCGCTAGACTTCTCACATTTTTATGTCCTACCACGATCTCCTAGTCTATTGGTGCTGGTTGTATGCCGCTATGCTTTGCAAAGCTTTCTGTGCTAGCTTTCTTTCCTCCTCGAGGTCCCCTATGATGTCTTTTGATGGTCTGCCATGGTGGTCTAGCTTGGTTTGTACATCATATTGATTTACCATTTACTGGATTTTGACTAGGAAATCCCCTAGGTCGAGCTCTTCGTTTTTGTGTTTTGTACTGGTTTCTGCCATATTTGTGGTCTCTTGCTCCACCAAGTTGTTAATGAGGTTGATCAAGTTAAGTGCTGTCACACTCCCAATGGTGTTGATCCTTCTATGTGTCTAGCTTTCTGTGTTGCGTCTCTCACTTGATCCTACCAATTGGGGCTCTTGATTGATGTCTAGGTTTGAGGTTCATCACCTATTCGTGGGTTCATTCTGTTTATTAAGTCTGAGTGTGTTCCTTCTTATTTACAGAAAATCCTCAATTTACGTTCACTCAGTGTGTGCATGGTGCTCTCTTTTGTGCACTATGCAAAATCATAATTTCAGTTTTTTTTAGTACACTTCAAGTGTTGAAAACAATGTGGGTGCGAACACAAGATAATAAATGTAGCTTCTGCACTTTGGTCTATGTTCTTGGCCATTGAATAGGGCTTTAGGCTCAATCGCTGGTCACTCTCACTGATCTCAAGGGTCTGTGCTACGTTATTCAGCTTAGTCAAGGTCAATTGGAGTCTTCAAGTCAATTTACAGCTCTAAGATGCGCTAAAAGTTGACATGACTGAATGGTCATGTCTAGCTGTCTGGCTATGATTTCTATGATCAAATCCACCTATAAGGCTTTCGAAGTCTTCCCCTATTGTGGGAGGTGTTCTTCTTTGTTTAGGATGCACTAAATTTGTCAATTTTTCTCATGAGAGATTTTTTATTCAATTCTGCAATGTCTAATTTTGTAGTATCCGATTCCCAGAATCGAACATCATATTTTCAACCCTCCGATTTTCATGCTTTAGATTCAGACTTGTCTGATTTTAGTGTCCGATTTGGACTAGTCAAATTATTGTTTGTTTGAGTGGTTGTTGGACAAGCATCTGAATCCGATTTTGGAGGTGTTCAATTGTAGGCCATCCGATCCTAGTTGGTTTGATTTTTGAAATTGGATGGGTAGTGTCCAATTGGACAGGCTGAGGTAGTGTGAGCATCTGATATTTGATGTTCAAGCGTCTAATTTTGGGAATCAGACCCTATGAGCCCTATTCGATTCTAGTGGCGCGAAAACAACAACGTCAAAAAATTGAATCACCACAACAATTTTGATCACACAAACATGCAATGGGCTCCAGAATACTAGAAATGACATAGAGGAAGGTTTTTGTATACCTGGTGCACACAAAAAATGCATGTGGCAGACAATCAATCCACCCGAAGCTCAAGGTCTCTCTCTCTCTCTCTCTCTCTCTCTCTCTCTCTCATTGCTGAAAGTGAAAATGAGCTTCCCCCTTTCTCTCTAGGGTCTTAAGCCCTTGTTCCGCTTTTAGCGTTGACCTCTCCAATCACTCCCCTTGTGGCATTAATACATTTAAGCACTATTTTTCTCCATTTTTTCCTTGTTTGTGCCTTGTTTGGGCTTGTTTTATAGTAGGAACTATAAAGCATTTCACTTTGATCTCTCGATCCTATCCTACTATAAGTGCAACAATAATCAAAACCCAAATACTGAAATGATTTATTCTACTTGTCTACTCATCATAAACCCAAAATACTTACTTGTTTTAAAGATTAAAAATCCCAAATCTCCTACCTATATCAAGAACCGGTTTGGGGATGAAACACTACTTCGATGCTCAATTTGAGGCGCACAAGTGCTCAAGCTTGAATCTGTTGGTCCTGACAACGGAACCAAAATGTAGTGGAAGGTCATGCTCATCCGCCAAGACCCATGGACTACTTATTGCTTCAAGCATTTCAAGTAAGCACAAATAGATCTCTCTCACCTAGCCGACATGCCTTCAATTCTACGGGGGCGTAGTGAGCTTACCTTGATGCCCGAATGAGTAGCCTCCTCCCTTAAGTAAACTAGTAGCTCTACGATTCGAGGTTTCAGCTCAAGCAACCTCAAGTCTCTACCTCCAAGCTCCATCCTCCATGGCCGTGTGCGAGACAAGAGAAGACAATAAAAGAGAAGAAGAAGCAAGGAGATGATGGAGAGCTTCTTCTCCAAGTTCCTCGCCTTCACACACTCACTCCCTCACACTCTCACACTCCCTCTCTCAAGCACACACAAGCAAGTAAGAAGGAGAGAAGAAGAGAAGAAGAAGAGACCACTTTTGCCACACACCAAAGAATGAGCTTCTCATTCACTTTTTGAGTTTATATACAATCCCTAAATCCCTTGGGCACCCATCGCCCTTTTTACATGATCGGGCATATTGCTAAGGTCCTCTTTTCCTATTCTCTTCTAGTTACCTTATCCCTTCACCTATGCCTGTTTAGACTTCACAATTTGCATAAGAGGGAGATTGGCACTCTTTTACAAATTTTTAGTGGTGCCCTTGTATTTTAAGATGCATCTTTGTCTTTGACTTGGCCTTTGAGGTCGGCCTTATGCTTTTGGTCTTTCTTCTATTATCCTTTGTCTAGCTACCTTTTTTTGCATTATTTCATATTTTTAAATTTTCCTTTTTCAGCCTTGCATTGGGGTTAACATGAGGAAAGAACTTTGGGATCTATTTGAGGATGATACAGGAGATGCAGATGGCATGAAGGAAGATGATGAAGATAGGTTCATTGAAAAAGTCCCCAGCTCAAGACAAAAGAGTGGAAAAAGATGAACAACAAAGCTCTGGAACTCAAGCTAAAAACTCAAAAGTAAAATTACTCATGCAATTCTATAAGCTAGATGGTAGGATAGTTCTTCTATGACCATGCACATTAACAAGTTTAAGAGCCTAAAAACTTAACTTACAACTTTAAAGAAGAACATATATGAGGATAAAGCCATAGTAGTGCTACTCGCAAGTGTAAATCAAGAACCATATGAGAACCTTGTGTCTACCCTAAGTAATGTTCCTAATCTCTCACTCAAAGACATTGAACATTCTCTATGTGATAGAGAAAGTAAAATTAAAAATAAGGATGCAAAAAAGAAATAATCTCAAAGGACAATCTCTTGTACACCAAGGGAACTTATGGAGCAAAAGAATGTGGATGAGGACTCAACACCAACAATAAGGATTGGATCACATGTCATTATTGTGGTAAGACTAGACACATGGCCATTGAATGTTTCCACAGGAAAATAGCACAACAGGTGCAAAATGGTAACCATCAAAATCAGTTCATGAATGAAGAAGATTCTTCCACTATCGACAACAACTCTAATAGATCATTTTGAAGAAATTTTCATTATATCTTTCCCATAGTGGATCTTGTGTTTTCCCATAGTGGATTTTATTTCCCTTAGTGGATTTTCTTTGTTTAAAAAAAAAACCCTTGCCAAAGATATAAAGTTTCAAGCTTTAACTTGACTAGGCTACCTATGAGCTAGTCTCCCGGGCCATGTCATCATGTAGGGGGAGCAAAAGCTAGCAAGTCTACGAACTCATCATTTGAGGGAAAGAATGGCTCGTGCAAAGCAAATTGTGCAATGCCATCCACTTCCTAGGCAAAACCAAAAGCTAGTATTATAGCACAGATGAGAATTTTCAAACTTCTTATGCCACAAAGGCTCATCCTTAGCCTCTTGGCCAAGTCACATATCAATTGGGAAGATTGTGCTTGAAAAGTACCAGGGGAAAAGGCCAGAAGAGGATGACAACAATGATACCTTCGTCGAGGATGAAACATACAAGCTATCTAATGAGAGTGGAGATGAGGAGTACAAAGCTCAACAAGAAGAAGATGAGGAGCATAAAGATGAGTAGTAACAAGTTCAAGAGGAGGGTTTCTCAAGTGAGGAGACATACATTGATCAGGAGGAAGGAGATGCATAGCCACACCATGGCCATGGCAAGGTCTTATGGAGGGATGTAGTAACCTGTAGGATTCTTTACACCATAGCGGCAATCCCCTCAGCAATAAGTAGCCCTAGTGGTAGCACCAAGGCCACCACCTCCCCAAGGATGCCAAAGAAGACCTCCAATAGCATGAGTGCCATGTCAATGAAGAAGGAGAAGGAGGAATCACAACTTGAAGGTGCTTAGAGAGATAAGGAAATATTAGAAGAGCATAGACCTTCTAATATGCAAATCCATTTTCTCAAATTATAAAGGAAATTTTATGGAGCTATGGAGATGACAAGAAAATGTAAGGTGCAGTACTAGAGACCCTACAAGAGGCAGTAGAGGCTTACTTTGTACGCTTGTTTGAGGATGCATACCTATGCACAATACATGCAAAGCATGTGACCCTCATGCACAAAGATGTGAAATTAGCTAGGAGGATTAAAGGGAACAGGGCTAGAGTCCTCACAAATGTAAATTTTTGTGACGAACCCAAGTTGTAATCCATTTTGTAGAGCCTTATGTTGTTACTTCACAATGAAATTTAATTCTTTTTTACTGTACACATTCTTTTGCATTTGTTAATGGTTTTTTAGTTGTGCACTTTCACTTACATTAATCAAATGTACTTAAAATTTGTCATATTGCTCCCATGATAATCATTATGAAGGTGCATATGAATAAATATTTTTTCTTTCTTGATCAGAGTACTACATTCCACTCAAAAATCTTGAATTGCATTGTCGAGAGGGTTATCGTGGTATTATCATTTGGCCAAATCACATGTCGTGGAGGGGTTTTTTGCCTAGGAGACATAGAAACCCCTGACAACATAATTTGGGATTTTTTGAGTGCTAAATATTAAGTTTGATGACAAATTTCATGCCTTGACTAAAATTCGATCATTAGTTCAATGTTAGACATCGATGACTACGATTTAGCTAACAATGTTACATAATTTTAGACATGTAAACGATTGAATTGGAACAAGAATATGACACCATGTTTTCAACACGCCATATGAAAAGGAAAATGTATTGATCTATAACTTGTTTTTACTATGAGTAGCTTTTGAGTGAAGCGCTAGCTACAAGAAGTACAAGGCAGTAAGTTTTGTAATACATTAGTTGCTTTGAAGAGGCAACTTTTTGATGGCTTCAACCACTTGTTTGTGGCATCTCTTAGCTACACGCAGTTGCCTCTCTAGCACCCAGTCATCATCTCTACTTTTGGAGCCTTGAATGTAGTCCCCAATGCGACTAAGCTAACCATCCTTCCACATAAGTGTGTGCCAAAAACATGTCTCACCAACTCCTCCATAAGGATGATCTTGTTTGCATTTGTAGTGATATTGAAGACATAGAGCACCTTTGAAAGCACTTTGAGGATGGTAAGCTAGGCATGAGCGATAAGAATGAAGTCAGCATGCACCACAACAATATGATGAGGGAGGATGCACCTTATGTACTAAGCTAGGGTGGTATCTCTTCCAAAATCCCCTCGGCCCCCATGTCTACTAGCAAACTCATCAATAGGTAGCATAACATGGAACCATAAGAAAATTCATTAAATAAATATACTAAACTAAATAAAGACACACATAAGTTATTAAATTTAGCTCTTGGGATTCATTAGCCTTGATCTCAACCTCCTCCATTACACCCAAGCTAGATTTTGCTTCATTAATCACCAGGGGGTTTGACACCTTAGGTGTGGGTGAGGTGTCAAGCATCTCATGGCATCCAGCCTACTACGGGTGGCCTTGAATTCTTTAGTATTGATAGTGGCTTGCTCAATGGTATCAATTGCAACTAGAAGGGCATCAATTACACCCTTGTGCTATTCAAGCTTGGGGGACGAGATAGGAGATGCAAAGTATGGCATGGTGTCTAGAGAGAAGTTACATGCTATCACAAGCATGGAGAGTGCCTCATCCTCTTGTGAACCAAACATCTTCTCCACATCGTGGAGGAAGGCAAACTTTGTGAGGTTGACAAAAATATCGGCCATGGGGGACACCTGTGCATCTGCATCCTCGCTCTCATCCACCTCCTCATCGACATTGGAGTAGACATGGGGTAATCTCATAAGGGGGGATCCCCAAAGCCTCCCTCTCCATCATGACCACTATCGGTGGCCTTTGTAGATGAGTCATGAAGGGGGGAAACCACAATGTCAAGCTCTTTGGCCATGTCTTGTGCTTCCTATGCTCTAGTGAGTGGCTTAGGCTTAGGATGGTCATTGGCATCTTTCAACAATCCACCAATTTTACCCACCTTGATTGGCACAGTAGGGAGATTGTCTTGCTCATTTGGCAAAAGAGCAAATGTGTGCTAGTCCAAGAGAGGAATTACTGACCAAATGGCACAATTCCAAGTGCCTTGGTCTCTTGGCTAGTAGTCTTTCTATAAGAGGGAGGGATTAGGTTCTTCCAAAATCTAGGGAGACACTTTTTGAAGAAATCATCTACACTGATGTACTTCAAAAGATTAATATAAACCCAATCCTCTTGGGATCCCTACAATGATACCATGAACTTGCAAAAGTGGCATTCATGTACTATTCGATAGGCCCTTTGAGACAACCCATGCTAAAGTACTATGTCATAGTAGGAGATGGAAGGGTTGATCCTTTGAAAGAGATCTTCACGGCCTCTGAATTCTATCTTCTTTGAGAAGGCCATGAAGCTGCTTAGTTGGGAGTCCATACTTGCACACAAGGGATGGGAAGGGATTCAAGGTAGGAGTGGTTGGGTGAGTGGAAGGCAAAAAACAAGCTATGAAAAGTGAGAATGAGAGCCCAACACACACACACACACACACACACACACACACACACACAAAAGATTGGAGATAAGGCCATTAAAAATTTTAAAAAGATAAAATTTTAAAATATGAGGATAAAAAAACTAAAATATAGAGAAGAGAAAGATTTACAACCAAAGCAAAACCAATGTAACGAACAAGCATAATGTCATTCTTCATTTTCATTTTCATCATCAAATTATACATGGATCTCAACTCCATTTAAAGCTATAGAAAACAAGAAATATTTTTCTTTTCTCGTTTGCATATGCAAAAAAAAGGAAAATTATTATGCATGGATCAAAATATAGAAGATCATAGAGGTAAACTTAAATAAACATACCTTCCTACATTCAACTTTGTAATGGAAAACGTGCCTTAATGCCTTAGCCAATATTTAACCTACTAGGGTTAAGTATAAAAGGTTAAGTTTTAGCTAGTCAAGGATCTTTTTGCCATTTTGCAACATTTCATGTGTGAGTTCTCAACCTCCCACCATTTAAGAGGGTGCATACTCTTGGCCACCATAGCTTGGGGTGCATACCGTGCTGCAACCACTCATCACTTGATTCTCAACAATTCATGAAAATATCATTTCATGCCTAGGCACCTTGGATATGGTTTCCTGGTTAATAGTCTATTTCTTGGTATTTCCAATTTAATTGTTCCTATGGGAATTAGCTTCTTTACATTGGTATCAGAGCAATAGTTTAGATCCTATCAGAAGTCATTTCCATGCATTAGATCTAGTTGCAGTGATGATTAGGAGTGGAAACCGCTGTTAAAATTAAGTCATAGGAGTTAGTTCTTTCATAACTGTGGTTAGACATGGAGATTTGTCACAAACTATGACTAAGATGGAGGTTCTTGGCATGAACCAGTGGATAATGGTGGGCTCCAGCTATTTTGGGAGGTCATGACCAAAATTTTAACCAAAATTTGGGGCAAGATAGACAAAATGAAGGCTAGAGTCTTTGATGGAGACCAAACTTGAGTTACTTTTGGAGAACATGGTTCCTTTTCCCTCCCTTTAAGCTTTATTTCATGGATTCCATGGAAAAACTTCTACTCCTACCTTGATTTTATGGGCTCTATCTTGCAAAGGCACTCCATAATAAGCTTCTTTATCAACTAAGCTTGCCAACAAGCACCAACTATGGTGGTTTTTCTTCAACCACTTCACACACGATAGGAATGTAGATCAAAGTGGCTATGGTGGGCAATCACCAATGGTGCTTGTCATTGAAGTATGCAGGCATTGTGACCACAACATTGTTTATGGTGGTTCCCAAGTAAGCTTCGATAATCTCCTTCATTTTGAAGGATCCAAACACAGTTTTGTCGCAGAGCATAATCTCAATAGTTCCATGTTGGTTCCCAAGTAAGCTTCGATAATCTCCTTCATTTTGAAGGGCTCAAATATAGTTTCATCGCAGAGCATAATCTTAGCAATTCCAAACTTGAGGTGAGAATGAAGAAGGAGAGCCTGATCCTATCCAACTTTGCGTCGAGCATAATCCTAGCAGTTCCAAACTTGAGGTGAGAATGGAGAAGGAGAGCCAGGTCTTGTCTAGCTTTGCACTTTTGGTGCTTCGGAGAAGCCTAATGACTACCAATATGGTTAGTGTTCAACATGTTTATACTACATGCTTTCTTTCATAGTTTTGCAAGTCTATGCTGAAAATGTAGTTTCAAACCTTGTATGGCTTCAATAGCCTCTTCGTCTTCCTTGTATTCATCTCACGGAGGGTAGTGATAACCAAAATCAGGTGTTGGATTTCAATCTTCCTCTTTAGCTCAACATAAAGAAGTACATGGTTTGCAAATTGAGTAGCTCATGTTGTTGTTGCTTTATCAAGATTCAAGATAGCTCTACAGTTTTTAACTCTCCACCAATCATGAGGTAAAGAGAAACCCCACCACAATTGACTCTATAATCAGATCTCGAATATGCAATGCCTTGAGGCTGTTATCTTTCATAGTTCTGTTGTTCAACCCTGAATGGACTATGCTAGATCAGATCCCTTTTCCTACATTACCCAAGATTAGCTTCAATGTTAGAGAGCCAGAGAACCTTCTCACATATTGTGGTGACCTTGAATATTATGATAAGACTTATGTTCGAGCAACTCCAAAGAGTGAGTGTTGTTTGGGGCAATTCAAGAATAGGAACTTCTTCAAGGTTACAACAACTGATGATCCAATTATCAGAAGGCTTGCTAGCAATGACAAGGCTACTATCTTGCCACTGACTCAATTTTGTCCACCTTAATGTGTGCTTCGACATCTGTGTATTCCTCCTAGGACATTGCTATATAGAGGGCGAGGAACAAACTTTTATTTGACAAGTGTGACGGATCACAACTAGATCTTGGAGGTGCTAAAGTAGGGGTTAGTTGGAGGAAAATAATAAGACTTTTGACAATAATATCTTAAGCTAGTAGTATGCTTTCTTTACATTTGACACTAGCAGCTTCTAAATCGAGCTTTTCTAGATGAGGCACTTATTACTAATGCAAAATTTCATTCCCTATCGCAAAAGACAAGGTTTTTGCTCTCTTTTTCAATTCCTTTGAAGTCTATAACTGGTACACCAACTGGGAACTTGTCATCCTCAGTCTTGAATGCTTGTTTTACATCACCAAATGTTCAATGGCCAAATTCATTCCTTCACATATCATACAAGGAGGAAGAACTTTCATATGATAGACTTGATCATTAGAGATACTATTCATTGCTATTGTGGCATCTTTAGATTCTTCAAATTTGATGATTGTACCTACAAGAGAAACTTCAACCTTTGTTTCACCAACAAAAGGCTATGTTTCTTTGTGAATGAGAAGATTTTGGAAGCTTGATAATGGGTGCTTTGAGGAAGTGACTTACCGTTGCCATAGAATTGATTTAGTTACTAGTGGAGCAGGTCAATAAGATTTTAACTAAATCTTCTTCAAGGGTGTCATCATCACAGATGCAAGAATCAGACACAAGGGCTACATCCTTCTCAATTGATAGAACTGGTGTACTTCTTTTTTTTTGTTCAAGTTCCAGAACACTATTTTGGTGGAGTACTAAACCCAGATTCTACATACATTTGTGTGATCTTCATATAGTCTCTCTCCCATAGACTGGTTGAGGCTTGATCAAACTCCATGTCACTAAACACAAACAATTGTTGGATCATGAAGGTAAGTCAACACTTAGGCATGAGCCATAAGTGCCTTGATTAGATTCCAACTTCAAATATCTGCCATAGAAGCCATGGAAAAAGGTCACGTGGTAGTTTCTTTGTAGAGTTATGAGTTTTTAGCATGCATAGCAAAGTTCAACACAGACACATGTTTACTTGCCCTCCTTGGCTGTGTTCTATGAAGGGTGTCATTGGCTAGTGGTTCGACTTCACCACAATAGGTTTCTCTTTAGAAACATTCAACTTTATCAGGGAAAAGACTTGATTCAAAAGGAGTTTGTAATTCCCCTTTGCCCACATCAAAGGCCTTGGTCTATCACTGTTATCTTCAGAAACATTCAGTTTTAATTCACCCTTTCCTCGCTCTTTCCATACTCTACCTACAAATTCATATAGAGTGACATCTAATGCATAAACTGCCTTTTCATGTTCTTCTCCTGTCTCGAAAGTAATTTTGTGGAATTGAAAAGTTGTCATAGATTGAGATGTCAATGTAGCTCTAGTCGAGTTACCAGAAGTTGTGTAATAAAGTGTAAAGAGGAGCCATTGGTGTTCACCAAAGCTATTGAGGAGCTTGAAAAGTTGCCATTACTAGCTACTCTAAAGGCAAAGGCAAAATCCTAAATTTGTACAATAAGCAAAACTTGACCAAAATGGTTAAAGGAAGCAAAGCTTGAGACTAAGCCAAGAGAAGATGTTCCAACAAAAGGGAAATTATAACTAGAATGAACACTTCTAGAAAGCCGACTCAGAAAGAGTGGAGATAGCATTCAAGATGAAAATTTTTCCAAAAGTGCAACCTTCAACATTAATAGATTGATTATCTAGTGCCTGAATTTCCAGGTTGTCCTTAGTTATGTGGTACTATTGTATGCATATTTGACCATCGCAAATCCATATGAAAACTAAATTTTGGGAAATATGCAAATCTGAGAGGTGGATTATTCATAAAAATGTTTAATAGAGAATACAAGGCTTTCTAACCACTACTTTGCTGAATATCTACTTCAGTCACAACTGCTTGATGAATTTGGAAGAGATTATTTCCCCTACTTTGGCCACTTGCAATTGAAAATGAACAACACTAAGCATTTGGAGTAGCTATGCAGGAACAAATAACATGCTTATCATGAAGATTATGAAGAACATGCTAGTAAATTCCCTATCGATCATGGATGGACTGTGATCATATATAGGCCAATCCCGGAGGGATTGGAAGGTCCTATCCTAGGAAGTTGGACGGTGCGTTTCTATGGAAAGACAATTTTGTATCACTCTACAGAGTGATGGTGAAATAAAGTATCTGATTTTTGAATTGTTTGTTATGTGCCAAAGATCGAGTTTAACAAACCTAGTTTAATGGAATAATAAAAAGAAGCTGATTTTATATGTCCAAACAGTGTGGTAGTATGCTTTGATAATTAGAAAACTAAGAAAACTCATCGAGGAAAGTGGGAGGCTTCGATCCTGACGATTGGACGCATGTGGTTGGGGTGGACCCAATAAGTCAGGTAACTTTCCCAACACTAGATAGAGCTGATTAAATCGTGAACCTCCTAATTCCAGTAGGATTAGTTACCAAGTTTAACACCATTTTAGGGGGCCAGAGCTGAGATTTTACCTTATGGGTAGGGGGATCGAGTTACACTCTCCCCCTTCTCTCACTCTCTTTGAACCAAGTGCGGTGTTAACCTCACTCCTGCCTTTGATTGATTACAAAGTGGTCTTTCTTAGGTGGGCGTTAGATTGCTATTAGAGGGGTGACTTGTCCATGCTTCCCCTGTGAAGTAGAACTAAGATTCCCATGCTCAACTAAGTCCAAGGTTTCCCATGGGGAGATGGGATGGTGATGTCCATGGATATGAATTTCAGTTGACTACTAGAGGACTCTTACAGATCTGTTAGAGGAGGCACCTCATATTTGCAACCATCACTAAAATTGAGGATGAGGATGATGCC
Source organism: Lygodium microphyllum (assembly GCF_053477565.2). Taxonomy (NCBI): domain Eukaryota; kingdom Viridiplantae; phylum Streptophyta; class Polypodiopsida; order Schizaeales; family Lygodiaceae; genus Lygodium; species Lygodium microphyllum. Next base: position 90,154,991 of record NC_141159.1, on the reverse strand, counting down.
AGGAGGCATATTCCACGGTGGATTCCGTGAGGTTTTACGGTGGATTCCGTAAACTTTGATGACCGGGGCTCATACACAAAGTGGATTCTTTGTGCGAGAAGTTGATGGGGACGCCTGTCCTTTTCGGGCGTTTCATTAATTTAGTGTGTACATGGGTGATTCCATAGCGGGTGATTCCGCAAAATACATATTAAATTAATAAACGTTTATGAGTTTAGAGTGCGCACTCGTAATAAATTAAGGTTAGGATTTATTTCTAACCAGTTGATTTATTTATGTAGCTGAAGACAGCTAGGTATTCACTTTTGCCGGTTTAATTGTATTATTTTACTAACGATTGTGAATGCTTCAGTTGATGTATAGAGATAGCAGCACTGGCAGAGGAAAGCATTAAAGGATAGCGAGTATTCGATCTATGGATTATATTTTGATAGGCGCCACGCCTATATTTTGTCATGTCTATTGAGGCATCGATTATTTATTATTATTTTGTATGTGCCCATGCGCACGGTTATGTTATTTCTATTTGGACATTGTATTGGGCGTGCGATACTCTTTGGGCACCGTCCATTAGCTTTATTCCTATTTTTGTAAAAGCAAACTCAAAAGCTAAAAGCTTGATATATTTTTGTAAATTGGGCTATTATTGAGCATGAAGATGAAATATACATAAAATACATGCTTTGTGAAGCGCTCACACAAGGCATGGGGGGAGATTGCACCCAATTGGTCTCTTGCTCTTGTCGTTCATGCTTTTTACCTTGTAACTTGTGCAAAAAGTAGAGTTCATTGTTCTTGGGGACCTTCCGGCATTCACTACGCGAGCATACAGCGACCGATCTACGCACCAGTGGTATCAGCCGTAAACTTTGATGACCGGGGCTCATACACAAAGTGGATTCTTTGTGTGAGAAGTTGATGGGGACGCCTATCCTTTTCGGGCGTTTCATTAATTTAGTGTGTACATGGGTGATTCCATAGCTGGTGATTCCGCAAAATACATATTAAATTAATAAACGTTTATGAGTTTAGAGTGCACACTCGTAATAAATTAAGGTTAGGATTTATTTCTAACCAGTTGATTTATTTATGTAGCTAAAGACTGCTAGGTATTCACTTTTGTCGGTTTAATTGTATTATTTTACTAACGATTGTGAATGCTTCAGTTGATGTGTAGAGATAGCAGCAGTGGCGGAGGAAAGCATTGAAGGATAGCGAGTATTCGATCTATGGATTATATTTTGATAGGCGCCACGCCTATATTTTGTCATGTCTATTGAGGCATCGATTATTTATTATTATTTTGTATGTGCCCATGCGCACGGTTATGTTATTTCTATTTGGACATTGTATTGGGCGTGCGATACTCTTTGGGCACCGTCCATTAGCTTTATTCCTATTTTTGTAAAAGCAAACTCAAAAGCTAAAAGCTTGATATATTTTTGTAAATTGGGCTATTATTGAGCATGAAGATAAAATATACATAAAATACATGCTTTGTGAAGCGCTCACACAAGGCATGGGGGGAGATTGCACCCAATTGGTCTCTTGCTCTTGTCGTTCATGCTTTTTACCTTGTAACTTGTGCAAAAAGTAGAGTTCATTGTTCTTGGGGACCTTCCGGGATTCACTATGCGAGCATACAACGACCGATCTGCGCACCAGAGGATGAGGAAGCAGTAGCACCAACCTACCTTTGTATAACAATGAACACTTAGAAGGCATACACCTTTGATGCACTAATTGATGAGGGAGTTGACTCTAACATCTTAACATATGATCCCTGGACCGCTACCCTAATTGCAACCAACCAATACAAAACTCAGCCCATTTGGGGAGCCTACCCATCAACTTTTATGTGCTGCCTAACAAACAAAATTTTGATAAGGAATCATTATTGGGCCACGTATTCAAAAAACAATTCATTGTAATGTTGGATACAACTCGTAGCACATCCACCTTGTCATAACACAATATAGCCATCCAAGAGCTTGTAGTGCCATTGGTAGTTAAACCAAGTGTCAACCTAAGGAGGAGCATAGTGCACCACAATGTACACCCATTGTGAAGTCCCACCACCATCTCAAAACCACACCCAAAGCTACAGACCAAACACTCCAATGGGTTACCAAGCATAGAACACACCCTCATAAAAGTCAATCATTCAGAAATCATAGTTTTCATGCCCCACACTCTATACCTAAACAGAGGAGTTGGAGCTCCTATAGTTCACAAGTGACTAGGCCGCACTAGGTCCCAAAAGCCGTATTTCATGCCCTATGACAATGATCCTCAATCTCATGATCAACAACATTATGAGCCACAATCTTCCTGTCATGGATATTATGGACATCAATATGACTATGATCCTTAATCTCATGATCAACAGCATTATGAGCCATAATCTTCCTATCATGGATATTATGGACAATAGTATGACTATGACCTGTAGTTGTATTATGACCTTGAGCACAATGACCATTGGTATGACTAACAACATGCATATGACAGTGACGAAACTCTATTGAGTTGCAACATGCAAGTGATGGTCATAATATTTTTGGACAACAACAACATGTCAATCATTATGTTTATGGTTAGCCCCAAAAGCAAGGACCCTTGCAGTCATTTTGGACACTCTTCCATGAATGAGAATCATGTGGGAAGCCACAAGGATTTGAGAATGGTTTCAACTCTTTTGATATGCATACAGATGGATAGTCATACATGAATGGGCAGCAACATGTCTATGATCATGATCATGGATATGAGCAACATTATGCTATCAAGTTTTTTCCTACATCAATATGCAAAGCTTCATATGTTGCGTCTAGGCTCCTCAAAGGTTATTCCTCTAGTAAAATTTGATGACAAAATATCTACAAGGAGAGATTATACATGTAAGTATATCAAATTCATGACTACAAAGCAACTAAATCAGGAAAAAGGGTATTACCATGGAGACTTACAATTAGATGGAAAGATATGAATCAAATTAGGGGGGCCAAGTTTCAAATCCTTTTTAATGTAAAAATGTTGTACTGTTGCAAACTAAACCTCCCTCTCAAACCTTCTTAAACTTGAGCAATCTACATTTCTAGTGATTCTTTAATAAATCACTATGTCTTATTCAATAAGAGACTATTGGTTGCATATACACCCATGCGTCTTTCTTGAACATTGCTCCTATCCATTGTCCATGCTCATCCTTTATATTATGAATATAGACAACCTTTATGGAATCTCAAGGACACCATTGATGACCTATAGATGCCATTAGAATGATTTAGCAAACAAGAAGGAACTTGAGGAAGGCAAGGACCTGACTACAAGAAATGAAAAAATGGTGGCCCTTGAGTACCAACTAACAATGGTGCCATTGTGGCTATGGTTGTGGCTATGGAAGAAAGGAGGTAGTGGAAAGATTTGATTGATGGATTAGTGGAATGGAGAGGAGGAATGCCAAAAGAAGCAGTACTTCTCAAAGACACACACAAAAATGTTTTTTTTGGACTATACACACCATAAAATGATTTTTCTGTGAGAGAAAAGGGGCCTTTTGGGAGAGGCTGGAATTTTTTTAACTTTTTATCCCCCACTTAATTTGGATGCCATGTGGGGCCCACCCAGGATAGGGGACAAGGTTGTCAGAGGTAAAAGTTAAAGGGGGAGGGGGACTTTGAGAATCATTAAGTGTATTTGTTACTCTATTCTATCAAATTATTTTGCAATTTTCAAAGTTTTATGTATTTTTCACTCATGGTGATTAATTCTAAAGGAAAATTTTTCCACTTGGGTACTCAAGGAAGACTTGGGGGAAGATTAACTCAAGGTTTGATATAGAAGTGTTGATGAGGAGTTTCTAATGTTAAAAACTATGATTCATAAATACGAAGGCAAGTCTAAAGTTTGCATAGATTTTTAGTGGACTTGGAGATGTATGCTATATGTGATTCATTAGTAATATGAATTTTCATAGTGAGAATCAAATTGCTACATGAGGCCTAGGTGTGCTACATGGGGCTTGGGAGATGAGGGTGCCACATGAAGCCTAGGTGATGAGGAAGCCACATTAGAGTTTATGGCATTTAAATCTCTTTGGTGAGCAATATCTTTTGGACCAATGAAGAACTACAAAGGCATGCCAAGTGCTTTCATTCAAACTAGAGATTCTCGCAGCAAATTTCTTCAAGAACAATTCTTGTGATGCCCTCAAGAGTCAATGTTCTACATGTTTACAAAAACTTGCAAAAGAAAAATCGCAACCTTGTGAATACTTAAGCAACTAAAACTTGGATAGAATGGGGATTCCATAATGCTAGGCAACCTAAACAAAGAGTCCTATGGTAGTCTGCAAAGGATATCCAAAGAGTTGTGTGCAAAGCAACTACCAATGGGATTGGCAACAAGGCACATGAGTAGTATAAAGATATCTACACAACGCTTCAAAGCTCATCCCTTGAATATGGCACAAGTTTTTTTTCATTTTCTTGTGCATGCACTTATAAAGGAGTTATCCAAAGGTACAAGTCATTTTCAAACTAGCTACAAGCTATCCTATCCTCATCCAAAGAAGCCATGACAACTTTAGCATAAGATATCCTCTTTCCTTCGAATAAAAACAAAAGTTTTGACTTCTCCTTTACAAAAGGTGAGCCATATTGAAATCTCCTTTTTTTGTTGGGGGGGGGGGGGGGGGGGGGGGCATTGGAAGTATAGCTAATAGCATCTCTTTGCAACAACTAGGTAAAAAAATTTACACTAGTTCAATACTTCTTTCATGGATGTAAGGATTATTGCTACTTCTAATGTTTATGGAATCTTATTCTTTCTTTTTTTGCTTACCATGGAAAATCTGCTTCTAAAGAAAAGAAAATTTCCATGGCCACATGATTTGGCACATTGAAATCAATTGTAAATTTGTTCAAGTTTGATGCATTACCTTTGCATGACATCAAGTATGGATGTCTTCACACATGATTTTGGGAAAAGGTCCTTAAAAACACAAGCTTTCAAGATCATTTGATGAAATAGATCAAAATCTCATAAAATAAAACCTAATGTGTTTCGTGTAAATTTAAGGTTTTGCGACTAGTCGAAAAGTTCATCTATAGGTATAAATAAGATAAGTTTTGTCATAGATCACCATCGACCTAAAAAAACATTGGGATAATATATATTACCTTGTATAATATAGAGTGATTCATTGTAGATACTTGGATTATACATGGTTATATGTTACAACTAACACCATTTTAGTATAGTCATTCGAGAAGATTACAAAAGAAGGAGCTCACTTTGTAGCTCTACAAATTTGATGCCTAGAGATTAAGTAATTCTACAAAAGGCATACAAGGCTTCGTATAAAATTTAGTGTCTTTCTCCTAAAGACATTCTTTTTTTGTTCCATAATCAAGGCTTGCTTTTGATAATACAACAATAAGCTTGTATGCATGCATTTTCTTGCAAAAATTTTCAATAACACATCCGACTTTCCAAAAAAGAAAACACAAGCTTATTCATAAGTTCGACAATACAAGCTAGACACTTGAACGTCATAAATTAAAGCCTTAACTCAATAATTAAATTCTCTCATTGGGTGAAATAAAAAGTTTCAATTCTCAATACTAGCTCAATTAAGGGCAAGGCAAAAACTAAAGCCAACTTAATGTGGTTGAGCAATACTCCAAAAGGATTAACACAATAGTAGTGGAGAAGGTGCTAAATTAAAATCAAGGTAGATTGCACATATTTCATTTTGGGTACAAGAACTGATAGCATAAAGGGCTTAAATGTATCATATCGTTGTGAGTAGTATCAACACAAAAAACTCAAAATTTGAGGTTTTGTGTATACCCCTATATGAAACCTCAATACTTTTTAGACATTAGTAGCACCAAGGTTTTGATAGCTGAAGCCAAATCGGCCATAGTAGCTACCTTTATAGTTTCCATGTTCTCATGGTTCAAATTTTCCTTATTCCTGGAAGAGTTGTCTTGGTTGACATTATTGTTCATGTTGTCTGCGGGGTCAAAGTCGTACTCTCCATAATTACCTGCATTGTCATGTTCTAATTCATTGTCCATGTCGTTTGCAAATTGCTCTTCCATCTTATTGACCTTGACATAATTTTCACCATTCGTCTTTTTAGAAGCTTCAACATGTTCTTGTGCTTGAACATCTTGGTGTATGGTGCCATCAATAACACATTCAAGAGTTGGCTCCACAATCTCATTAACATCTTCAATGAACTCTTGGTCTGGAACAGTCTCTCCTTCCTTGTTTGAAGCTTCTAAAATTGGTTGAATGGAAGTTGTAAAGCCTTTAGATACTACATTAGCAATCTCAACTCCATGATCTTACCAAAGGACAAAGAAAGAATCACAATCATAATCAAAAACCAATAATTAACATCAAATAGACTATCATCTTTGAACATTATTATTATATGTAGACATAGTTGCATGCAAAGGACTATCTAGCATCTCCTAGTATGTGGGAACTTGGGATTGAACCTCTATGATAGCCATCCTACTAAAAGTAAAGATCTTGATGGACAGAACAAGTTGTGGCTTAACAATGAAAGCAGCTAATAGCACAACAAATTAGAGTCCTTGCAACAATACATGTAGCTTAACTTAGAAACATAGTTGCATTGGCTTGGGTGGGGAGTACAAAGTCATCTTTTGAGGAAATTTAGTATTTCATGTAATTCATAAAACATAATGTGATATCAATACAAATACAAATCTACATAGATGCAAATAGTCAATCATCTAGTGGACATATACATACTCACACATACATTACGTAAAGGGGAACTTGAAGCAAAAGCATCCCTATGCATGCATTTCATTCCTATCCTAGTAGCATGTAGTATATAGCATTGACCCTCATATGCACCATGGAATATGGTTAACTTGAATTCACACATAATCTCCTCTTGAAAGAGCAAAGATGGTAATATTGAATTACACCTTGGTGTAGGGGGCAGCTTGTTGATGCAAGGATGTTGCTCCAAATGGCAAAGATTTCCTGTTCACACAGCCGAAACCGTTTGACATGGCCGCGGAGGAATGTGGAGTGGCGGCGCTGGAGAGAGTGAGCTTTGTTGGCTAGCTGGGTAGGGGAGAAGGAGCTGCAGCCCTTGATCATCCTCATCATGTCCCCTTGGCATTTCCTCCAAAATGGGTTGGATCTTCTCCTTGGAATTAGCTCACCAAGGGGTACTGAATTATTTGCATTACCTGCATATTCATAAGCCATAAGCCTTATATTATATATATGGTCACTAGCAGTTCCAATTATATCTGATCAGTAGCATCAGTTGTCTAGGGTCATCATGCTTATGCAATATCGTTAGTAGCAGCAGCTATGTACGATCATTTTCAGCTTATAATTACCTGTGTGCAAAATTATCAGCCCTATATAAGGTGGTCGGCAGCAACAGGCATGAATAGCATGTAATTCAGCTAAATTATCTCTTTAAATGTAAGATTATCAGCCTTATATGTATGGTCAGAAGCAGGTATATTGATCATAATATCCAACTTACCTATTACGTAAGATTATCACCCTTAAAAGTACACCCAGGTCAGAATCAGTAGTTATGTATGATCACATCAGGTTATGTCTGAGTAAGTATGACTACTAGCAGCACTAATGCATATTATTTATCATGATTAGCGGCAGCAGCTATGTATCAGGATGATCAGCTGAAATATAATAATGTTTACGTTATCAGAAAGTAACTTATATGTTATCGCCAGTAGCTAATTAGCAACAGCAATTTATATATATATATATATATATATAATCATCAGCTTGTACGTATTATAATTTATGCATGATTGATGGCAGCAGTTGCAGTGCAGACATGATAAAAGATGAAGCAGGTTGGCGACACTGAATGTACATTATCAACGGCTGGTTCTACAGTGCTGGGCGCAGCGCAAACATTGATTGATGAATAAAAGACGAGCCAATGTGCATCGAAGGTGCGGTTAATTCATGATCGATGGAAAAGCAATGACAATTGAGAAGCCGGGGATTACAATGGAACTTCTTGTGATGGCGCAGAAAGCTATAATAATGATGGGCATTGTCGTATCGATGGTGGTGGATGAGCTGCATCTGGAGGTGGACATGGTGGAGGATGAGCTGGGAGAACCTGATCTCTTCTTCAGGCTTCCAGTATCGTTTACGGGAAGGGCCGCCGGGCCGCATTCTCTCTCTCTCTCTCTCTCTCTGTCTCTCTCTCTCTCTCACCTTCTTCTTCTTCTTCTTCTTCTTATCAGACCAAAGAAGCTTCCCATATGTATACATATATATAGTGATCATCACCACCTCGCACCCTCCATTGGCACCCACAGTGCCCCAAGTACCCCTGCCCCCGCACACTTCACACGTGTCATCCCATCATCTATCCACATTTGCTCTACTTATGATGATCTTTAATCATGAAATTAACCATTCCTTTCCCATAAGCTTGTATGATTTCATTAAAGACCATGTGTGTGTATTACATGTGTGTGTAATGTTACACTTTATAACAATTGTAGATTTCTAAACTCAATATATATTTCGTAGGTCCAATCCTTAGAAGTTTCACATGTAGCAAATGTTAATTTATGTACACAAAATATATGGCAAATGTGGATTTAATCTATACACAAAATGTATTTCACAAGAATCCTTAGACAAATAAAGCAAATGTAGATTTCTATACACAAAATATATTTCAATGGAATCCTTAGACATTGTCACATGTAGCAAATGTAGTCTATAGAGCAAATGTAAGTTTTTATACAAAATATATTTCACAAGAATCCTTATACATTTTGTCATATACATAAATCGACATCTCTTAGAGCTTGACAACACCATGAGCTCTTACAAGGGAGCTATCCCATACCTAGCTTCTTTTGCAAGAGCTTATTATGTTTTACATATGTACAACAAGATAGAGTTTTCCACAATGGATACCATCAAGGTTAATATTATATATTGGACGACACAATTATGGTCTCTATAGTACACTTTCTAGAAGAAAAATAATGCTAACAATCCCATAGAGTATTGTATATCTCAAAATGAAGGATTACTTAACCATTTGTTATAAATACATGTTAACTAGCTAGATAGCAAAAGCTCTTCCCCACAACCAATGTCAATGCAATAGCAAATCAAACAAAACAAACCATAACAATGAACTTACCATTTCTATAATGATTTTATTCATATCATTCATATCATTCATATTCAAGGTGTAAGGTGAGAAACCATTGGTATAATTGTGATATTTCTTTGGAAAGTGTTTGCTTTGCTTGCAATTAATCTAGGCTCAAGGTTTTAATATCCAACTTGATTTGGTGAATTCTTCTTGGGTCCCTTTTCAAACACTTTTTCAAACCTTATTTCTAGGCACTTACTACATTACAAGCTCATTACAAGACCAGACATTAAATCTAGCTTTTTGCATACCAACACAAACATTTGTTAGAACACTAGGTTTTATCCCTATTACTATAGCAAAGAGCAAAGTTATTTATAATGTAGCTCACAATGAAAATGTGATACACTTTTCATATGCATGCATGTGTATGGTGTATATGGCCCAGCTTTGGGATAGTCATATGCTTTTATGTCATTTGTAATAGTGATGAAGCTCTGTAGCTTTGTCCCATGTTTATCCTTTGTCAATGAGTAGTAGCTCAATTGGAAGGGCCAGGTGTATGAGTGCAAACTAGTCAAAGGTTCAAATCCTCTTAGTTGTGCAACATCCTTTGAGATGAAACAATTCTCTAGGATGAAAAGCCCCTTTGAGGGTTGTCAACAAATGCTCCACCTCCAAATATTTTTTTTTGTTATGGAAATAATTTTCATTTAAAAAATTATAATTTAAATTATGGCATATCATTTACAAAAATGCCACTTATTTTCATGTGCTCTCTAGCAGGGGATTAGTTTCTATGTGATATTTTTAAAAATGTGATTATAGACCACTAGTACACATATATCAATTCTTCTATCATGTGTCCATCACTTGGGATCATTCCTAATAATAGATAGAAATTGTATCTAATGATCCATTAAGACATGGAAATCGCTTGTGTGGATATGATATATTTTTGAGGGGTTAGATCAAAACTATAGTTCAATTAAATGATGTGATCTTCTTTGATAGAACACACAATATGCCTCAAGGATTCAATATTAAGAAATCCCCATATTGTATGTCTCTTATTGCTGATATTGTAATTTAATCCTTTTTAAATGTACTATCTACATAAAAATTAGACCTTTTTAAATGTATCTACATAAAATTTAAGATAATGTGTATTCTAATTTTTTGAGTTGCAAAAATATACAATACAAGATATGTATAGAACCTATATCCATAAGGGGTTATTTAATTCTATAAAAGATTTCTTAATGGGTCCATCACTATTGACTTCAAGGAGTTAATATCAAGAAATTACCCATATCAAGTGTGCCCAATTCGCTACATATAAATTAACATAAGGTATATGTTATTTGTTGAAGTTACAAAAGTACAAATACATAGGATATTTATAAAGCCCATATATTCTAGGGGACCTTATCTAATTCTAGAAAATAAAATGCCCAAGAGGCTTTCCAACCTATGTTTAAAAAAATACAAGGAGGGTAAGCTATTTCTTCTTTCTCTCCCTTTTTTCTTTATACATTGTGGTTTTTGTATGCACAGAGAGAGAGAGAGAGAGAGAGAGAGAGAGAGAGAGAGAGAGAGAGAGAGAGAGAGAGAGAGAGAGAGAGAGAGAGAGAGAGAGAGAGAGATTTAATGGTGATTTCTATTCACATTGAGCCTATCATGGCATGCATATTATTGTCACATTGAGCCAATAACATCACATAAATTCGACAACCCATAATCTATATTGAGAATTTCTTCTTCTTCTTCTTCTTCTTCTTCTTCTTCTTCTTCTTCTTCTCCCTCCCCCCCCCTCTCTCTCTCTCTCTCTCTCTCTCTCTCTCTCTCTCTCTCTCTCTCTCTCTCTCTCTCTCTCTCTCTCTCTCTCTCTCTCTCTCTCTCTCTCTCTCTCTCTCTCTCTCTCTCTCTCTCTCTCTCTCTCTCTCTCTCTCTCTCTCTCTCTCTCTCTCTCTCTCTCTCTCTCTCTCTCTCATGGGATTAATAATTAATAGCACATGTATATGAGTATATATGTAGAACACATTGATTGAAATATAGTAACACATATTTTCTTAATAATTAATTGATCTATTAGTAATTAATGGCTAATGTCCAATTAATAATATAAATTTATTAATCATTCTAGTATGTATAAATAACATGTTAATTAATATTACAGATCATATACTTTAACATATTTATCAATTAACACGTGTGTGTGTGTGTGTGTGTGTGTGTGTGTGTGTGTGTGTGTGTGTGTGTGTGTGTGTGTGTGTGTGTGTGTGTGTGTGTGTGTGTGTGTGTGTGTGTGTGTGTGTGTGTGTGTGTGTGTGTGTGTGTGTGTGTGTGTGTGTGTGTGTGTGTGTGTGTGTGTGTGTGTGTGTGTGTGTGTGTGTGTGTGATACTTTTTTATTAACAAAAAATTAACATATTAATAGCTATTAGTTAATATGTATACTATTCAATTAATGCATAATTATATCATATGTTTCATTATTATTATTATATATATTATATATGATAATATATATATATATATAATTTTATGTATATATATAAATTATTATACATGTAATTATTATATATATTATATACTATTCTAATTATAATTAATTTAGATAATAAATTAATGATAATTATGCATAATAAGTATGTGTTACTATGTAATATAAATATTAAGTATATATATACATATAGGTTAAGTATAATTTACATAATAAAAATTAATAGTTAATGATTAATATGTAATCAATCTGTGTGTGTGTGTGTGGACATGTGCGTGTATGTATGAATGATACACATGCATGAGAGTACCATGAAGCTCCTCCATGAAAACTACATACCTTAAAACTTCACAATGCATATAAGAACTCAAAAAGTGAGAGAAAATGACACGAAGAAAGCAAGAGATTGCACTCATAAAATGATGGCAGCTAAATCTTGATGTATGATGACTATTTTTAAAAATCTAACATTGGTAGACTACAACTACTTTTCAAGTTTTGGTATTGCCCAAACCACTTGAGAGATTCTAAAAATCCCAAAGGCAATGATTAAATAATGTACAACATTGATGAGCTCTTTTCTTTACTTGTTTATGCATTTGTGGAACAATTAACTACAAAACCTTAGATTGTTTTCATAATCCCATTTAGTGTTGAGGCTCCAAGAAATATCATGTATTAACAACTACTCTTGCGTGATGAAGGAAAAATAGCTCAATCCATACAATAAGAAAGGCGTAAACAACACTCCACTCTATATTAGGACCAACACATCCCATAATAGGACAAATGGCATAATCAATAGATCAAGGGTACTTTTGAAGGACTCTTACAACCATGTAATAACAAGGGTGTGCTCTCCAAAAGAATTCCCCAATAAACTATTGGTAGATTTAATGGGCCCTATTGTTTTATAAGATTTAACAGCACATATTATTCCCCCTTTTATGTTAATATCAAGTCCTTGGCCAATTATTGGCCTATTGGGTTAATATAGACCAATCCCAATGTTATTTACATGAATCTCCAATGTAATTATTTTATGTCATTAACATGTTGCCATTATATATTAACATGATTACTCTTCAAGAGAGGATCCACCATAAAAGATGACAAAGTCTCCCAATCTAGGCCCCTTGGCCATTAGTTGGTTGATTATCATGGAGGTGGGTATATAATCACATTCGTGAGTACTCCTTGCTTGGGGAGTTTGAAACAAGGCATTATTTGTTCAAATATCATAAATCTAGAGACAATGTCATAAGGCCATGGACGTCAATTTAAGAGGTTATTAAGAACGTGAATGAGCCATTAGTGAACATGTTTTAGGCCTTAGGGGTGGCATATCTTCCAAGAGCTTTGGGCTCTTGGTATAGTATTAGAGCCCCTAGGGTAGTAATTGTTCACAAAATTCCTATATTATGTGCATTCAAGGCTCTATAACCAAATCCAAGATATGCATTTTTTAGGTAGTTCATAAAGCCCATGATTTAGAAAATGTTTTTTTCATTAAAGGGTATATGTATTTATACTTTGCTCTCTTAAAATCTACTTAAACCCTCTATGGAAGTGGCTAGATTAAACACTCCCTACTTTTAGGTCATAATAATTAAAAACACATGCTTGTGCACTTATGTGACATGATACATTTCAAAAAGTGATTAGCTTGGGATTAGAGCATGGCCTAGGTTGAGAAAAATACTGTTCAAATTGAATTTAAAAATTCCTAGAATGGAATGTTCATCTTGCTTCATCTTGCTTACTCTACATGTAGAGTCATTTGTTAGTTAAAGAGGTTCCAAAATGGGTCCTTAGAGGAGACTCATATTTGTTTTCACATGATAAGGTCAAAACTTTTGAGTAGGCTAAATATAGTTGTTGAGAGTCTATTTTCTATTACAATGAACATAAAAGCATGAATATACGTCTTGCAATGACTACAAAGAAATGCAATGTTAGCTATCTTACTTGCAATATCCTTGTTTTATCCAATAAGGATGGTAGATGTCATATTGGAATCAATATGGCGACAATATAGACATCATCACTATTTATCCTAGTTTTACTAAATTAGGGTATGTGTTGTGTTGTGGAGTCTAGACACTATGTTCACCTTTAGTGTGGTTACCCTAGCTAGATATGTGAGTTAAATGTGAAGACTCTAAGATGCATAAAGGTTCACTCTAGGATTTCAAGCAGTAGTATAATCAAATTGTCTAGCATAGGATGTCATTTACTATTCAAGTGTTACCACATGTTTTGACAATGCTTCCCTCATAACAAGGTTGTATAAAAAAATGCATACACTAAAAGTAAGCGTAGTTTTCAAAAGATAAAGGTTTATATTGTATTAGTCATTACTAGTGTTCCTTGCATTGATGTAAGAAAGGGAAAAGAGGAAGAAGAAGAAAGGAGAAGCCTTGCTCAAGCTCTCTCTCACACACACACACACACACACACACACACTCTCTCTCTCTCTCTCTCTCTCTCTCTCTCTCTCTCTCTCTCTCTCTCTCTCTCTCTCTCTCTCTCTCTCTCTCTCTCTCTCTCTCTCTCTCTCTCTCTCTCTCTCTCTCTCTCTCTCTCTCTCTCTCTCTCTCTCTCTCTCTCTCTCTCTCTCTCTAGCAATGATAGTAGAAGAATAACTCAAAGTGTATACACTCAAGAGTGAGCTCTCTATTCAATTTTACACAATATACTCATAAGCTTTCTTTTTGGATGGGCATCCTCAATCCTTTTGTCCTCTCCCATCCTTACAATACCATTTGTGGCCTATTCATAGGATATCAAAAGATTGTTTTCAGACATTTGGTTTTTACTCTTGATTCCACAAAATTTACATGGGAGTGAGCACTATACTTAGATAAGCATTCTCTATATGCTATGGGGTTCTCAAAATTAGCTCTAAAATGATTGGACCACTATGAATAGATATAGTACAAAGAGATTTCATGGCGTTAAATATTTATAAATGATACTTTTCCAACTCTCTCCTTTGTCTATTCTTATATATCCAACCTTCTAAACTGTTGCTTTTATTTTTGGTAGTTATTTCTTCAACTATAAGCTTCTTAAAAATGGTATTTAAAATAGGTAAACTAAGAGTACCTTTAGACATGATGGTGATGTGCTTGTGCTTTATATCAATGATCTGATGCTCACTAGTCCTAATGAGATGCTAATTATAATGCTAATTTTACACCAACTTTTGACATGCCAAATTTGGGGTATATTGCATCATTATTTGGGCATTCAATTCAAGCACTGTGATGGAGGCATTGCTTTGTGCCAAAAAAATTATGTTGAGAAATCATTGTAGAGATTTGGTCTTGAGGATTGCAAGCCTTTGCTACTCCCATGGAATAGGTTTGAATTTAAGCGTTCATGATACTGAAGACTCCTTTGATGTCTTTTTCTATGAGTAGGTTGTTGGATGGTAAAATTGTATATGCATTATGAGGCTTGGCATTATTTTGTAGCTTCATGAATGAGTATCTTTATGCATAGCCCAACCACCAAGCATTGGTAAGTAGTGAAGCATATCTTTGTTATTTAAGGTACTTTGGCACCTTGAGCTATTGTTTTCTAAGGGGGGATCATTAGCAGCAAATTTATATGATTTTTTGGACTTTCAGGGCGTTCTTTGTTATGATATCATGTACCTACAGGTACTATTTGCTTCATGCTTGGTAGCTCATGGGTATAGCAACCTATTGTGGCCACTTTTACTTATGAAACTAAGTGTAATGCTACTTTAGCTAGATTTGAGTATGTTTGACATGAACGCCTTTTGATTGATTTGGGTATTAAATAGCCATCTACCACCACCATCTTCATTGAAAATGAAAGTGCATTAGCACTTGCATGGAATCTAGTGTTCCATGCTTGCACTAAGCACATTGGGGTACATTATCATCAGGTTAAGAAGAGACTTTATGGTAAAGAGATTAGCTTAGCCTATGTTCCAACATAAGATGACCTTGCAAATAATTTTGCAAGGGCCTTGCCTCATAAGAAGTTCAAAGCTTTTCACAAAGTTTTGGGATCACTCCCCTTTGTGGAATAAACATAGTCCAACAAGCTTGGCACTTCCCTACACCTGGATGCTAGCTTGTTCATTGCATCACTGCTAGGGGGGTATTGCTACCATATTTTGATACTGATGTATGAAAACACACTTAGGACTCTGATGACACTTTTGTTCCTTACTTTGAGGTTCTTTCCCCCAGCCTATGTTGTGGATGTTTTATGATTCTCTCTAAACTATAGTGGACTTGTCTTGAATGCAAAAAAATCAATAAAGAAAATATCAAGAGATGCCAAGGCTAAAAATATCTTAGAAAACATTCCACTATACCCCACCTTGGTCTCCCCTTTCTATTTTTAGCTCCCAATCTTTGTTACTCCACAAAAAAACATTGATGAGAACTTAAATTATCTCCCAAACTACTCAATAGAAGGTCTGAGTATAAGTCAAGGTTTTTTGTTTGAAGATGATAGGGTATGATTGGTGGTCAATGATTCTTGAGTTCCTTCTTGAGTTGTTGAGGAAATAGAGTAGGCCTTGGTCCCCTTCTAGCCTTGTTGATGCATTGAGGTAATCAAGATTGACCCTTCTTTATTGATCATCTCTTCAGATTTGGGTTTCTTTGATTTTTCACCTTCTCTTGATCTACAATCACTTTAAAAAACTATAAGAACAACATGGAGTTGATTGAGAAAGATAGCTTGAAGTACTTCTATCCTCTTTGTTTTTCTTCTTATATGAAAATTTTTTAAAGATATTTGAGATCATTTCATGCAAGAAAGAATGTGTTTTCATTTATATATAAAACATGTAATATAAGAAAAATTCATTGGTATAACATTGGATGTATTGAAGAGAATCATATGTGTTTGGTTCATGGAGTCAAAAAAGAGCTAGATATGTGATATAACATACATAAGAGCCAAAATCATCTTTTTTGTAGTCAAAATCTTGTCTAATAGAGGATAGTTCTCTATTTCCTACGATCCTTCATACTTTCTAGTAATGACCATTACTTCAAGGGAAGTGGAAGCTATATATGTTGGATCATACTTAGATGTCTTCATGGCCCTCCACTCTTCAATATTGGTCATACGTTGAAATCCTTTCCACCCAAATGAAGCTCTAAGTTTGTAGCATGTTTTTAAGAATAGGGATTTGATGGTTTATGCCACTTGACATAACTCCTTGATGTCTTCCTCACTAGTAAAAATTGATGTTAGTTTAAAATGAGGTGAAACACCTAGCAATTTTAGATGTGTCCTCTAGTAGGGTGTCTTTAAATATCCTCTGATAGGGTGTTATTAAGTTGAATTATTAGGTAGCTAAAGGTGTGCTTGTATTCCTCCCAAGTATTGGGAATGGCCTTGATTGCATTAGCATTCTCTTCATCTATGGTACTCACATGTACAATAACATATCCTTGTGCCAACAAATATCCAGGGCTTGACAATATTCAAGTATATCTAGAGGTTTCTTTTTGAAGTATGTCTAAAGCCTTCTTTTTCAAGTATATCTACCTATCACAAAAGCTATCTAGGGATTGGAAGTATTCAAGTATATCTAGAGCCTTCTTTTCAAGGTGTGTCTATAGCGATAGAGGGGGGTTGTTGCTATAATTCTATATCCTAAGCTTGGGAGCTCTCTTCTAATTTGCAAAAAACCATTGGTTTTTCATTCTTTAGCTTGTTAGAGTTGGTGATTGTCTTCTTGGTTGGAGATACCTCTTGATGTTGAGGTTCAAAAGTATGCCTTCATTTAGACTTCCTATCCTAGTGGAGATCCTATAAGAGGTTGTCATTGACCTAGCTTGGGTAGAATGATTGTGTGATTCCCATGGTAGTATCCTTGAACTTAGAATATATCCTTTGGTAGCCATCTTGTTGTGGTACTCCATCTCCTATGTTGAAAAATAAAACATAGGGTAAGTCTACATCCTTATGTATGCACTAAATAAATGAGAGACTATGTGTAAAGTGACTTCAGAGTCAAAAGGCATCTATCATTTTAGTGAGATACTTGGTGTATGTGCTATTGACAATGGAATATAGAGAAGAATGAAGATGAAGAAGAAAAAGGTTGATTGAGCCTCCATATCTTGTGCCATCTCCCTTCCATTGCACATCTATATCTATTCCTTTCAATTGGTACTAGAGCAAGAATATAGGAGTGAAAGATTGGATTGAGGAGTGCATTAAATTGATGTCTACATGGAATTGAAAGCTTACTAGCTGCCATTAAATCAAGTACAAATCCTCATCTTATCAACCCAAAACAAGGACACATATTTGAAGAGCCATTAGAGCTCCGATTTGGGGCATTAGTGTCTGCTTTGAATTCTTTTTGAAAGTTATGGAAGGCTACAAATAGATGTATGACATCAATGCTTTGTTTAATTTTGGTTCAAAATTTGGTTCATGTATGGATGCCAAAAACAAGGGGGTTGCTTAAGCTGAGGACTTACTTAAGCCCAAAGCATAGGGCAACTTGCAATAGAAGCACATGGCCTGCTTGAAAAAACAGAAGCGAGGGGTTTACTCAACGGAGATAGAGAAGAATGAATATTGTGAAGATTATCTATTGCCTTTGGAAGAGCTCTCAATTCAAATGCCATGTACATGAGTATGTTCTAGATCGATTCATTGGTTGTTAGCACCAACATCCCATGGGGTGTTTTTGTGATTGATTAACGGTAGCATAGGCTACTGCCCTACTCATGGTTATTTTCTTTAAGAAGATTTATCTATAACCTTAAGCATAAATACCTAAAACCCCTTTTCACACTTCAGACTTTGAAAAACATATTACCCTCTGTAAACCAATTATCCTCTATTCACATTGGAAAGTACTAAACTAGATATCTTGCAAAATACTTTCACATTAGAAGAGCTTGAACATGTTAAACTTGAACTAGTTCACAAATCTGATTGTTCACACTATAGTGGATAAACATAGTTTTTTCAAGGACAAACAGACTATTTCTATGAAACTTTTGGGTGCCAATTTGAAGGGCAAAAATATTAGAAATTTTCCAAAAAATATATTATGACATATTGGATCCCCAAGAGGAATACCAAGAAAACGGGGAATCTATTGCAAGAAAATCTATCTTGTATCATCAACAAACATGTTCTTCATATTTTATGTGACCTCAACAAGAAAAAGAACACCAATCTTCTCAAATCTTCACACAACTTATTCTCCCACGGATTTAATTTGAACAATATTGATTATGCTCTTAATATTCTTCATATAATTCATCAAGATACCACAAAAATGTTAGAAATCAAGCTCCACCTGTCAGTTTGTCTTGTTGTGTAGCCGACATCTGTGACAGCTAGTGAACATCTGTCTCCATGTGACTACATTAAATAAGTCGGGTTAGTAGCTAGTCAGTGACTTGACTAGAGTTAGCCAGTCTAGTCAGTCTAGTTTACTATACATTGTATTGGGTGGTTTTAGTGTGAAGTTGAATAATGAAGAAAAGACATTGAGAGCCTGAAGGCTCATGGATATGGTGTTTCCCTGGTATCAGAGCATCCACAAGACTGGGCTCTGTGGAGTAGAGCATTGCAAAAGAAGACTTCAAGATTGACCTGAAGGGCTAGAAAAAGAAGAGGACTGACTGTCATTTTCACTATTTTGGTCACACAGAGGTATGCATTGTTGAAGGAGAGTAGCCATTGGTTAAGAGGCTGTTGGTGACCCTGCTGGAGCATCTGAAAGGCCCTATTGAGCCTATGCAAGCCTTGTATAGGCTCAGATCAGCCACTGTGTACATCAGCAACCCCTGCTGAATCTGCGTGAACTGCGCCTATAGAGTTGGGTGGACTGTAACCTGTCAAACATCAAATGGGGCACTTGAACAAGACCCATAAGGCATGTATGCTCACTCTTGAAGGTATTTGAAGAGTACAAGAGGCAAATGCTTGTGTGGGAGCTCTATTATGAGCTAGAGTAACAGGCACAGACCTGTAATCAGTTCTGAACTGCTATTAAAATGAATGGACAGCATGCATTCAGTCATTACTGACATACAAGAGCTTTATGCTACACTCAGAAGGCATCTTTAAAGCACAAGAATGTGTCAAAGCATGTATACATTGGATCAAATGTCTTGGAGCTGAGATTTCTTGCTCAGAACACTCAGATTTGAAAGCCATTGCTGGAAACTGTCATACACAGTGAATAGCAAGCATTGTATCTTGCTGAAGCAATACATGTCACTTTGGAGCTTCTATCACCTATATGAACTGACATATGCATGATGAATGTATGGAGGATTGTGGAAAGCATTGGATGCTGCTAAATACTCAAATCTAGACCTGAAATAATTGCATTGACAGTGCTTGAGCTAATTATGAACAGTCATGGTTATGAACAGTCATGTATTCCTTGACAGTGATTAATAAAGACAGATTGTCTATGCCTACCCAAATGCTCATGTATTGAACCTATCACTTCAAAGCAAATGTATACATGATTTGAAGACTCTTTGGAGCTGCTTAAAGCTTGTTATGCTGATTTTTGGTTGACTGCAACCTCCAACCAAATTAGTTGACACTTGTACTTGCTGGCTATGCACTGTTTTGTGCTTCTATGCCTAATGTATGGCTTGACACATGTACTAGCAGCTATTTGGGAAGTTTTGGGACATGTATGCATGTTGTTTTTGGACTTGAAATTGTTGTTGGTTACACACAATCTACAGTTTTCAAACTGCATCTTCGGTCCCTGGCAGTGAGGTTGTAAGAGTTTAAACTGAAGCAAATACATAACATATGTTGAGAATCTGCCAATCACACCCTATGTATGCCCCTTTGTATGGAACAACTAGGCTAGGAAGATGCAGTTCATTCTAGGAAGAGAGACAAATCCCATAGGCACAGTGATGAAATGTGCTACCAAGCAATCCTATATAATGATGTACTTGACTATCACTTTCATATGATGATAATGCAATAGTACTTGTCTCTTTGTGTCAAGTCCCTGTGTCATTGTCAGTCCTACACAAGATTGTGTTTATGAGTTCAAGTCTCAATCTTGAAACCTAATTCACTTGTGTAACAGTTGTCTTCTTTGTCAATGTCAACATGAGTAGTATCTTCATCTTCCATCCTCCATAGCTTCCGCCTTTGCCATGCTCTAGATCCCGGATTTCTCACATGGTATCAGAGCCCAGTTGGGCATGGCATTGCTTCTCCAGCCTCTCTTGATTCCTCTCAACCTCTATCCATCTCACATCCAACTTAGTGTGAGTGTATGACCCCAATCTCTCACTTGAACCCCATAGCCACTGTTTGGCAGCCATACCCAGACAGGACATACAGCACTTGGAGCTTCTATATCTTACTCTACAGGCCATCTTAGCCCATGATTCCTTCTGGAGAAACATTCCTCTACTCGTGGTGAAGCTCCTTGATACACCACAGTCCAACATTGCTCATCATCGAGCCCAGCATTGTGGAAATTCGAGCTCGCTGTTCAAATCTGCGCTGTTTCCTATCATACTGCTGGATCTCCACGCACAAGCCGCGATTCATCCTGCAACCATAGGGCATTTAAAGATTGACCCATGAACCTACTCCTCCCTGAATATCGTGCGTGATCATTGCGTCTACGAGCTGCGCCAAGTCGAAAACCAGTCGAGAGTTGTAATCCCTAAAAGCTCCACCATAGCTATTTTGTTTCAAGCTTTCATTTCGCTTGATTTTCCTCATTGGCTTGAGTCAAGCTAAACCCTGCCACTTTGACTCACTGATTTGATTAGTCTCCAACAACATTTGTCCATCAAATCAAAGAGGGGAGATCTTTGAAGTACTTAAAGACCCATTAAAGATTTGAAGACCTCTCATAAACTTAAGCTCCAAAGCTTCGACTTCACTTCAAGCTCCTCTTCCAACTCATCCTTCTCACTCTTCTCACTCAACTGAAGGTTTTGCTAATCTGATCTGAGTATTTACTCAGTGTTCAGCAAGATTTTACCAGCAAGGAGGGGACTCAAACAACGGGTTCATCAAGAATCACCATCTTCAACTCTAGTATCCCTTGATACTTAAGAGTGTTGATTTAACACTATCTTCACTTGTGTTTTTTGACACATTGAAGATCAATTTGGTTGCCACTTACTCACAAATTTGAAGCAGATTCTTGGTCATATCTATGATAGCCAAGAAGATTTATATGTGGATACACTTTATGAAAAGTAACATGACTTATCTACACTACATAGAAGATTTTTGTGATCTACTTGCAGATAGACATGGAGTTGCTCATACTAAAGTGAAATCAATGATTCCATCTAAAGTTTTTGAAGACACTCCAGTTACCTTGGCCATCATGAAGAATGAGATGTCTTTGCTTGAGGGGGACAAAGACATGGACATGAAGACTAAAGCTGCAAGCAAAGTCCATGGGGAACCAAACCAAGAAGACCATAAGATCAAAGAGCAAAGGAAGAAGGACAATAAGAAGATCAGCCATGAAGACCAAAAGACCACATCATTCAAAGCTGAAGAACCAAAGATGAAAGACAAGAAGATTTTCCATGCTGACAAAGAGAAATCATATGCTAAAAAAGACCACAAGGGCCTATCGGTCCTTGTCTCTCATTTTCTGTTTTAAAAGCATTGTACCTGCCTTAATGTTCCTTTCATAAGCTTGAAAAAAAAAACTCCTCATGTAGCCTTGTACTACAGCCTCTGTACACTTTGTGAGGCCCCTGTTACAGCCTCTGGATGTCCACCATGTTTATGGTACCCACACTTAGCCTTTTCTGCGACAGCCTCTGGTGTTTTGCCATGTTTGTGGTATGCCCACACTTTGCAGGTGTTGCTCTCGCTAAAGCCTCTACACACTTTGTACTTTCAGGTTGTGATTGAGGAGGGGTGTTGAGAATCTGCCAATCACACCCTATGTATGCCCCTTTGTATGGAACAACTAGGCTAGGAAGATGCAGTTCATTCTAGGAAGAGAGACAGATCCCATAGGCACAGTGATGAAATGTGCTACCAAGCAATCCTATATAATGATGTACTTGACTATCACTTTCATATGATGATAATGCAATAGTACTTGTCTCTTTGTGTCAAGTCCCTGTGTCATTGTCAGTCCTACACAAGATTGTGTTTATGAGTTCAAGTCTCAATGTCAACATGAGTAGTATCTTCATCTTCCATCCTCCATAGCTTCCGCCTTTGCCATGCTCTAGATCCTGCATTTCTCACAACATATGTATTGACAGTTGTACCTACGGGTTAGACCATTTGTTTTGGGACTTTTTTGGGTTATCAGTGGGCTAAAATACCCTGGTTTTTTACTGCAATTAGTTGCAGAAAACTGTCATAAACTGTTGTGGACTGAACTTGGTCAGTCATACTTGTTGGCTTGCAAGTAGTCAAGCATCTGGTAGACATAGTCTTCTATTGCATTATGGCTAATGCACATGGGACTGATAATATCACTCAGATAGTTGGAGAGAAGTTAGACAACAAGAACTTTGCATTATGGAAATTTAGAATGAAGAACTTTCTAGTTGGCAGGGGTTATTGGGATCTATGTACAGGAGATGAGGTTGCTCCTGAGTTGCCTGCAATGAATCCAACTAATGAACAGAAAAGAGCTCATAGGCTATGGAATGAGAGAGCATGCAAGGTGCTACATTGGTTTTCTCTATGTATATATGATGCTATGGTAATTCAAATCACTGGATGTGAGACTCCGAAGGATGCTTGGGACATACTGATGAAAAATTATGGAACCATGACACATGCACGGAAGATCCAGTTGAAACAGCAGTTCAACAACATGTCTAGGAATGGCAAGAGCATCTAGGTGTATACCATGGAGATTAAGACCATAGCTGATCAACTTGCTACCATTGGCTCAAGTGTATCAGAAGATGGTATGATTGCTGTTGCCTTGAATGGATTAGGGAAAGAGTACAAAGCTTTTGACACATCCATTTCTGTTAGAGAAGAGCCCCCTACCTGGGAAGAGCTAGTTGCCTTGTTGCTGCATGAGGAGGTCAAGCTTGGTTTGAATACAGGTTCTAGTGTATCTCAGAGTAGAGACACTATGTTATACTCTAGCTAGCGTGGTAGAGGATTTAGAGGTCGTGGTTCATTTCGAGGTCATGGTGGCACTCGTAATGCTTATGGACAGCAGCAGCAGTAGGGTAATTGGCATGGTGCAAATACACAAGGCCAGCATGGCGGGTCTAGAGGCAGGGGGAGATCACCCCGAGGTAGAGGTGGTGGATCTAGTTCATGGCAGTCATCTGATCAGTCCAACAGGGACAAGGATTGCCTTTATTGTGGCAAGTATGGGCACATTGCAAAGGATTGCTACAAGAAGTAGGGAGATATGAAGGCAAAGGGCAGACAGCATGGGCACTATGCATCTTCCAGTGGTGCTCATGATGAGAAAGTTGATAGACTATTTGCCATGCAGCATGTATCCAAAAATGCATCGAGACATAATAGAGATGATAGATGGTACATTGACTCTGGAGCGTCAAACCACATGACACCGCATGGAGAGTGGTTTGATGAGATGGTTGCAAGTACACATGGTCATGTATGTACTGGGGATGACACCCAACATGACATAAAGCATAAAGGGATTGTTCCTCTCATGATGCCTGATGGCAAGAAGAAAGGCATGCATGATGTATTACATGTACTGACCATAACAAAGAATCTTTTGTCTATGGGTCAAATGGTAGAATAGAATCTGCAAGTAAGATTTAACAAAGATGGATGTTTCATTGAGGAGTATGGAAATGGCTGCAAGCTAATTGCCAAGGGCAAAAGAGATGGCAGGATGTTTACTTTGGATGCGACCATTCCGGGACTTAAGGCAGCCATGTTTGCTCATGATGAGAGTGCCATTCGGGATGTAGAGATTTGGCACAAGCGGATTGGACATGTCAATGTACAAAAGCTGAAATCTATGCAGCAGAAGGAAGTAGTACTTGGATTACCTAAATTCAAGTGTAATGACTTTGGTCATGTATGCCCTGCATGTCAGTTTGGGAAGCAGGCACGGTTCCTGTTCATGAGACATGTAAAAAACAGCACTAGGCCTTTACAGTTGGTGCACTCTGATGTCTGGGGTCCTTCACATAATGCTTCATTTGGAGGTGCACGGTATTATGTCTCATTTATCGATGATTTCAGCAGGTACACTTGGCTTTATATTTTGAAGCATAAAGATGATGTGTTTGATGCATTCAAAGATTTCAAGAAGCATGCAAAGAATGAGTTGGGCTGCTACATATCATGTTTGAGATCAGATGAAGGAGGTGAATATGTCTCTAATTGCTTTGACAGGTATCTTGCTAAATATGGAATCATAAGACAGCTTACTTGCAGCTATACATCGTAGCAAAACGGTGTTGTAGAGAGGAAAAATAGGGTCCTGATGGAATCACCTAGAGCTATCCTGAATGAGAAATGTCTGCCAAATGGTTATTGGGCTGAAGCATTGATGATTGCTGTCTATGTGCTAAATCGAACCCCTACAGCAGGGATTCATGATGTCACTCCATATGAGAGGTTGTATGGTCATAAACCTGATATTTTGCACTTGAAGGTATTTGGTAGCATTGCATATGTGCATATACCAGATGAAAAGAGGAAGAAATTGGATCCTAAGGCAGTGAAGAGTGTGTTTCTAGGATGTGCACAGGAACGGAAAGCTTATAAGTGTTATGTACCTTCTACGCATGAGACACTCATAAGCAGAGATGTGGTATTTGATGAGCTAGCATCCTGGTATGGGAATCTTGTTGCAGTGCCTACTGATGGCTCACCTAGTATGAGTCGTGCTGAAAATACTCCTACAGAAAGTACTTCCTTGAGTGGTCAAACAAGTGATGTATCATCTACAGTGAGTCCTTGGACAGGACGATTGCGTAGTTACACTACTGCATCCATGATACGGATATGTCAGTGAGGGGGAGAACAAATAAGGGAAAACAAAAGGTTTTTGAAGATGTAACAGGTCCACTCACTGCAAGTTATGAGTCATCTAGCAGTGACAGCTTAGACAGTGAATTGGGGATTCCATCTATTATGACGCCAGGTGCTAGGCAGAGTCGTTATGTGCCGCCTCATGAGAGGCAAGCTCATAGTGAGCCACAGCTCAGGAGATCAGAGAGGGTCAGACAACCTATTGATAGATACACTTACACTAGATATTCAGCCTATCATTATGCTTATATGACAAAAGTAACAGGTTTTAGAGAACCAAGTAAGTTTGATGAGGCAGTTGTTGCAGATGAGGATTGGCGTGCTGCTATGGATGAGGAATATTCAACTTTGGCTGAAAATGGCACATGGGATTTGGTACAGTTGCTTGAGGGCAAAACACCTATTGGCTGCAAGTGGGTGTATAAGGTAAAATGTAAATCAGATGGATCATTGGAAAGATACAAGGCTAGGCTGGTTGCAAAAGGGTATGCGCAACAGTATGGTCTTGATTATGTGGAGACTTTCAGCCCTGTAGCAAAGATGGATACAATTAGAACTGTGATTGATTTGGCAGCAGCTAGAGGCTAGAAACTATGGTAGATGGATGTAAAGAATGCCTTTCTGAATGGAGAGTTACAGGAAGAAGTTTACATGGAACAGCCTAAAGGCTATGTGCATCCAGAATTTCCAACACATGTATGCCGGCTGAAAAAGGCATTATATGGGCTGAAACAGGCACCCAGAGCATGGAATGCTTGCATGAGCAGTTATTCGCAGCAACATGGTTTCCGATTGGGTGATGCTGATCATAGTTTGTTTGTGAAGAAGATAGATCGTGGCTATGTATTCCTAGTTGTCTATGTTGATGACTTGATCATTACAGGAGATGATGAAAGCGGGATTGCTGAAGTAAAGATATGTTTACAGGCTGAGTTCAAGGTCAAGGACATAAAAGAGCTGAAATATTTTTTGGGGATTGAGGTTGTCTCTACACCTCAAGGCATATGGCTGCTACAGAAGCAGTATACTCATGACATGTTACAGAAATATGGTATGGCTGATTGCAAGCCTATGGATACGCCTTTAGAGCAGAATGTCAAGCTGCAGATTGATGTTGGGACAAATATTGAGAATATTACCATGTACAAACAGATGGTAGGCAGCTTGATCTATCTCATGATCACTAGACCTGACTTGAGTTATGCTGTGGGGTGATCAATCAATTCATGCAGAAGCCTCGCAAACCACACTTGGATGCAGTCAGGAGAATTCTGAGATATGTAAAGAGTACCACAGACCATGGGCTGTTTTATGCATATGGAAAATGCCTTGACTTGATGGGGTATACTGATGCTAACCGGGTTGGTTGCACTTATGACAGGAGGTCAACCATCGGCTATGCATTTGGATTGGGTAGTAGCATGATCAGTTGGCAGAGTAAGAAACAACCTATAGTTGCACTATCCAGTACGGAAGCAGAATATCGTGGTGCAACCTTAGCGGCCTGTGAAGCTATGTGGTTACAGAAGTTGCTAAATGACTTAGGAATACACTTGGATAGCAAAGTAAGGCTGTACTGTGACAATTTAAGCAGTGTCATGTTAGCAAGCAATCCTATTTATCTTGCAAGATCGAAACACATTGAGGTCCACTACCATTTCATCAGGGAAATGGTTTTAGCATATCAGATTGACTTGGAGCATGTGAAGACTGAAGACCAGGTAGCAGATATCTTTACCAAATCACTTGGTAAAGATAAGTTCATTCACTTTAGACAGCTACTTGGAGTGATGCAGATGATTTGAGTTTTTGGTTTGAGCTTGAGGGGGAGTGTTAGAAATCAAGCTCCACCCCCGTCAGTTTGTCTTGGCATCAACATTGAAATTGATTGAGTGAAAATGGTTCACCTTCACCTCTACACTCTATTAGGGGAGCATATCGAGGAGTATCTTCTCAACAAGGGTTGTGTCCACTAGTACACACTTAAGGCACTACTTGAGTGATCTATTCCTCTCTTGTACCTTGCCATTTTTTGTGAATTTATTTATTCAAAAAATAGGAGAAAATGAAAAAAAAATAAAGAAAAGAAAAGAAAAGCACTTGCATAAACATTGCACCTAGGGTAACACTCTGTCCTCTTCCCCATGTGATAACCTTAAGGGCAGAACATTTGAGGCTTGCTTGAACAACATGTCACCCTAATGATAGCACCACACCACACTTTTTCACCAAATGGGTCCTCATGTGTGGGATAACATTCCAAGTTTACTTGGAATTTGACCCAGCTCCCAGTTACACATGTAGGGCCGCACAATCACTACACCAATAGGTAGATACATGCCTTAGGAGGAGCACACATAACAAATAGGTACAATAGAGCTCCTCATGTCCCATCAACATTGGTGGCCCATGTTTATCATAACCCCTTCAACATTAGCTATCACCTCTTTCTCCTCTTCAAGCTAATTCCAAGTCTCTTGGTTCCTTTACCCTACCAATCACATCTATTTTACCACACCACACCACACCATTCACCCTTGCCATTTCCCTCATTAGACATCCCAAATCCTTTCACTAGAAGCAACACCATCCATTTGGCAAAGTGCCATGGGATTGACACTCATTTTAAAGGGGAGATAAATGGTAACATGAAATAGCAAGAAGAAAGATAAAGAAAAAAGGCCTACAAATTTTGGAAAAAACAATCATTTTTGTAACACTTGGTGTCGTTATTTTAATGAGAGCCAAGATCCCTCCCATGCAAATTGTATTTAGCAATTAGCACTCTACGTCCAATTTATCATTTCATCGAGACTAAAGCTTACTTGTATGTAGATAGGGATGAAAAGGACCACAAAAGGGGCTGAATGCCGAAGGGGGATGGGGACCCTAATCTTCTTGCATTTAAAGGATGAAAAATAATAAAATCGGCTATTCATGTGTACATAAATTTTGAGTTCTTGCTTTTTGATTTTTCATTGTGAGAGAGGCAAAGAGTGAGAGTAAGAGAGTAGAAAGAGAGAGAAAAAAAAATGAGGAATCGTATGGGTGAAGCTCTCTTCTTCTTTCTTTTGAGGACTCTCCGATACCTATGCTCATGCTTCTTCCTTGCATGCAAGAATTTTAGAGGGTTGAGAAGAAAAGGAGCGTTCGTGTGGATCCTGGAGCTTTGCATGGACATCATTTTCATTTGAAGGGAGGTCATATAAGCTCACTATAAGCTAATCTCAACATTCATGATGCATGCAAAAGGCTAGGTGAGAGATAGCCATTGTGCCTCATGAATGGAGCCTCTTGAACAAATAAGAAGGTGTCTAAAGTTCCATTGTTGAGCTCATGTAGAGTAACACACATGCACACATCCACAGAACTTGGGGGAGAGGGGGAGAGTGAGCCAAAAAAATTTGGGGAGAGAGAGTATCAAATTGAGAGAGAGAGAGAGAGAGAGAGAGATAGGAACTTAAAGAAGAAAAAATGGGGGGGGGGGGGGGGGAGAGAAAGAAAGTTATATCTACGAAAGGCCAAATTGGCCTATGAGACCAAAATGTTACATCTGAAAGTCAATGAATTTTCCCAAGTCCCAAAATAGTTTTCATTTAATGACAAAATAAATGGAGAATAAATGATACATATATAATGAATTCAAAAGAAAGTCTAAACCAATACAATGTGGAACTACTCTGGGAGTACTCTCGCATCCCAAGTTATCTCTCATGAGTCTATCTAGCATAGAGAGGCTAAAGCAGTGAGGTATGGTTGCTTGATGAAACGATGTAGTATCCACTATATCTATAGATGATGCCTCCTATGGGGGCATGGACCAGCTAGGCATGGATGGCAAGCTATGCATCTCTAGGTGGCTATGTTTAGGGTGACCCCTAAGGGGTGGGGCCACCAAGTCAAGATCTGATGGGGGGCTCTATGGTAAAGGAAGTAGTCATTGCTCTATATAACTCTATGAGTGCATGCTTGTGTGTGTCCTGATGTGCCCACTCTTGAGTCCATAAGAGGTGCTCTCTATGTCAGTGTAGCTCTAGTAAGTACAGTTGGATATATCAGTGATCAAATAAATCCATCATCCTAGATAATGGTTCAAATCCCTCTCTAAATAGACAATGGAAGCATCCTTCAATCCCTCATATACACTAGGCATTTGCATATGCAGTGCTCTCTATCTTTGACTTGAGTTGATACAATTGGAAAGTCCTATCCTCTAGGGGAAAGAAGTCTACATCATATCTACCTATCTCAATCTGTAGCTGGTATGAGGATGTATGAAGCTATCTAATGGTGCATTGTACACCATGAGACAAGTGTGCATCCATGTCTTTTAGCAAAGCCATCAAGAGATATATGCAAAAGATTCTTTTAGTAGAAAGGTGTCTTTGTCCCCAAATCCTTAGTAGGTGTCACCCATGTCATAGTTCTATGTAACTAAATATTGTCCACCCTAATGATGCAATTTAGCTCCTCTCGAGACTGAGCTCCAGGTCAGGGCAGTCCACGTTGTACTATGAATGTGTACTAGCATGAGTTGAGAAAATGGGCATAGAAGCATCAACACTGGGCAAGTGGACAAGCAGGATGTAGGAGAGGATACTCCACACTTGAACATATCCTCACACTCTGATGCCATCATTGAGGAGAGTAGGGCACAAAGGAGGTAGGTATACCTCTGCTTTGTGGATTTCCATGTCCTTTGACACAATGCCTTGTGTCAAGCTTATGAAAAAACTATGGGAGCTAAAAGTCTTGACTGAGATGAGATGGGGGGTACTAGTACTAGATGGGTGCGAGCACTAGGAGGGTTGTCAAAGGAGATCACAAGTACCATTGGAGTAAAACAGGTATGCCCACTCTCACCTACCCTATTTGGGTTTATATTGACATTGATAGACCTAGAGGGGAGGGCTCCATGCCTCCTTGCTATCTTGCCCCGAAAATAGCTAGTAAAACTCATGCTCCAATATAGATAGATATGTGCTCTTCTTTTGCTACACCAAGTAAGAGCATATCTAGCTATGTGTGTAGATCCCTCATGGTTTGCCTTGTTGGAGATGAAGACAATGGGGTTTCCTTGCACTCCTTGTCATACTAGCATTCTATGGGACATTCTTGCTTAAAGGGGTGGAATGGGGACATGCCTGGGAAAAATACATAGTAGTTTAGGCATGAAATGCTGTAGCAAGTTATGCTTTAAACCCCTCTAGGGGTATGTGAGGATCCATCTCCTACATGGTCTAATAGAAATGATCTAAGTAGACACTCATTATCAATTTGGAGAAGTGATATTTGGGGAATCTCTAGTGGCTACTTAGTGGAGGGGTCCCATCATGTTTGTAGATTATTGTAAATTGTACGTAAGCATGGTCGGCTACCACTACTAGTGGATGACGGCATACAAAGTTTGTATGTCAAGGATGAGAGATAGGAGCCATAAAATATAGTCAATAATTCTCATTCCTATCTCTTTATAGATCCTCTAGGGGGGGTCTCCTCTTGTATAGATTGCAAGCTCAACATGTATGAATATTGATGATGGACTTCCTAGTTAGATAGGTCTGCACATCTACACTTATCACATTGATGGTCACTATGATCCTTACATGGCCACTAACTTATCACTTATTAAATTTGGTTAGTTACACCTATCTATAGGGGATGTAGTTATAGTGCCATTTGATTAATATAGTTAGTTATGCATTGCTTGACTTTGTAGGCTACTTTCCTTTAAATTGTACCTTAACTATACTTTGTGTACATTACATTGTGTGAGGAAGAAATAATAAAATTTAGCAAGGAATTTTTTTTGGCATCCATCTCTCTTCTTGTGTTTTTGAGTGAGCTTCCTCTTGTATGTATTATGTGTGTTCAATGCAACAACTCAAGTAAGTCCCCTGGCCATGCAATTCATGACATGGTATCAAAGTGGTGCCAATGAGAGAGGATGGTTTTGAAGGCTAAAGTGAAGGAGAGTGGAGCTCTCTAGAGAACACCAAGGAAATAGGGCAAATATTATAAGAAACTCAATCTTGTATCATCAACAAGTATTCATCACATAGTCTTCATTATTCATCATCTTGTCTTTGTCTCTCAATATCTCTCATACATACAATGTTTCTTCATAAAAAATGGTTATCTCTTATACAAGATCTCTCTCACATATACTCTCAAACAATAATACATGAGAATACCATAAAATAACCCTCAATAATCCTCCCTTGGCCACGGAGTTTTCCTCCAAAAGGCATGTTTGATCTGAAGAGGCACTAGAGCCACTACCGTGACTCTTTATAGCCCAACATTGTCATTATCACTTCAACTCTTTACTCTAGTCTTCATCAACTACTACTTTATTCAAGATAGCTCAAATAGAGGCAAACCAATCCTATTAAAACCAATCACACATACCTTAGACCTATCAGAATATCATAGCTCAACTAGATATCATCATAAGATTCTTAAACATATTCAACCCATCCCAAAACTCTACAAAACACTTCTAAAACCACTCAAACCTGAAATTCAAACATAAAATTAACCATTCAATACCTAAAAGATAACAAAAAAGAGCTAAAAATCAATCACATTCAACCCTCAACATATCCACACACTTAACCAGGGAGTGTTCTCGTGACCTTTGGAAAAGAAAAATACACAGCTCAAATAACCAGCTACTCATTATGTTTGCATCTTCACTCAATTAGCATTCTCAAACAAAACCATGACCCCATCTAGTCTTCATAAACAACTAGGTTCTAAACATATATATGAAAGGAAAACCATAAACTACCATGATAACCAATCCATTAATAATCAAATAAATAAACTCAAACCTTTAAAGGATATAAGAGTTTTTATTTATATTAGCACATATTTAACCAATAAGGCTTTATCACCACAAACCGCCAGCTAGTTGATTAGCTCTCACTTCAATGTCTTTAATAGATCCACCACTAAGACAAAAATTGGGAAAAGACCAAAGATGGACATGACTAGACCAAACATCCCCAAGCAATCCATATCCTAAGTAGAAATGTTGACATGACCTATGCACATATATGACTGAAAGCTTCATGCTATGAAGAGAAACAGTCACCTTGAACCACATAGTCAAACACTCAAAAGAAAATAAAGCAACAAGCATACCACACCCCAAACACTAACTAGACCATACAAATCAAACTGGACAAGTAGCATGACCATTGACTGCAAAATAGGGTGGATAGGGCCTATTAAGACCAAGTGGATTGATAATCCCATCCCAATTTGCATAGTTTGTAAGTGTACAATGCAACGGAGTGGGTGGGTGAAGCTAACCGATTTCATTTTTAAATGGGAAAATTTATTCAATAGTTCATTTTAATTCGAATTGTTAATGCATAGTGAATGAAAATTAGCATATCTCAACCCCCACTCAGACTCTTAACTTGACAAGGGTCTCTACAATGTAGTTCATTATTACAATTACATGATGTTTTGGTGTAAAATTCATACATGCGTGACAATGGGGGTGAATTTTATTTACAAATTAGTGTCTTTGCAGTGAGTGTGCACATGAATATGTGAATAGATAGAGTTTATTTTAATTTACAACAATTATGTGGAATATTGGTACATTGTGCTTGTCTAACGACGAGGGTTCCTTTTACCAAATTAATGGCTGGCCTGATTTTAATTACAAATTACAGTGTACTTTTTATCAATTAGGTGATGCAATGATCGGGTAATTTTTAATTAAATTAAAACATGTGTTATAGTGCATGTGGAGGAAGGAATGAAATAAAACCTAGTGGTGTGTGGGACACTCACAAGGTCTAACAACATAGTGGTGAAGGAGATGAAAATCCCACAAACCCTTCTTGTCCAACAAATCTACGGAAAGGAAGAACAAATGGGCAACTAGCAAGTACTCATATCCAAAATAAAAGAACCACTAATGAAAATGCCCAAAAAGAACCAAAATGGAGTGTATATGTATTTAAGAATATTGGGTATGTTTTTTAATTTTTCAAAATTAAATCTATTTTGTCAAATTTTAACAATTTAAAGGTTCTTCCTTCTTTTTAAAAAAATTCACAGTGTAATTTTTTAAAGAATTTTGCTAAGGCTTTGAAAATTTCCCAAAAAAATTAAACTTGTTTTTTTAATTTATTTTTAAAAAAATTGTATGCATTTTGTGTCGATTTTTTAAATTTAAAAATTGATAAATGGTGGCTACATGACTATGTAGCACATGAATATGGGCTTCACCCTACCATGGCACAAAAAAACCACAAACCAACCAAATAGAGGCTACAAGTATGCTTGTTGGGTACAAAACTTGCAAGAAAACTCTCTTCTTTTCACCAAGAAACCATCTCTTAAGACACACAAGAAAGAAGAAGGTAGAAAAGAAATTAGGAAATGCTTCCATCCTCACTCTCCATTAGATTTTGTAATGAATCACAAGAGAGAAAGAAACAAGAATAAGAAATGACAGTCGTGTCAAAATGAGAGAGGGAGAAATAAATCGTGAGAGGAGAGGATAAAGGGGAAAGGGGGTTGCAACCACCCAACTCCTCAAATCCCACGACTCAAAACTACCTTTCCTTTTCTTGCATTATGATTTTCAAATTTGCATACATTTGGCTAAGATCTTAGAGATCCGTTAATAATGAGATAGGACAAAATGCACTGACCCTCCCTTTGCTTTTAATAATATTTTTATGAGCCTTAGGCTACATGTACAAATGAGCCTTAGGCTACACATGTACAAACTTGCTAATGGAGATTTTATTTTTGGGAGCTTTCCTTTTTATTCTTTTGGTCATCAATCCTTTTTTTTTTTGAGTTTTTTCATGCAATGTACCTATTCTACATATAAATATAGCTCCTCAACATACCCTAGTATGGAAATATCCTAGGTCATGCATGATTTGCATGCAAACATTCATAGCACGATTAACCAAACTAGAAAATGATCCTAATTCATGGTTTTCATGTATAAAAAAAGAGAATAACAATTATTCACTATTAGTAAAAGAGTATGACTCTTTTAATCTAGATCAAAGCTATCCAAAAAACACAAAAAGAAACCAACATGGCATACTCTCAACATAACCAACCAGTTTAGGGTAAAAGTATTTCTTTCTTGTGTCCAATATATGAACACACATCAAGAAAAAAGAAAGAACCATGGCATATTCTCAACATGATCAATGGAAAATTAGTAAAACATATGTACCATCATGTAGTCACAAGGTACACTCTCTTAAGCACAGATCAAAGATCCTAATGCATGCAATCTCCTAGACAAAATTGGGCAAAGACTCCTTTTTACTAGCAAACATTTCGCAACATAATATACCAACAACTCTCACATGTAGTCACAAACTAATACAATCACATGCCAACCACATAATCACATGGTATAGTATCAACACAACCAACCACAAAGCAGAATGTCAGACTAAATAACATAGTAAGGTCACATATGCCTTCATGTGAAACACAAAAATCCACAAAGATATTAAGGTTAGATTACAATAGAAGCGAGCATGATAACATAACATTGATGCAATTACAACCTATAGTATGTGGCTCTTAAGGAAGGCTTTATATTAGTCCTCAAAATCTAATGGAAGCTTGAAATCATCAACCTAAAGCTTGCAAATTACTAAGGAAGCTTTGACATACATGTGATCCCAGTATACCTCCTTCTTTATGTATCCCTAAGAGGTTGTATAGTCTCCAAAGTAAAAGAATTGGGGGTCTTTTGCCTTGATTAGGCTCATGAGATGCAAAATGATTTTCTCCCTACAAAATGTGACCCACTCTTACAAATATATACATTATAAAAGTAAAAAATAAAATCCTTGTTTTCATTAGATTGAAGCAAGTAGAGCATTTAGACACACCAAATGACCTTACCTCTAGGGGGAAATTTAGGAGCTTGATAGGCTATAACTTGTTGTGAGAAATCTTCACCCAGCTTAGTTCAACCCATTGAATCCCATATAATACCTTGAAAACTCTTCTCCATTACTGTGATTGGCAATGGAGAGATACTTCTATCCACATTCTTTCAACCATTCTTCCTCAACTCTTATGGCAACTTTGAACTTTTTTGTGTTTCATATTTTGGTAATCCTCAACCCTTGATTTTTACTTTTTTTGGAAATAAATGCATTAAACTCAGTTTGAATTCAATAAAACATGATTATGAAAATATAAACATGACATAAATCATGAATATCTTGAAAACACTGAAGTGTAAAAACAATGGATACAATCCATTTGTGCAAACATACATATAATCATATAAACGTAGATGCCATAATACATATGTATATGATATCTACATCATACTATTTATAGTAATCATAAAAAACCAAGTGGTAAGGATGATAGAGACACACCTATGTAATGACACATGTTGCCAAATGAACCAAAAAGTGCTAAGGCATAAGCCCATACAAAGTATGTCTCAAATCATACGTATCTTCTTAATCAAGGCTAAGAGGATAACCTATTATGTCAAACATATAATATCAAGTGACTCTAAAGGAAAACATATCTCTTCTTATAAAATAGTGCCTCTAGTAAAGTCATGATTCAATGTACATTCAATCAACACACAATAGAATCTTGTTAGAAAGCATGCCCCCAAAAAAACTCAAGAAAAAATTTGCAGTTTAGCAAGACTATGTAGCCGAGCAAGTGGTAGCTGAGTTAGACAAAGGTGATAGAGCCAAGTTAGACAAAAGTGATGGAGCCAAGTATTGGATCTAACGATTGATGAAGAGAGGGAGCCAACTATAAAGACAAAGCCAAGTAGGGTAAAGATGATGGAGTTGAGTAAGAGAAGACAATGGAGTCGATCAAGTAGACAATGGATAAGTAGGGATAAGGTGGTGGAGCCAAGCAATATGACTATGATGATTCAACAAATTGTAGTTATTAGGGTATGATTATGGAGCTCTTAGTTTCGGAGCTACAATCATTAGAAGGCACGCCAAGTATAGCAACTATGATAGAATGTGGTTGAAAGGTTCAACTTTGTCAATATATGGCCCTATAGGCTGAGTGTTATCACTTACTCCTATGTGAAATTCTCAATCAAGAGTGTACCATACATCATGCATGTAAGTCGATGTGGTGTTCCTCTCATTACAGTGCTTCTGTTGGTTTTATGGTATAGGTAGGATTGCACCCAAAGATATGCATTGTCTTGTAATAGAACTCTACAAACTAAACCAACACTTAGATCTAATGTTCTACATGGGAGTTCACTACAATGGTCATCAAACCTCAAATGTACATGATTCATTTCCATGTAGGTAGCTCCCATGGCACAATTGCTTCCAAGTGATACTCTCCTATCTACACCTCAACTCCCCTCTTGCCTCAAGAGCATAGAAACGACCTGTGGCTTCCACCCTTGTGGTTGCATTTGATAGACTAGAGGACCCTAAGCTCTCCACTTCTTCTCCATCAATGTCTAGCTTGCATGTGGCTTCTTCCACTCACATTGTTATCACTACATCATTCCAACCCACCTTGACAGTTGAGCGAACAATGGTGATTGCTATTATCAAGTCATCAACAAACTACACACACTACTATTACTGCCCAAAATGCACATTTTATAGCCCTTTCACATTGCTCCAAAAAACTATACTTTCATTGCAACTCAAAAAATAGGTCCTCACTATTACTATTTCTACCATTGCTATTCTTTTAGCCTTAATGTGCATTAAAAAAGGGGGTGGAAGCCCCCACATTGTCCACATGCACACGGATGATGGCAGCCCCTCCTTTTTTTGAGTATGGAGGCTTGGGTCCCCAACAACGAGCTCATGAGGCATGCCTTTGGCCTGCGCTTTCTCAAAAATCCTGAGTGCACTTGACTCTTCAAAAACAAATTTAGGTTGATTGTGGACAATTTTGAGGGCTTCACTTTGTAGGAGCATCAAGGGGGCCATGGGGGTGAAAATGATGGTGCTGATGGTGGTGGCCTTCATGCTGGCTATGCACTAGTTTCAATGTAGCCTAGTGAAGCTCCTGAGCCCTTTTCACTACATCATTGGCCTCAATGCCTTTTGGTACTCCCACCACCTCCTCATCATTATGTACTTGTGCCTCCTTAACCATGGCATTTGCCTTTTCCTCATGCATCATTGGTACCACATGATGGTAAATTATTATACTTAGCTACAATAATCCCTCATCATTATTGATCATGCCAATTGCACTAATGCATGATTGCATGGAAACTACTGGTGGTGGAAAAAGAGGACTCCTCATGTAACAGTCTCACTGCCATGAGAGAGCTTGAGATCCACATCTTCCAAGGAGAGTATCCTATAATTATTTAAAAAAAGAAACATAACTAATGGCAACACTAACAGAGAGGGTGTTGTCGTTTTCATTGAATAGACAATAACCTATGACACATTGTCAAATCAACAATTCTCTAATCAAAATGTTGTGGATTATTAGTGAGATTGTGAATCACGACATGATTTGGTCTTAGGGAGTAGGATTAATTCTATGAATTTACACCTTCAGGATACACACACCCTTATAACTAGACATGAACAACCTTAACATGCATTCACTTGCATAGATGGAGATAGGGACCAAGAGGTACATCCATGTCTGATAGCAAACAACACAAATGAATGAATGTATAGAATATTATTCAAATTTTGTCAACACCTTCATTGCATGTCATATTTTTATCCCTTCATGTCCTTAAAGATGTCATTTGATATGGCCTCTTAGTACTTATATAAGAGGATAGTCCCAAATATGAGAAGTATGCTATCCTTCCTTGATGTCAAGGCAAATCCCATATGAAGACTGTCAAGATTGTGGGAGAGAAGGAAGGAGTCTCACTTGAAGCTTTCTTGCTTGCACAATGGGGGAATACACACAGAGATGGAGGCTGAAAACAGTTTTGCTCTTCTTAGTTGTGTAAGCCAAAAGAACTCAAGTACATAGAAATAGAAGAACCCTATATATGGATCTCAAACCAAACTCAACTAACTAAGGTGGCATACTAACTGAGCCACGAACTAGAGTAGATAAGGATAGCTGTCATCTAGCTATTATTCATGAGCGGTGTACCAACCGCATCTGCAACTGACAAGTCGTTGACATAAATGCACAACGGTCACCCTGGAATATCACGAGTGGAGCTCGATATCTCAACACTCCCCCTCGAGCTCATTCCCAATTCCTGCACACCAAGCAGGTCTCTGCTCCAAGTGACTGCAGCACTCCCAAAAGAGAACACATATCCACTGGTAGATCGTCTATCAGAAATACTACCATCCCAATCATCATCAGTGTATCCATGCAACTGTATCTGAACCCCAGTCTCATAAAATAGTCCATACTACAATGTGGACTTCACATACCTGAGTATGCGTCTAGCCACATCCAAATGCGGTTTCCTTGGAGCCTGCATAAACTGACTTACCAATCCAACAGCATAGCTCAAATCTGGCTTGGTAATAGTCATATAAATCAAACTTCCTACTATGCGTCTGTACATAATAGGGTCTTTGAGAAGCT
This sequence comes from Lygodium microphyllum, assembly GCF_053477565.2. Classification (NCBI taxonomy): domain Eukaryota; kingdom Viridiplantae; phylum Streptophyta; class Polypodiopsida; order Schizaeales; family Lygodiaceae; genus Lygodium; species Lygodium microphyllum. Next base: position 90,115,751 of record NC_141159.1, on the reverse strand, counting down.
CACCTGCATCTGCGCTCAGCTTCACATTCTGCTCCAAAGGAACTGAAATAGGCTTACAGCCTGTCATCCCATATTTGGACAGCATGTCCAATCCATACTGCCTCTGCAAGAGCTGTATCCCACTTGGTGATCTAATCACCTCAATACCCAAGAAATAACGCAACTCTCCCAAATCCTTCATCTCAAACTTCTGCTTCAATAGCATTTTCACATGAAGGATATCTTCATCACTGTCACCTGTCATAATCAAATCATCAACATAAATGACAAGTAGCATAATACCTTTCTCTGTTTTTCTCACATAAAGTGAGAAATCTGCCTTGGAAATCTGAAAGCCAATAGTGACAAGATACTGTCCTATCTTGTCAGACCATGCTCTAGGTGCTTGCTTCAAGCCATACAAAGCTTTCTTCAACCTGCAAACAAACTCAGGATGAAGAGCATGCACATAACCTGGTGGTTGCTCCATATATACCTCTTCTTGCAAATCACCATGCAAGAAGGCATTCTTTACATCCATCTGATGTAAAGACCATCCCTTTGATGTAGCCATAGCAATGACTGCTCTTATGGTTGCCATCCTTGCAACCGGACTGAATGTTTCTTCATAGTCAATGCCATATGTTTGTGCATACCCCTTGACTACTAATCTTGCCTTGTATCTGTTCACAGAACCATCTGCATTGTGCTTCACCTTATAAACCCACTTACAGCCAATTGCATTCTTACCTTTAGGCAAAGGTACCAATTCCCATGTAGCATTTGCTTCCAAGGCATCCATTCCTTCATCCATGGCTTTCTCCCATTTTTCTTTTCCCATGGCTTGCTCAAAAGAAGTGGGTTCTGGTTCCTGTATCACTTTGACCATATATGCATAGTGGATGGCTGCAAATCCATCATATTTCAGCCTATCCACAAGATACCTAGCTCTGGTAGACCTACGCAAAGTAGGCTCACTTCCAGGTGCTCTCAAACCATCCCTAGTCTTCCTTAATCCAGGTGTAACAATAGAAGGAATACCCAACTCATCACCAATGCTCTGTTCTGAGCCACTGGATTCACCATCCACATAAGAGTGACTTGCATTCACATCAAACATGGGTTGATCAACCTTCTCTTTTCCTTTTCGTGATACCTGCATACCACTATCTGCATTGCTTTGAGAATATTCTCCTGATCTCAATCTGCCTGTCCATGGCGAAGAATGTGAACCACTGCTAGAGGACACTCCAGGTCCACTAATATTTTGTGACTGCTGCTGTGAATTTTGTGCAGCATTACCATTTTGTGCATCTACATCATCAATCACATTTACTGGTTTATACCAGCTATTCATCTCATCAAAAACAACATCTCTGCTCACTGTAAACTTACGAGTAGAAGGGTTATAGCATCTATACCCTTTTTGCTGCAGAGAGTAACCAATAAAGATGCACTTCTCAGCTTTTGGATCCAACTTGGATCTCAACTCATCTGGCACATGTACATAGGCAATGCAACCAAAAATTTTCAAATGATAAATATCTGCTTTCCTACCAGTATACCTCTCCTCTGGAATCATCCCATGTATTGCTGCAGTGGGAGTCATGTTCATTATATAGACTGTTGTAGCAACTGCTTCAGCCCAGTAAAAATCTGGCAAGTCTTTTTCGTTGAGCATAGCACGAGATACCTCTCCAATATGCCTGTTTTTCCTTTCTGCAATTCCATTTTGTTGTGGGGTATGACTACATGAATATTGCTACATTATGCCATGCTCTTGCAGGAACCTTGCAAACTCATTTGAGAGGTACTCTCCCCCTCCATCTGACCTTAGGCGACTTGTTTCTTTTTCAACCATAGCTTTAAGAGTTTTGAAATGCCCAAAAACCTCACTTTTCTTTTTCATGAAATACACCCAAATTTTTCTACTATAGTCATCAATAAAAGTGACAAAATAATGACAGCCTCCAAGAGATGCAGCTTTAGTAGTCCACACATCAGAGTGGCTTAATTCCAATGGCTTTTTACTCTCTTGAATATGTCTAGGAAATGGCTTCCTTGCCTACTTTCCAAATTGGCAGGCTTCACATACCTTATGCATTTCTGCAACCTTGAATTTAGGCAATCCTGCAACAATATTTTGGGCCTGCATTGATTTAAGTCATTGTACATTAACATGACCAATGCGTTTATGCCAGATATCAATATCTGCAACTACACCGGTCCCATGTGCAAACATTGCTGCACTCAATTCAGACATGTCTGCATCCAATGTAAACATTCTGCCCTTCTTCTTTCCTTTTGCTATCAAGCGACCTTTATTTTTCATATCCTCAACAAAGCATCCATGAGGATTAAATCTGACCTGCAAGCCCTGCTCAACCATTTGACCAATAGAAACCAGATTCTTGGTGATATTCGGGACATGAAATACATCGGACAGGTATTTCTTTTTCCCATCCTGCATAGACAAAGGAATTTTTCCAATCTGCACAATAGGATGTGCAGTATCATCACCAGTCTCCACAAATCCTGGTTTTTCCATTTTCCTTGCATCCTCCATCCATTCTGCATGACCTGTCATGTGGTTTGATGCACCTGAGTCAACATACCATACATCGTTGCTTTCTTCTGCACTTGTCACAGAATTATTCATGTGCTGCACCATAAACAAATGCTCATTTCTGTCATGACCCTGTCTACTAGAAGATGCATAATTCCCTTGTTGCTATTTTCCATTCATGATGTCATTCTACTTTTTATAGTAGTCTTTAGCCATATGACCCAGTTTACCACAGTAGTAGCATTCAACATTACTATTTGCATTTTGGCCTCTTTGCCATTCACCACGACCTCTTTGGCTCCCCTCGCCTCTAGAGTTACCACGTCCTCCTCCATAGGACTGGTTTTCTTGAGTTTGCTGCATATTCTGATTTCTACCACGGCCTCCAAATCGACCTCCTCTGCCTCTGCCTCTACCTCTTTCAGCATTTGAGTAGAAGACAGTTTCTTTTGAAGTTCCTCCTGAAGAAGATGCACCACCATTTCTTTGCTCCTCAGAAATTAGAAGAGCAATCAACTCCTCAAAATCAGGAAATCTTTCACGAACTGAAATGGATGTCCGAAACTGTGCATAATCCTTTCCTAGACCATTCAAGGTCACAGAAACTAAATCATCATCTTCCACTGGCGACCCAATGGAAGCAAGTGCATCTGCAATCTTCTTCACCTTCATGTGGTAGTCATTGATGCTCATACTTTCTCTTTGCACATTATGCAACTCTTGCTTGAGCTGCATTTTCCTGGCTTGCGTATTTGTGCTATACATTTTTGACAAAGTATCCCATGCCTCCTTTGGCGTACTTGCATCCTGAATATGTACAATCATAGAGTCTGAAATACTGATAGGCAGCCAGTACATAACTTTCCTGGCTCTCTCATGCCATGCTTTAAATGCCTGCATTTGCTGTTGATTGGGAACATCAGGAAGAACTGGTTCTTCTTCATTTTCTACAACAAATTCCCAATATCCTTTTCCCATAAGGAAATTCGTCATTCTAAACTTCCATGCCTGGAAGTTGTTCTTATCAAGCTTTTCAGTTACAATCTGTGAAAGAGAATCAGACGCCATTTCAGAACACTGCAAAAAATTCTGTCACTGCAAAAAACTCAGCTTCACCCTCACAAGGGTAAATCTGCAAAACTTGCGAAAGTGGTATTTGACCACACACACTTCCTAGTGACGATTTTGCATAAACAGGAACCAAGGATGATTCTGAAACTCCCAATGTCTCTGCGCACAAGCATACGATGCAATTTCTACAGTAACTTTTCACCGACCTGTAGAATAGTGGTCGCACAGCATAAAATAGGTCCACCTCTGTTTGAGCACTTGAATCTCTTCATCCAGGTGAAATCTTGGCAAGCTTCCTTCTAGACATCTCTTTCCCTGCTCAGGGTGCTCCTTATTGGCACATAACAATAGGACATTAGCCACTCTATGCACCAACATTTTGAATATTGTAGCTCACTGTTGAAATATACACATGTCCATGTCGTACGTTCGGATCTCCAAGCACAAGCCGTAATTTGTTCTGTAACTATAGGGAAATGAAAGCCTGCTAGAAGAGCTTCTCCCTCACCAAGCATCTCTACCAATGGCCCTGAACACGCAGTAGTAAATAAAAAACCAGTGGTCCAAAACCCTAAATAGTCCACCATAGCCATTATAACTCAAGCCCTTTTTCACTTCATTTTCCACTTCATTCCAACACATTGAAGCCTTAAACACTCAGGTCTGATCTTTTTTCAGCAAGAGAAATTCTCAAGAAGAATATTTGGAACATCAAGCATCAACTATCGAGCTCAACATCGAGTCTTCAAGGCATAGTCAAGGCATAGTATCTCTTGATACTCCATTAGTGCTTCTTAGCATTTGGATCATCAGATCACTCAAGAGTAACTCATTTTTTATCCCATCGCAGGTACTTATTGTAATGCCCTAATTGATCAAATATCTTGTAAGTCTTAACCCCTTTGTTAAAGGATAGACACTGCCCGAGTACGCTCGTGGTAAGACCTCCTTCAAAGTGAGTGAACTTGAACAAATAGCTAAATTCAATGGTGAATACTTTCATGCATGGAAGGAAAAGACCATGTACCACCTCATGAGGAAAGACCTTTGGATCTCTTTGAAGATGATGAAGGTGATGCACATGGTGGGAAAGAAGATTTAGAAAGTGGGATCCTTGCAGTAGCTCCACCAAAAACCAAAGAATGGAAGAAGATGAATAATAAGGCACTAGGTATCATTGCCTAGGGACTAAGTGATGATGTGCTACATCATATCTCTAGTGTCAAAGATGCTAGAACAGCTTGGGAGGAATTTGACAGGATATTTGGTACCCAAGCAAAGAATTGAAAGGTAAAATTACTCATGTAGTTTTATAAACTGGATATAAAAGATAGTGCTTCCATGACCATACACATTAACAAGTTCAAGAGCCTAAAAACCCAGCTTGCAACTCTTAAGAAGAATATTGATGAAGATGAAGCAATAGCCATACTGCTTGCAAGTGTAAATAAGGATCCATATAAGAATCTTGTGTACACCCTAAGTAATATTTCAAGTTTCTCTTCTTGTGTCCACCCTAAGTAATGTTCCAAGTCTCTCACTTAAAGATTTTGAGCACTCACTACTTAATGGAGAAAGCAAAGCTAAAAGCAAGGATTCAAAGGATGTAGAATGATCACCACAAGAACCAGTTCATAAATGAAGTAGAAGAAGAAGAAGAAGAAGAAGATGCTTCCGCTACCATAAACAACTCTAATATATTTCATATGTTTTTCCCATAGTGGATATCTATTTTTCCCTTAGTGGATTTGCTATGTAAAAACCCTTGCCAAAGATGTAAAGTTTCAAGTTTTAACTTGACTAGGCTACCTATGACCTAGTCTCCCGGTCCATGTCACCATGTAGGGGGAGCAAAAGCTAGCAAGTGTAGGAACTCATCATTGGAGGGGGGGTGTTGAGAAATAGACAAATGATGTATGCTCCGGGAAGAGATGTCTTGAATCCCATATGCATAGTGAGGAGAGTGGAACAAGCTAGAAAGCTATATAAGGTTGTACTTGGCTCTTATTTCAATGCAATGCTATTTTCCTTTCAATCAAGTGTTAGTATCATTGTCCATACACACAAGAATGTGTTTATGAGTCCAAGTCTCAACCTTGGAACCTAATTCACTTGTGTGATAGTTGGTCTTGTCTGAGTCTATGTCCTCATGAGACTTGTCTACATTTTCCATCCTCCATAGCTCATGCCATGATCTAGATCCACGTCTTTTGACAAGCATAACCCCATATCTTCTACCTCTACTTGCATATGCTCCCATGCACAGGATCTCTATAGCTAGAAATGAGCCTCTCTGGTATTACCATCTTGACTTGGAGAGTAGATGGAACATGCATATGACACCAAGTTTCAGTGAAGAATAACAAAGTTCTTTTGAGTGCAAACTACCTCCAAAGTTTATTGCCTCCATATTGCAAGTTGCTCAGTTTGAAAGCTATTATTCAAGCTAAGGATACTTGAACACATCTCAATATCTCCCCTCAATGGGACCATGAAGGCCACAAGCAGTGCTTGTTTGACAAAACACTATCAACTAACCTATTTGATTATGCATTCAAATGATGTGTTTGTCTCTGACAATTTGGATTCAGCTCAAGAGAAAATCAATACAACTATAATTAGCACGCCTAGTGTGAGCAAGTCAATTCTAGTGTGTTTTGATAGAGATTCTAATTGTATGGAGGAAGATGTGAAAGAATTGGAGGCATGTAAGAGAATGGCTTTGGGGGAAGATATTGATGTAATGCATGTTGACAATCAAAATGAAAAAAATATCAATTTGGATAGCAAATCGATTATTGATTAGTTCAAGAGAATCCTAGAAGTTTGTCAACTAAAGAAGCTACTAGATATGTGTTAAGATTCAATCCAAGTTGATGGAATTCTTGCTGTATATATGGTACTATGTGTTTTGAACTATTAGCTATATTTGGAAAAAAGAAAAACGGATGGCTAGAATAAAACAAAAGTTTGTTGGCAATCATGTTTGGACCATGCCTTCACAATCAAACATGGCCATATAGTGTATTGTGTGCTTGAGCTATTGTCTAGGCTATCTCAAGTGTCACAAGGTAACCTATCCATATTACACAAATGAAAAAATATATAATGACACTTGTTTTTATGGCTACTTGGATAGACAAGTGAGCAAGGGATATCTTGCACAACTGAAGGCAACTCAAGCATTACTTGTCATTGCTATCAAAATATCGTGTCTTGTGTTGCATTTTATACATGCATGATCTACTATGTCCTACCATTGGATGATAACATGCCACGTTTGGCTATACATATAGGAGAACATTCACACAATGTTAAATAAGGAACATGAGAAGGACACCTAAATCAACATACCATACATTATTACATGCCCTCTTTTCTGTAACAACATTCATCATATGCTACATGACAAATAAATGCTCATTCTTGTCTTCATTTTGTCATTAAGACAATATGAAAGCTTGTAAGAACAATGTTGAAGATTGAGAAGGGAGATCCTCATGAAGTTTAGATGCTAGTTTCACTCAAATGTTGCTCCAATCTCTTAATAAGAGAGACGACTAGTGACAATTGAAAAAGATCTCAATCACTTTCTTGAAGAAATGATTCCATTCATGCAAAACAAAGGGTGAGATCCAAATGTTTTTAACTTTTTTTTTACAACTCTATTGTGGATGTTGGTCATTAATAATATTTCTTTTGACTACTAAAGAGTCTTAAGGGGATAGTCTGACTAGAAAAGGCCAAACAAGGTACACTAGTTGGTGATGAGTACGACAACATACTAGAACTGCAATGACATTGCATGTTTCCCTTTCTCCATGGAAACTAATTTCTTTGAAAGGGAGGATCTCAGGACAAATGTTATTTATTAAAAATGTCTACAAAAGGTCATGCTTTGGGGGGTGGATCTAGTTAATCACATGCGAGGTATAGGCACAAGGGATCTAGGAAATGCATTGGTGTAGTTTAATCACACTCACCAATGTAGATGGTTGAACAATAATATTGTGCTCAATATACAATCCTTGGTGAGTATCCCTCATGATACTTTGATTAGCACTATTATGGAGATAATACGTTTTCCTATAAACTAACTTATACTTGTTTATAGCATGAGAGCATTGCATGTAATATAGGAGGATTGTGAATCTCAAATGTTGTTTTGGAAGACTCTAAACAATGTCATGGAACAATGCGGCCATGACCTACCCAACTTCAACGGTTTCACATCGGATGAGGTAGAAATTGGTTGGCTATAAGGATAGTGTATAATGGGGGTCTCAAAATATAATGAAAGGGAGAGAGAGAGATCTTGTCTTTTTCACTGGGAGCAAAGCCTACAGAAATACACCAATAAATTAGTTCCTTTATATAGATAGAGACATCAATCTAGACTATGTGAAGTGTGGAGGCCTACAAAGATAGCTCAACAAGCTACGCATCAGGAAAATGCAATAAAGAATTGGTGGGTTAGCCAAGTGACTTTGGAAAACATGAAACTCCTACAAAGATGGTTGAAACGGTGGGAGTAGCGAATTGCACATATGGGAGGCATTGAATTGGATGCAAGTTTGTGTGTTGAGATTTCATGTTGTGCATTTGATGTATGTTTTAACATGACATAAATTCCTAGATCTCCATATAGGCTAACAAAAGTCCCTAGGAGCATTCTCAAATCCCAAGTATTAACCTATCTGAGAGTGTCCACACTAGTTGGTTGTCTAGTGAGGTGGAAAGAGGAAGTTATTGCCATAGATGCATGTGTCATAGATGTTTTGAACTCATACATTTAATGTGCAAAGCAATTGGGATTCATGCTCGATTCATGACAAGGAGGCTTATTGGATTTGAACCATCTATGGAATCATTAGGGCATGTAGACAGCAAGCACCAAGCCCTTCCATTGTCACAATGACCATGTAAGGAGTGGTTACAAGAACCCTAATGTATAACAAGCTGATCATTCACGGGGATAAGGAGATCATGTAGAGAAAGAAAAGTGGTTATGCGAAAGCTTTAAGTTCACATAGGCAAGAATATGTCATGGAGTGAAGGCAACACAAAACAGGAGGTCGTCCATGACATATACGATTTGATGATAGTGGATTGGATGTTCAAGATGAGGTGGATGATTTTACATTTACAGGTAAAAAAACGGCAGATCTAGAAAAATTCTCAGCTTACGAGCATGGGTTTGATCTCTTTAGTGATGCTAGAAGTAGATTTGATATATGATTTTATTTTGTCCTTTTTCTATTTATTATTTTCGATTTAGAAGTAACTTTTTTATTTCCTTGGGCAGTTTTTTTAGAAAAGATAGGTTAATATGGATTTTGGTCTATGATGCTATTTGTTTGGATTTTGACTATTGGTTTTCTCATCGAATGGAGGAAAGGCGCCCTTGATTGGGAATAAATGGTTTGCGACGAACTCACTTAAACTCCTTTCAAAAAAGCAAAGGATTTATGCAAGATTACAGAGACACATCAATAGTGTGTGACATGTCATTTTTATTGTAAGAAGATTATGCAGTAGCAATGTTGGAACCTTAGATATTGTACTCTTATTGGGTGATGCAAAGGTATGGCATATTTTCTTTTATAGTGATTATTTGGTATCATTCCTTCCTCTATTTTGGATAGTGTACATTTTTTTGGGAGATCCCAAACAGTGATGCATGCATGATATATCATATGTCATAATGTTAAAAATACTACCAGTGTTGTATGGCATGATCTTTATGTAGTGAATTGTAATGTCAAAGTCATTTGTAGAAGAAATGCAAGGTTATTTCAAAAAGCTCAAAAAATGAGTTTCAATCGCAAAAGCACGAGATCGAAAGCTTGCAAAAATAACACACTTCTTTTGCTAATGCCCATACTCTTACATTGCCTTATATATTACTTTGTAAATATACAAAAGTAAAATTTCATTTTACAAAATATGTTTCCATGATGAGCACATTTTTGTGCCTTTATTTGCATCTATTTATTGATTATCATTCCTCTTGTATTGAAATGTGAAGTGTCTCCATGAACAAATTGAACAAGGGCCATGCTTAGCTCTTGGGGAAAGTATTCATCTTCATCTTTCTTGTTTGGTCTTCATCTTCGTGATTGTTATTTTTTCTTTGGAGGGGAAAATAAAATCGAACACATACCACACACAAGAGAAAGCACACAACTAGGTCACATAACCTAGGTTACAACAAATACACTACATGAAAATCACATCATGATATACAAAAGATAGGGCTCTTTGATAAATTTTTACATAAGAACATCACACTTAGCATGGATTGAAAGACAACCACACCGTGAAGTATGTAAAGAAAACCCAAAAAAGAATATCATGCAGCTGTTTCACTCGAATTTCTACTTTCCTCATGTAATACAAATATCATTTTTTACATCAAGTACACTTGAGATTCACTAATTAGTTGGAGATAAACAATGCATTTAATCATTCTACTATTCCATTTAATCATCCCTTCATTCCATGAGAATGAGTTATGCATCCTGATGGTCGTATGCCTATAAATACAGCATCCAAACTAAAGGAACAAAAATTTCTGTTTCAATTATGCAAACACAAGTCCTAGCTACTATGCATGTGTTTCAAATTTGGTTTTCATGTACCCCTCCTATTTCACCATGCAAGGGTGGAAGAAACTACATGATTGATGTGCCCTTGGTCCTAGCAAAAGAACCAAAACATTATGCTATACAAGCTCAATTATATGAATTTGAACACCCACTTATTCTTTCAAGAGGAATGATCTGTCAGGTACATTGACTATCTCCCATCTAGCCTCTTGCACACATCACAAATTCTGAGATTCACTTGTAGTGAGCTTCCATGGCCTCCCTTCAAGCATCAAGGATACCCTTGCAAAGCTCCACAACCCACAAATGTGCTCCTTTCATTCTCAACTCTCTACGACTTTTGCATGCAAGGAGGAAGCATGAGCATAGGTATGAGAGAGTGCTTAAGAGAAAGAAGAAGAAAGCTTCACCCGTATGGTCCCTCACACACACACACACACACACACACACTCTCTCTCTCTCTCTCTCTCTCTCTCTCTCTCTCTCTCTCTCTCTCTCTCTCTCTCTCTCTCTAACTTGCTCACTCTCACTCTGTCCCTCTCTCACAATTGAAAAGCAAGAAAGTAAGAACTCAAAATTTGCACACCCATGAATAGCATGTTCTATTCTTTCTCATCCTTTAAATATAAAGATATTAGGGTTAGGGTTTTTCCATCCCCCTTGGACATCTTGCCACTTTGTGTTGAAATGCATGGATCTAGAGCATGGCTATGGCTGATGGAAGAGAAAGATAAGACTCATCATAACATTGACTTAGAGATAATGCTATCACACAAGTGAATTAGGTTCCAAGATTGAAGCTTGGACTCATAAACACAATCTTGTGTGTGTATACAATGATAACTGAAGGGACAAAAAGTACAATGATATTGCATTCAAATGATAGGCGAGTACAATGTTTTATAGTCTTTTGGATAGGTAGCACTTTTCACCACTGTGCTTATGGGATTCAATCCCTTCTCCTAGATTTCTTGCATTTCCCCTGTGCCCAAATAGTCCATACAAAGAGGCTACACTGGGTGTGATTGCCTAAATTCTCAACACCCCTCTTCAATCATAGCCAAAAAGGCACAAAGTGTATAGAGGCTTTAGTGACCAATTGCCTGGAAAGTGTGGGCACACCACAAACATGGTAATCATCTAGAGGATGTCGCAAACAAAGCTAAGTGTGGGTATCAAAAACATGGTGGACATCCAAAGTTGTAATAGGGGCTTCACAAAGTGTACATAGGAGGTTGTAGTGCTACGTTACATGAGGATTTTACAAGCTTATGAGAGGAACATTAGAGCAAGGTTACGCAAGGCTTCAAAAAAGTCTATCAGAGTAGTGTGAATAGAAGGACTAGTGAGGATTGTTCTTTTGCTCCTAACGGTCTTCTTCTTCTTCTTCTTCATGTCCATCTTCTTCTTCTTTCATAGCTACAAGATAGGCCTTTTGATGCCTCGTTCTGGCATGACAAAACTTTTCAATCTCTCTAGTCTTTTTGAAAAAGTCACAAACTAGCTGGTCCTTTTTGCCTTTGTACTTGTTTACTGACATACAACACGTTTATCCTTAGATGTACTTGGCTCTTCTTTGTTTTTTATATTCTTTTCTTCTTCTAATAGGGAGGCCTAAAAGTCAACAAGTTTAGAATTTGGCATGTTGATTAAAGTAGTGGAGACATTATCATGATCTGGAGGCAAGCTTTCTAACAAAACACCAATGCATACATCTTCATCCATTTTAATGTTGATCCTTGCAAGTTGAGTAAAGAGACTTTCCATGTAATTTGGATGTGTTAGATTTCATGTCCAGTCTGAAAAATTCAATTAATAAATCGTACTTTGAAGCCTTTGACTGTGCACCAAACAGAGTATCCAATCTTTTCCAAGTGTCATGGGACATGTGACAGGTATCCACATGGTGGATATAGTTGTCATCCAACTCAAGATTTATGATGGCTTGAGCCTTGTCCGCCGTCACTTTTCAGCCAGGCAACTACAAGAGTTGCATCTTGGGATTCTTCTCTTGTCCACTAGTAATGGCCCATAGGCACTTCTTCATTAGGATAAGCTCTATGAGTGTTTGCCAATAATGAAACTTGACTCCTTTGAAGTGACATGTCGAAGAGTCTTTGCCCATGCTAGAGTGACTGGAATAGTAGCAAATTAGCACCAAATTTTTCAGAAATGAGCTGACTTTGGATGTGTCAAGAGACACAAACAATGATAGTGGTAAATAGTATCAAGAGATACTAGTTGAACTTGATTGTCTTCAAATCTTCCCCTCGTTGGTTTGATGCCCAAATGTTTGTCGGGAACTGAGTAGGAACTCAGACCAGAGTGACTGGAACTCTAGTAGGCTTGGAGGAGTGAGAAAATGATGGGATTTTTGAGCTTGAGGTTGAAGGAGGTATGGTGGATTAGGATTTGCATATAGGCGATAGGTTTTTTGCTGATTGCATTGCGTAGGATGAATTCTTTGATAGCTCTAAACCAATCTTCAATTTCCCTATGGTCTTGCAAGGTCAATCATGTCACATGTAGGGACAATAGGCTATATAGACAGAAACATGCACAGATCAAGCACAGTGAGCTTGAATTCACGCAATGCTAGAGTTGCAAACCACCAATGTTAGCGATTGAAGTGTCATAGAGAAGCTTTGGAAGTAGAGAAATAAGTCTTCAGAAGGAAACTTGAAGATATTTGGCTTATGTAAAGAGATATGAGAGCTCCAAGTAGGGCCAAGTGTAGGCTAGATATCGCTACCATGAAGAAAAGAGTGGAGTTAGAGTGAGAAATGAACTCATGAGCTATGACCAGAGGTGAATAGGAGCTAAAGGGGGAGTTTGATGAGCTTAGCCATGCTCGCCATGGCTCTAATACCACATTGGAATGCATGGATCTAAAGCATGGCTATGGCGGATGGAAGATTTGAAAGAGAAGACTCATGGTAACATTGACTTAGAGATAATGACTGCCACACAAGTGAATTAGGTTCCAAGATGGAAGCTTGGACTCATAAACACAATCTTGTGTGTGTAGACAATGACATTGACTCTGAAGGGAGAAAAGGTACAATGACATTACATTCAAATGATAGGCAAGTACAATGCTTTATAGTCTTTTGGGTAGGTAGCACTTTTCACCACTATGCTTATGGGATTTTTTCCCTTCTCCTAGATTGCTTGCATTTCCCTTGGCCCCAATTGCTCCATACAAAGAGGCTACACTAGGTGTAATTGCCTAATTCTCAACACTTTTATGGTCCTTTTCAACTTGTTTATATGCAATTAAGCTTTAGTCTTGATGATGAAAGAATAAACTAGATGTGGAATGCTAACTGCTAAGTACAATTTACATAAGAGGAACCTTTGCGCTTATAAAAAAGGTAGCACCAAGTGTTACAAAAATGACTATTTTTTTCAAAATTTTGTAGGCCTTAATATGGGAGAAAACTTGGATCTCATAAAAACAGTGGCACTGAGTGTTAGAAAGATGACTCTTTTTTCCAAAAATTGTAGGCATTTTTTCTTTATCTTTCTTTTTATTATCTGGTGTTCACACACACACACACATCTCTCTCTCTCTCTCTCTCTCTCTCTCTCTCTCTCTCTCTCTCTCTCTCTCTCTCTCTCTCTCTCTCTCTCTCTCTCTCTCTCTCTCTCTCTCTCTCTCTCTCTCTCTCTCTCTCTCTCTCTATTTGTGTTTGATCCCCCTCCTTTGGCCACTGGAGAGGCATTGCCATCCACTCCCACTCTCCCTCCTATTTATGTTCGATCCCCCCTCCCCTCTTTGGCCATTAGAGAGGCATTCTTGTCCACTCTTGCCATTTTCACTCATGAACTCTATTTCTCTATTGCCCACCCATTGTTGCCATCATTGTTTTGCTACTATTCTAGCTCCCATTACGGCTACAATCTCACTATCCTAGCTCTTGACACTACCTAGAGTTCTTTCCTACCCCCTCACTTGCGTAGCAACTTGCCACCATTGGCTGTGGCTCACGAAGCCACCTACCATGGATGAAAAGTGCTTAGGGGGGAGAGAGAGAGAGAGAGAGAGAGAGAGAGAGAGAGAGAGAGAGAGAGAGAGAGAGAGAGAGAGAGAGAGAGAGAGAGAGAGAGAGAGAGAGAGAGAGAGATTGTGTGTGTGTGTGTGTGTGTGTGTGTGTGTGTGTGTGTGTGTGTGTGTGTGTGTGTGTGTGTGTGTGTGTGTGTGTGTGTGTGTGTGTGTGTGTGTGTGTGTGTGTGTGTGTGTGTGTGTGTGTGTGTGTGTGTGTGTGTGTGTGTGTGTGTGTGTGTGTGTGTGTGTGTGTGTGTGTGTGTGTGTGTGTGTGTGTGTGTGTGTGTGTGTGTGTGTGAGGAGTAAAGTGTTGCCTTGACAATATAATTTAATACACTAAAATGCCTTTTTGGGAGGGAATTTGAAATCAAGTTTGGGAGCTGCACTTAGAATCACTTTGATGCTATGGATATTATTGAAGCTAGAGTTTAAATAATAATATTGTATAGATTAGAGTGAATTTATGTTATGGAGGAAATTTTGGACCTTAAGCCTTGTAAATAACTTACACTACCTAGTCTTAGGGAAGAACTATAAATAGGGCACAAGGTGCCATTGTATGGGTCCTTTGGTCATTTTTTATCATCTCACTTTGGTGAGTTCACATGCTTGAGGCATGGTCCCAGATTCATTCTTGTTTTCTTTCCTTTTCATAGGTTAATACAATTTTGGCTATTGCTTTCATCATTTTTTTTCTTGAGGCTAGAGTTTTTTTTTTCCATTCCTTGGTTAGAGTTAGGCTAGGCTAGGTTCCCTTCCAAGGCAAGAGTATTTTCTTTTCAGTTCCTTGGTTACAATTAGGCTAGGCTAGATTCCCTTCTTTACATTGGTATCAGAGCAATAATTTATATCTAATCATATCTCATTTTCAAGGTTAGATATGGCTATAGTAAGTTGTACAAAGTAAATGGAGTTCAAGTCTTGGTTATTGTGAATAGTGTGGCTAGGGTAGACTTTTACAATTAATTGTTATCAGATCTAGGGCCATTTCAAGAAAATTTTGGTCACAATGGCAAAGACTCCGCCAATCTAGTAGGTCATCATCAAATTTGCACAGATTTTGAAAGATATTAGGCAAAATAGGCTAAAGAGGTTGAAGAAGACTAAAACACTCTCTTCTTTTTCAAGATAAGGTTTCCTTTTTCCCTTTACAAGCTTCTACTCAAGCTTCCATGGTGGATCTTCCAAGATTTCTTCTTCCTAGTGCTTCTATGGCATGAAAGCCTTATTCCTCTTGATTTTGCTTGTTATTAGAAGCTTGGTCATAATCATTTTCGATGGACAACATTCTTAGAGGATAATAGTGAATTCTGCATATTTTGCACTGATTGCAAGCTTGAATCTCAACAACAAATGATTGACAAGGCTCACTATGACTATGGTGATGTTTGAGCTCCTATGCTTAGATAACACAATAATGAGCTTATTGATCAAACAATAAGGCCTTCATTCTATTTGTTATTCTCTTTTTCTCCCCATAACCCTTTCAAGCAGGGTAGTGGCAATACAACTGTATTTTACTCCATGGAATCAAGCTTGATAAGCTTCAATGCTCATTTCTCACTCTTGTGAGCTTCATTTTGAATTTTTCCTTCTATCTCTTTACCAGAATCCCCACCAATCTTTATCATAGGATCTCAGCAAAGCTCACAGAAATGTGAGAGGTGTGGTGGTCTGAGTAACTACATACTTTGAGCAATTATTCTAGACTAAATAAGGAAAAGTAAGCTTGCAGCAAGATCTAGGAAACGCTTGTATATTGAAATGAACCCTATGCTCAAGACTTGCCCCCAAACTATCTTACAATAGTTGTAATGACCACAAATATTTTTGTATTGAGATTTTGCAAATATATTGTACAAAGTTCTTTGGTAGGTCATCAGTCTTGCTTTGTTAGAGCTATAAGAGGCTGTATAGTCTCCTCATTCTTGATTTCAATGTTAGATAGATCTTCTATGCGATATCACCTCATTATTTGAAAATTTTTAGTGTGTTTCAAGGCTATTTCCCTATCTCAATAGCCTTTGTTGTTTGGCTATTGGGAACCCTCTCCTTCTTGTCACCTATAATAAATGATATCACTAATAGCCCAGATATTGTCACCTATAGTTTGGGGGTCCCTAGGAGCTGTCGCCTATAACCAACATGCTCTTTCCTACTAGAAAATAGAGGAAAAATAGTACCAATCAAAACAACTCTCTTGTTGCACAAGGAATGCTTCTCTTCTCTTTGTAGAGTTGAGAATGCTTTTGAGAATTTGAGGGTGAGAAGCACTAAGATGGACTAGTCTTCTCTTGATAAGCATGTAGAATCAATGATAGATTGAGTACCCTCTACTATAACATCGGAATAGCTTCTAATAAGCATGCTACAATATCAAATTGCTCTATCCAAAAGCAGCTATCACCTACAGATTTGTTTCCAATTAGTATGCTAGATTGGCAGTATATGCAAAATATGGTTGACATCTACTCCTTTAGGATATTTTATTTTGCTTTGGGATGGTATTTCTCGAGTACTCAAGAACATTGGAGTCATTGGTAATGTTCTACTTACAAGTGATGTTCCAAGGGTGTACTCTTCAAATTCATAGTCAAAGAGTGGTGCAATGAAAATGAGCCTCTTGAAATCAAAAACATCTTCACAAAGCTTCAAAAGTAGAGAATTCCTAGTAGCAACCCAACAATCTTCAATAGTATGACCATAAAGGTGTGTGAACTTCAAGAAATCTTCAATAATAGGATCATAAAGGCATGTGATTACTTCAAGAAATTTTCCCCAATGATTTGGAGCAAGCTAACCATGCCAAAAGCTATAGATATACTCCTTAATGAGGA
The DNA here is from genome assembly GCF_053477565.2 of Lygodium microphyllum. Classification (NCBI taxonomy): domain Eukaryota; kingdom Viridiplantae; phylum Streptophyta; class Polypodiopsida; order Schizaeales; family Lygodiaceae; genus Lygodium; species Lygodium microphyllum. The sequence goes on along the minus strand of NC_141159.1, from coordinate 90,098,642 downwards.
TAGATTCATGATGGGTCAACAATTCATCTCCCTCCATTTTCCTTGTTGTGTAAAACCACCAATTGGAGAGATTTTATCTAAGCAACTTCATCATGATGGATGATTTATGACACCACAGATGAGGAATAGCTCACTACAATGATTTTTTGTGTTAAAAACAATTGGCCTACCTTTATCAGAGTTTGACTTTTATGTTATTGGTGGATACCTCATTATGTCTACTTTATTTTTATATATTGCATGCAATATGACATCTCTATCCAAAGTTATGGCTAATTTTCTACAGCTACCCTGTTCATGACAGCATGTAAGTCACTCACAACTTCTAAATTTACATGACATTCCTTACTTGAAGAACTTTTTCAGCCTTCTAGAGTACCTTTGCCATTACTACTACTTGATTGGGTTCTTCTCCATATGAATCTCTTGTACTCTTTGTAATTTTCAGTTTTGAGGACAAAATTTGTCCATGTAGGGATCAATTGTAATAGAGGAAATTTTAGACCTTAAGCCTTGTAAATAACCTACACTACCTAATTGTAGGGAAGGACTATAAATAGGGAGCAAGGTGCTATTATATGGGTCTTTTTATTATTTTTTATCATCCAACTTTGTGAGTTCACATCTTTGGAGTGTGTTCCAAGATTCATTTCTTCTTTCTCTTTCTTTTTCATAGGTTAATATAGTTTTGGCTATGGCTTCCATGTGAGGTGCCTCCTCCAACAGACTCGAAGGAGTCCTCTTAGTAGTCGACTAAAATTCATATCCATGCACATCACCATCCTATCTCCCCATGGAATCATTGGACATAGTTGAACATGGGAATCTCAGTTCTACTTCACAAGGGAAGCATGGACAAGTCACCCCTAACAACAATCTAACACCCATCTAAGAAAGATCACTTTGTAATCAATCAAAGGCAAGAGTGAGGTTAACATCGTACTTGGTTCAAAGAGAGTGAGAGATGGGGGAGAGTATAACTCGATCCCCCAACCCATAAGGTAAAATCTTAGCTCCAACCCCCTAAAAAGGTGTTAAACCTGGTAACTAATCCTATCGATATTGGGAGGGTCACAATTTAATGAACTCTATCTAGTTTCAAAAAGTTACCTGACTTATCGGGTCCACCCAACCATAGGCATCCAATCCTCAAGATCAAAGCCTCCCACTTTCCTCAATGGGTCTGCTTAGTTTCTTAATTAGCAAAGCATACTACCACACTATTTGGACATATAAAATCAACTTCCTTTTATTACTGTGTTAAACTGGGTTTGTTAAACTCGATCTTTAGCACGTAACACGATACATGCTGCTATTTTCGACGAGACAAGGCTCTCTCCATATTTCGGCAAGCCATGCAATGTGAAGTTGACTTCTTTAATCTGGGAGAGGACACTGTACATGTTTCTCCCTCTATTGCCCTTGACACGCAGGGCCGAGCATTTCATAAGAACTACCAATTTTGAGAGAGACTATAGTAATTTGCTCCTTATCTCCAAATAAATTGAAGTAACCTTTCATAAATTTCTTTGATATTGATAATTTGTTGTATCCAACTTCATTTCCAATTGGAATCCTTGTAAAGAACCATTGAAAGCTAGAGACAATATCTCATAAATCAGATATTTTATTTCACCATCCCTCCGCAGAGTGATAAAAATTGTCTTTCCACAGAAAGACACCATCCAGCCTAGGATAGGACCTTCCAATCCCTCGGGATTGGGTTGTATGTGATTGCACTTCATACATGGTCAACAAGGAATTTATTGGCTCTCAAAGCCCCTCTAAGCTTCCCTAAGCCTTCACAGTAATCCTATATAGCAGCGGCACTTACCACTCAGGCCTTTGCCCTCTCAGGTGCTCGAGTAATCAAAAACTAAAAACACCTACCTCCCTCAAGAGCATGGGACCTCCACCTGTAGGTGAGTTTTTCCACACTCCGTAGAGTATAAAGGAGCATTGGGTTGGGGGCCCCAATGTCCCAAACCACCACAATCTACAACTCATCCGATTGTACAAGCCTGGAATCACAAGAGCCATAACTCATCATTCACAAATCCAAAAGCAATCATAACCATAAGACATTGTAAGAGAGTTGTCAATGCGATGCATAGAATCTACCCCCTTCATAAATTTCCATGTTCCTTCCTAAAAAGCATTTGATAATACTAACATGCTTTTACAAGTTTAAGTAAGTTCTAACTAATCGTGATCCTTTTCTTATGTACTAACATGATTATCTCTGTTTGGCCATCCATTGTGATTATGGGTTATAGCCACAACCTTGATTTATTGTGGGATGGTTGGTTCTTCGGTTTGAATGGGTTTGGGGTTAACTTTTGCTTGTGCTTCAGTATCATGTTGAGTTCCCTCAACCCAGCAGCGACAACCACTTCCTCGTGTTGGGGAGCTCTCTGAGCATGACCTCGCTTAGCATCTCGATATCTCTTAGGAGCCATGGAAGAAGCTTGATGGATTCGGGCAGCGCTTCCGCGTAGGAATAGAGAGAGAGAGAGAGAGAGAGAGAGAGAGAGAGAGAGAGAGGTTCGACTGATTGTAGCAGAGCTTTGTCGCATCAATAGCAGCAGAGAGACTTCTGCATGGATCATTGTGTGTTTGTGTGTTCCTGACGTGACGCCCTACCCCTGTTTATATAGTGGGGGGGGTAAAAAGAGGATGTTTTCTTTTTAGCATTTTTTATGACATCATTGATGATAAAGAGGAAACACTATCTTTTAGCATTTTTTTATGATGTCACCGATAACGTTAGAGAGGGACTCCATTTTTGTAGCGTGAAGATAAAAATTGATGAATATATGCGCGACGACGCACTACATGCCACGTGGGCATCACTCCAAGGCACATGACTACTTGGCAATAGGCTACAAAGGCCTCGTTGGCACCATTGGTTGTGCATGAGAAGCTGCCACTAGCTTGTAGGAAAATCTTCCCGAGAGATCACCCATCCTGGCAATGTCGTCACCCAAGTGCATTTAACTACTAAGTGACTATCCGCTAGGCTAGTTCTTTCTGTTGTTCTATACTACAAACATAGTTTTAATAAGCTAGTCTTGGGAGGGTTTCCCAAGTCTTTCTTCCATGAACTAGCATATAATACCTTATTAATTATTATTATTATTTGCATAAATAGAGCCAGTTTTATTTAAAAAAATTAAAAAATGTGCAACATAAATCAATTTTCTTTGGAATGTATACACATATTGTTTATTAAAATAAATTAATTAATGGGGACATCACATTCTTCCCTCCTTGGAGAAGTCGAGATGTCCTCATCTCGAGAGAAACTGGGGGTATTCTTTCATAAGGGTTGCCTCATCGACCGAAGTGGCATCTTCTTCAAGATATCCTCCCATTGTAATAGGTGTTTTCTTAGAATTCAGCTTCTTAGAGGTTTCTCCCTTGTATCTAGAATCTTCTTGGGTTGCATTTCCAAAATTCCTTGGGCAGGCATGACTATTTATTCATCATTAAACACATGATCGAGGTTTGGTACATAAGGTTTCAATAGGCTTACATGAAATACATTGTGAATCTTGAGATGGGGTGGCAATTTAAGCTTGTAGGCTTGCCTTCCCATTACTTTGATTACTTCATGTGGTCTACAGTACCTTGGACTAAGTTTTTTGTATTTCCCCAAGGATAAAGAGCTATTTTCGGGTCTTGCCCTTAGAAACACCATGTCACCTTCCTTGAATGTTCGTATGGATCTTTCAAGATCTGCATAGGATTTTTGCCAATCTTGACCAACTTGGATGTCTTGTCGGATCAATTGGATTTGTTGGTCCATCTCTTCAATCATAGCCTTAGAAGCCTCTACTTTGAGAGTGGGATCTGAGAAGTTTAGAGGTGTACGACATTCTTGCCCATAAAAGGCTTGGAATGGCGACATCTTGGTTGTTTGTTGAAAGGCAGTGTTATAAGCAAACTCCATCAAAGGTAAATGTTCAATCCACCATTTCAGTTCTTTGCCATAATAAACCTTAGAATATCTTTAATGGTCTGGTTCACCCTCTCAGTTTGGCAATCAGTTTGAGGATGATAAGCAATACTAAAGCATAGCTTTGCTCCAATTGCTTGGAATAGGCAAGTCCAAAACTTAGAGGTGAATCTGGAGTCTCGGTCAATCTATCAACCACTACCATGATGGAATCATATCCACCAGCAGCAATAGGTAATCCAACAAAACCTCCTTGACTCTTTGACAAGTCAAGCACTGAGTTATGTACTTTAATACATCCCTTTTTAATCCTGGACAATGGTAGCTCTTACAAACTGTGTTAAGTGTCTTGGCGTACCCCGGATGTCCTACAATAGGGTTGTCACGTGCTTTCCATAAGATCTTGGTCTTCACTTCTGGTCCTTTTGGGACACAAAGGGGATCATGGTAATATAGACAACCATTGCTAGCACAATAATCCTTAATCTTAGACCCTTGTTTTTCAGAGCTTTCTCCTTGAAGTACCTTAGCCATGAGTCCTTCATATTCCTTATCCTGAGAAATAGCTTGGCGTACAAGCTCAAGTATAGGCTTATCAGGTATGGATATGAATCTTAAGCTTTGAACTTCTACAACGCTAGTAAGAAAGGCTTTTCGGCTTAAGGCATTTGCAACAACATTGTCCTTCCTTGGACGATATTTGATTTTAAAATTAAATTCTTGCAGTATCTCTATACATCTTCTTTGCCTCATGTTTAGGTCAGCTTGGATGAAGGTCCACTTAAGACTTTTATGATATGTTACTAAAGTGAATTCCCTTCCCAATAGATAGTGTCTCCATAGTTTCAAGGCATGGATTACTGCGAGTAACTTAAGGTCATGAGTGGCATAGTTGGACTCATAGGGTTTCAATTTTCTGGAAGTATAGACCATTGGTCTTCCTTCTTATACTAGCATCCCACCGATCGCAAGTCCACTTGCATTAGTGATCACCTCAAACAATTGATTGAAGTCATGGAGTTTTAATACAAGTGCAGTGGTTACAACTTCTTTAAGCTTATCAAAGATTTCTTGATGCTCATTAGTCCAAATGATTACTGTATTTTTCTTCAAAAGATTTGTCAAGGGTGTATCAATGAGGGAATAATCCTTGATGAAAATTTGGTACCATCCTGTCAATCCCAAAAAATCCTCGAATTTCTTTTACTATCTTAGGTATTGGCCATTCTAGGATATCCTTTACTTTGGTAGGGTCTACAGAGATTCCATTAGTGGAAACAATGTATCCAAGATCTTCAATCCTGTCATTGAGAAATACGCATTTACTCATCTTAGCTAATTTTCACAAAGTGTTACTAGGGCGATCTTTAAGTGACCTTCATGTTCCTCTATTGATTTGGAGTATACTAGTATATCATCAAATAATACTAGCACAAAATCATCTAGATATGGTTGAAAGATGCCTTGCATTAGACAATTGAATGTAGCTGGGGCATTAGTCAATCCGAATGGCATGACTAAAATTTCATAATGACCATACCTAGTGCTGAATGTAGTCTTTGGAATATCTTGTTCCTTGATTCGAATTTGTTAGTATTTATATCTTAGATCGATCTTGGAAAAAAAATTGGCTCTATCTATGCAATCTAAAAGTTCATCTATATTGGGTATGGGGTACTTGTTTTTTACCGTAACTTGATTTAGTCTTAGACAATTCTCCCACGGCTTTAACTTGAACAAAATTGATTATGCTCTTCATATCCTTCATAAAATTCATCAAGATACCACAAAGGCACAAGATAATACACCACTTTGAATGGAAATCATCACATAGTATTCTTCTTCAAAGGTTCCATAGCTTTCTCTCACAATCTATTACTCATAGATACATTGTTTTGCATAGATTTGGCTATCTTTCACACACACACACATAGACATACACACACACACACACACTCTCTCTCTCTCTCTCTCTCTCTCTCTCTCTCTCTCTCTCTCTCTCTCTCTCTCTCTCTCTCTCTCTCTCTCTCTCTCTCTCTCTCAAATAGTACAATGGAATCATCAAGAATAATCATCCATAATCCCTCTTTGGTCATGGATACTCCTCCCAATAGGTATGTCTACTATGAAAGGTTAATAGGACCACTACAGTGTCCCTTCCTAGCTTAACAGTGTCACTATCACTTCAGTCTTTACTTTGATTCTTTAGTAGCTACTTCTTCAAGATATTTTGAACTTGTATTCATCTCTTCAAAAGGTTGGAAACTTTCCCAAGCTATACATCCATCCCCCATAACACTTACAGAGACATACAAAACAGAACAGAACAAAAAACACATGCTCTATAGACAATCAATAGAGGGTTAATAGAAAGATATCAAAAAGTCTTTAGCTCAACTTAAATCATTCAAAACCATCAAGAATCAATCAATAAGCTTCCAAACACTCTCAAACTCCATCAATCACTATTCCAAATCCTCATGCAGAAGGAAAACAAAGCAAAACAGAAGCTCAACATACCCAAACAAAACCAATCAGACACTATTGTTTCCACTACCAAAGCCTACAAATGCATCCCTTGTAACTCATTTACAAACACAAAGCAACAAGGAAATTCTAGCATTTAGCACATAAGCTTTGTATCCTCTCCCAAGCTTTCTTATCCACCTTATACTACTTAGCAAGCTAATATAAGTCTCATTTCTCATCTCCGTTGGTACACCTTAAGTGTTCATTTTGTGTCATTCCTATCTCTATATTCCTGCTTCCACCACGCCGCTTTGTGTTTCGTATTAGAGTCATTAACATAACACCGTCTGAGAGAAGTAAGGTTGTCAATGATGTGCAAGGCTTTTGCTCGTGGTTAGTAGTGAGGCTATTGCACTGTTGTTTGAGCGTTTTATCCTCAAAGTCCAGTAAATCCTCATGGCTTCCTCCAAGACCGGTGGTAATTTGTTCAACTCTACTTTCAAGACATTGTCCGAGCACTACAAGTCATTTGGAAAATTTGACTATCATTGTGGACGAAGCACACCCCAATTCCAAATGGATTTTGCCAGACATTGGTGCTGCCCATATTTACAGTGAGAATCAACTTTTCAAGTTCAAGGCTTCCACATTTTACATAGAAGATCAAGGAATTCTTACAATGGGAGATACATTAGCAAAAGACCAACATGTTAATCTATTGTCTCTAGTTCTTCCCAAAATACAAAAACATCAACAAAAGAAAGATTATCCTTATTTGCATTTAGGGTATATCACCATAGGCATTATCCCTTTGTTCCATAGAGGTCTTAATGTCTCATGTATGGTTACAATATTAGACACTAGGCATGTAGAACTGATGGATATGATTGTAGGTGCTATTGTATCACCTTTGTCAAATGATCCCATTTTCTTTGAGCTTTGCCCTAATTATGTTATAGCTATGGATGATCCATACCTTCCTGAATTACGCATGCTGCATATTAGGACTATGGGTATGTCTCAGCCTTCCTTACAACCAGGAGATACTGCTAAAGAATTGTCAGAGTATCTGGAGCATATGTTTCCTAAGTGGTTAGACCATGACTATAAAGTTGCTTGTGATCATATTGATGAGTATGTCTTTGACAGAATTAGAAGATAGAGGGAAGCAAATCAAGTTTTGGATCAAATGCCACTCTATATTAATCCTGAATATAAGTAGAAGGAAGATAGCTAGCGCAAAATGGAATCACATATTGATTCTTGCATTATGGGTGAAAACTTGGAACAACATCCACCTACTAGGCCTCTGAATGAACTACTTGCATGGTACTATAGAGATCAAGTTGCTTTCCAAAATCAAGGTGCTTATACTCTATCATCATCTGATGAAGATGGGGACTATATTGTTGATGAGGATTTTATTTCTATCAATCCTCATAGAGCCAACACTCCCCCAGATACATTACTCTAGGCTCTACTCAATGCACATGATCAATTGTTGTAAGTACACTTCCTACTCTCCTATGAATACTTCTACTAAAGCTACTAGTACCGTGAATGCTTCTTCTTCCTATGCCAAAACTTCTTATACAAACTTCTACAAGAAAATAGGCATCCTTGAAAAGGTTGGATCTTTCCGTATATGGTCCATAGATGGAAAATCTCCTGAGGAAATTAAGCTGCTCATTTACATGATGTACACCCATGTTGGCCAGAAAATTCTAGACAAACCACAAACCAGCCGCATAGACATATTGAATGCCATGACTCATGGTTTTTTTGGCGGCTTAAAACAATGGTGGATCTCTATCCATTCTCAAGTCAAGCTAGCAATTGTCCAACATTCTAATCCAGTTTGGTTATTCTTTGAATTACTTCTTGGTGGATTGGTAGGCAACAAATTGGATGATGCCTCATGTGCTTGAAGCCCATGAGGCCTTCTTTAAGTCAAAGCTCTGTGATCCCAAGCAATATAATGAGTATTTGATTTATATGAGAGATCTATTATATGAAGGATTGGGTGCCCACGACAACAGTATGAAAGAACATTTAGTATGTTCTTTACCAGAACCCATTCCCTTCTATTGTAAACAAAAAATGAAGGCTGAGAATAGAGATTTTACGGATAGTGTGGGGCAAATCTTGCAAACAATAGAGTAGATGATAAAAGAAGTGTGCCAACATCAGAAAATGACTATACTTAATTAGAAATTTCCCTAGTCTGTGTGTAAATCTACAACCAAATATGATGTGTATTTTGGCTACAAGCAATATGCTTGTTCCACTTCATATGGCAATGGCTAGTCTAGCAAACATCACTACTACCACTCTTCAAGAAATCACAAAGGCCGCAATCATTACTACTTCAATAAGTAGGACATGCAAGATTAAGACCACCATTCCAAATGATCCCATCGCCATTCTCACAAATATGCTAATGGTAAATCACATAAATCTTCACACATAAATTCTTCTCACAAGTCTCATAATCCTTCTCGAGAGAAAAAGGATTTAAAATACTATTATTGTGAAAGTTATTCCCATCTAGCAAACAATTGCCCAAGAAGAAAAAATAACAAACTAATGCAGCTAAGGTAGACCTTCATTATCTTAGTGAAGAGTCCTCCTCAGCCAATGAATTTTCATATTTTGACTATGATTCTCCTAGTTCTAGTGGGCGCAAAAGTGACACTTCCTAGTACACTGTTGGATCCACTTCTGTGTCTCAGTCTAATTCGTCTAATATAGAATCAGTAACTATTGGCTCAAAGTTCGAGAGCAATCAAGTCTAAATCCAGTCTCGACAACTCAGACTCAGATGTATTTGAAGTATCTAAAGCATCGGATGACTATTCAATCCATGTCGATACCTTTGTCCCTGTCAATGCCCATGGTGTCCATTTCTCTAGTAAAAAGATTAAATTTTCCTTGGTTCTACATCTCCTAGTGTGGTGGTTCTTCTTCTCGAAGAAATAAAGGCAAGCAAAAGTAGTCAAAATCTGATGATGATGATTCCTTGACAGACACAAGCTCATCAGACAAGAAGGCTAAGTATAAGGTACGACAAGAATTTTTCAATAATCCTTATGACCTACCTAAGCCAGGTACGTTGAGTTCAAGAACTAAGGGAAAAGCAAATATGTTTATTCCCCATAATCTAGATCAAATGCATCATCCAAGGACAACCACTCAACTTCTTCAATCCCTTTCTGCAATGTCCCAATCTACTCAAAAAGAAGGAATAGAAATGCTACAAGCATTTGGGGAAATACAACAAGAATTGCACTCTTTGTGTAAAATCTTCAAAAGAATCCTTAGGGGACAAAAACTGCTTGCACAAGGAACAACAACTATCCTTACCGAACTTCAAAATTCTACTATAGACATCCCTGTCAAACCTATCAATCAAATCATATTGACAAAAGCAAAGGTACATGCAGTAAATACTCTTATTACAAGTGGTCCTATCATCTCCAAATGTGGAAGTGAGCTCACAAAGTAATGCCTCATAGTTATGAAGAAGTATTGGCATATTCTTTACCAAGATTGGGGTGAACCATGATAAAGCTTGGTTGACCACAAAGCAAAGTCCCAATAAATCCCACCTTGGAAGCATCATCTGGATACCTATCCGGTTGCATGCAGATATAGAGCTTTACTTGTTGTAGGAATCCCTTGAACTTCAAACACTCACCATTGAACTTCTCTAGCATTCTGATCTTAGGTTCTCTTGTTGGGGGTTGATAAACACGTGGAATGATATGATCACTTCGCCAGTTATTCTACAAGTCTCAAATCTGGTCTTGCATCTCTTGAAGCATAAGGCCTATATGCATAGGGTGCTCTGTTTGAAGTTGTGCTTGTTGTTCATTCAAGTCTTGAATTTGTTGTTGGAGGTTTTGAAGGGGAAGCCACCATTCTTTCAAGGGTCACCTCCATGGTGCTCAGTAGGGCTAGAAAGTGGTATTGCCAAATTGTTATAGGAGCATTAGAGTACTATGCTTGAGAGACTAGACTAGTTACAAGATTTGTTACAAGAATTCTGATTTCAAGATAATCCCACATAAGGGCACAAGGTACAATGATAACTTAACAAGATATGGAAAATCCCACAACCTGGGACTGTAGGTATAGATAACAAGACTCGACAGGATATGAAGGATCCCACAACCTGGGACCATAGGTATGAATACAAGATATCAAAATTACAAGATCTCCCTTGACAAGGATGAATAAGATACAAGACAGTACTAGACAAGATCTCGCACTATGAGATTACAAAGGTGACAAGACAATAGGAGTATAATGGAAGACGAGACAAGACTAGATAGAATGACTAGACAAGAACTAGAACTGGAACTCAAAGTTACTTACTTGGAGGTCTCGACTTCTTGAGCTCCCAAGACTAGCATTGGCAAGATTGAGCTATATGGTGAGCCCTCCTTTTATAGGTGTTGGAGGCAGCTAAAGATCTTCTAGAATATTCCATGATGATATCATCAATGATACATGCGATTACATGGCATATCTTCTAGAAGGTTCTATAATGAGATGGCAAGGGTGGGTTGGCATGGTTGGCTCGAGGATGTCCTATTAAGGGTGCATTCGCATGGGGTGTGGATTCATATTCCATGAGCAAGAATTAATCCGTACACTTGATCATGGTATGTCCACGATAGAAGTTGTTAATAGAAAGAATGTAGATGCTTTGAAAACTCTCATGCTTTGATAGTCAGAGACAATAATGGTAGGAGTGGTAATGACTACCATGGAAGAGACTCTCAAAAGTCTCATTCTTAATCACATGGAAAGTCTTATAGTAAGTCCTACGGCCATAAGTATGCATTAACTTGCCACTATTGTGGGAAGGAGGGTCATATATGGCAATAGTGGCATAAAATGCATGATGATAAGTGTAAGGAAAAGGGAAAGGATAAAGTGTACAAAAAGAATGATGATCATAGCATTGTCCATGAGAGTCCAATGTCAAGACTAAAGAGATTAATGTTGTGCAAATTGATTCTAATGATGACTATATACTTGCATTTAGGGGCTTCATTTCATGTCACCCATCATCGAGAGTGGTTCCACTCCTACTATATCATGACAAGATCTATCACATTGGATAATGACTTGGCATTGGATATTATTGGTATTAGAGATGTCTAGTTGTAGTTTCCTTCAGCAGGTAGTATGTTCACTTTACATGATATATGCTATGTTTTGGCTTTGACTAAAAGCCTACTTTTAGCTAGACATTTGGATGATTCAAGTTATGTTGTCTCTTTTGGTGATTCCTCATGGAAGCTTACTCACTAAAATCTTATCCTGGCACGAGGTACCAAGTCCTTTATCCCTTGTATTTGGGTCTACTAACCATATTTTGGCAGTGGCTACAATACCATATGTGTCGTTATGGCATTGTTGCCTTGGGCACATGTCCTTAAAGGGAATAAAAATGCTTACCCATTTGCAATATCTTTCGCCCCTTGACTACAAGTCTAGTACTCTTTATCCCTTGTATTTGGGTCTACTAACCATATTTTGGCACTGGCTACAATACCACATGTATTGTTATGGCATTGTCACCTTGGGCACATGTCCTTAAAGGGAATAAAAATGCTTACCCATTTGTAATGTCTTTTGCCCCTTGACTATAAGTGTTTTGATTCATTGAACATTGTCTTTATGGCAGGCAGACTTGCAATTCGCATAAGAAGTATTGCATTATACACATGGGTGAGCCTCTGGCACTTGTTCATTCTAATGTTTGTGGACCTATGCCCTACAAGTCTTTAGGTGGCACAAGTTATTTCATTACTTTCATTGATGATTACTCATATGGGATTTAGGCATATGCCATAAAGCAGAAATTAAAAGTCTTGGCTACATTTCAACATTGGCATACTTTTGTTGAGAATCGGTATGACTAAAATGCTTATGATCTGATAATGGGGGAGAGTATGTATCTAAAGCCTTTGAGCAGTTTTGTGACAAGAAGAGTATAAAGCATCAGTTGACCGCCTCATATACCTCACCCTAGAATAGTATGGTTGAGCACATGAATAGGATGATTCAGAAGTGAGTATGTAGTAAGCTTAGCTATGTAGACTTATTGCCTCAACACTTTTGGACTAAGGCAATTACCACTATTGTACCTTTGATTAATCGATCTCCTTGTACTATCCTTGATCTTTGATTGTGAGGCTTTTTGACATGTTCCCAAGGACAAGTACAATAAGCTAGATCTTGAGTCCATGAAATGCATCTTTCTTGGTTATGAGGATATAGGTAAGATGGTCTATCACCTATGGGATCTATATGCTTGGAAGGTCATTCACAGCCACAATGTTGTTTTTCATAAAGAGAAAATGTATAAGCAAGGTGACCAAGTTGTTGAGGTATGCAGGGTGATATTTTAGGAGGAGCCTCTTGATACTATACATCTTGTTAGATAGCTTGTAGAAACTGATGCTCCAATGGCCTAGGACCATGAGACAGGAGATATAGGCTCCACAACTTGTTTTGAAATGGTATACTAGAGATAGATGTTAGCATCATCGGTTTGTGCCCTCCATGGATTATATTATGTTGACAGATGCCAGTGAGCCTCTTATCTATGATGAGGCCATGTGCAAAAGTGATAGTCACTCTTGGGAGAGGGTCATGCAGTCAAAGTATGACTCACTATAGAAAATCATATGTGGGATTTGGTTCCTTCGCCTAGTAAAAAATGTGCTTTGCCATGCAAGTAGGTGTACAAGTCAAATAGTACCCTTGGATACCCTAAGCCATCCTATAAGACCAAATTGGTTACTAAGGATTATAAGTAAGAGCATAGTATTAACTTTGATGAAATCTTCTCTCCTATCATCAAGATAACAATCATACACTTGGTATTGGCTTTGATTGTGTAGCTACATCTAGACCTCTATCTCAGATGGATACTAAGATGGCTTTCTTACATGGAGAATTGCATGATGAGATTTATATGTAGCAACCTAAGGGCTTAGAGGAAAAAGACAAGGAATACCTAATGTGCAAGTAGAGAAAGAGCCTTTATGGCCTTAAGTAGGCACCCAGGAAATGGTACGCCAAGTTTGATTCTTTCATGCATTCAAAATGATATACCTGTACTAATATAGATTTGTGTTTATACATGAAGAAGGCCTATGATGGCAGCCTTATAATATTGGTACTCTATATGGATGATATGCTAATTGTTGGGAGTGCTAATGATGAGTTGGATACCTTGAAAGGTCATCTCAAGAAGAGTTTTAAGATGAAGGACATGGGATAGGCCTTACATATTCTTGGGATGCACATCACACACGATCTCTCTAAAGGGCTTCTTTACTTATTGCAAAAGAAGTACATCCAAAAGGTCCTTGATCGATTTCATGTGCAAGATGTTAAGCTTGTTGGTTGTCCTTTATCTTCTCATGTGAAGGTTAGTGATGCCAATTGTCCACAATGTGATGAGAAAAAGGCCAAGATAGCCAAGATCCCTTATGCATCCATAGTGGACATTTTAATATATGCCATCATAGCCACTTATCATGACATAGCATTTACAGTGGGGGTTATGGCACACTATATGGCTACACCTAAGATGTGACAATGAGGTACCTTAACGGCATTGTAAATATGTATATATGTTATTGTGGCCAACATATAAGAGTTGTGGGATATAATAACTTTGATTATATAGGACATATAGATAGTAGAAAGTTGTCGAGGGTTGAAATGACTTGATTTTTTGGCTAATTTTTGTTGTTTTTGTGGATTGGATGATTGATTTTTGATGGATTTTGTATGATAATCAGTTGTTTTGGAAGTGTTTGGGAGTTTTTTGGATGAGGTTGATTAGCTTTGAGAATCTCATGATGTTTTTTAATGGAGATATGATGTTTTAACATATTTTGTTGATGTCCTGTTAGTTACCTTTGATATTTTGTACTTTAATTACTTTGGGGGGTAAGAGTTCTTTTTTCTTGAGGGAGGGGATATCTAACTGCCACTCATGGGGTAGCTCAATCTCTGACCAATTCATACAATCAAGAAGAAAGTGCTAAGTACCTTCATTATGTTTTATGATTATGGTTTGCCCTCAATCTTTAGAGGAATTGATTCCTTCTACAACTTTGGGAATAGCTAATGCCATACACCTAAAGACCATTCTATATTGAATCACTAAATGAGTGGATGAGGCTTTCATTTATAGACCCATAGTCCTAATATGTAGCATGAGTAATTTAGGAAGGTATGGAGCATCCATAGCTATAATATAATTAGGGCAAAGCTCAAAGAAAATGGGACCATTTGACAAAGGTGACATAGTAGCACCTACAATCATATCCATAAGTTCTACATGCCTAGTGTCTAATATTGCAGTCATACATGAGACATTAAGATCTCTATGGAACAAAGGGATAATGCCTATGGCAATATACCCTAAATGCAAATAAGGATAATCTTTCTTTTGTTGATAATTTTGTATTTTGGGAAGGACTAGAGACAATAGATTAACATGCTGGTCTTCTGCTAATGTATCTCCCATTGTAAGAATTCCTTGATCTTCTATGTAAACAATGGAAGCCTTGACCTTGAAAAGTTGATTCTCACCATAAATATGGACAGCACCAATGTTTGGCAAACTCCATTTGGAACTGGGGTGTGCTTTGTCCACAATGATAGTCAAATTTCCCAACGACTTATAGCGCTCAGATAGTGTCTTGAAATTAGAGCTAAACACATTGCCACCTGTCTTGGAGGAAGCCATGAGGATTTACTAGACTTTGAGGATAAAACGCTCAAACAATGACACAAACGGCACAACAACATCACTATCTAACCACAAGCACAAGCCTCACATGTCATTGACAACCTTACTTCTCTCATATGGCATTATGTTAATGACTCTGATACGAAACACAAAGCGGTGTGGTGGAAGCAAGAATATAGAGATAGGAACGACACAAAATGAACACTTAAGGTGTAGCAGTAGAGATGAGAAATGAGATTTATATTAGCTTGCTGAGTAGTACAAGGCTGATAAGAGAGCTTGGGAGAGGATACAAAGCTTTTGTGTTGAATGCTAGAATGCTCTTGTTGCTTCGTGTTTGTAAATGAGTTACAAGGGATGTATTTATAGGCTTTGGTAGTGGAAACAATCATTGATGTTGGTGGGGTGTGAGTGCGCATATTTTAGTGCGTTCTTACTGGCACATAGTGTGCGTGGAATATTGTACAAAAAGAAAAAGGCTACAATGATAGGTGGGTCAAGGTGGTTGGTGTGACAAAAGGTGTACCACAATGTTGTGTATGCCCGGAATATGTTGAAAAGTGACATCAAGGGCATTGAAAAAAAGAGATCACCTTAGAAATCTCTTATTATTGATCTCATTCAGTGCTTTTTTAGTGAGATAACTTTGCACATGTTGGAGATCTGTCCCTGTCTGGTGAAAGGGACAATTTTCATAAATCTGCGAAATGCTTTAATGGCTTTAATCATTGCCAAGATTTCTCTCTGATAGGATGGGCAATTTTGTTGGGTTTTGTTGAATATACTTGATGCATATCGGCAAATGTGTAGTGTCAGTGGAGAAGTAGAAGCATATTTTTCACATAAGTAAGCACCCCACCTAGAATTTGATGCTTATGTGTAGAGAATGAATGATAGGCTAGTAGGTAGTCAAAGAGGTGGTAGATGGTGCATTAAATTTTTATTGTTTTGTATAGCTACTGTATGGAGAGGTTTCCACTAAAATTGATATTTGCGCAGGAGAGGGTATAGGTCTTTGGAGTAAAGGGCCAAATTTGGTGTGGCCGAGTTGATCTAATCTAGACACCCAAGTAGTTGTTGTAATTGTTTCACACTTAGTTCATCTGGCATGTCTAAAACTTTTGTCAATACATGTTCTTGTAGCCTGATAGTGCCATGTTGAATTTATAAGTCTAAAAATTCAAATGTAGTGGTGAACATGATAGACTTTGTTGGGGAGAGTACCGTTCTTGTGTCTTCCAGTGCTTTGGCAAATTGATAGAAATGATCCATGTCTTCCTTAATGGTTTCAGAGAACACTAAAATATCATCAATATGGACTTAAAAAAATGGAAATTTAGCAAAAATTGAATTAGTCCACCCTTGGAAGTATGTTGGAGTAGTTTTAATACCAAACGAGAGCACCGTCCATTGATAGTTTCCTTGTGGGACACAAATACCTATTTTACACCTGTCTCCTTTCTTCAAGGGAAGCTGCCAAAATCTTGTTTTTAAATCAAATTTGGTGAAAATATTGGCTTTCTTGAGCTTCTTAATCAAGAGGTATTTTAGTGGAATAGGATGACCATGGCCGATGAGATATGCATTCAAAGGCTTGTACTTGATCACCATTCCCTTTTTTCCTCTCTTTTGTTTAGAGTGTTTATTTACATAGAAGGCTTGGCATGCCCAAGGTGAGTTAGTGGGTCACCTTTCTCTAGAAGAATTTGAATTTCTTCCTTGCACAGAAGCAAATCTTCTTCCTTCATTCCAGAATGTACGGCTTTAGTTGGGACGGCATTGGGTTTTAAAGGAAGAGGAATAACATAAGAGACTCTTTTCTCTTTATATGTAAGAGGATCTTCATGCATAAAAGACTTGAGATGTTTTGTTACCTTTTGGATCGCTAGGGCATGTTTCTGTTTTTCTACATTAATCCATTGTTCTCTAGCAACACTCTTTTGTTGAGAAGGGAGTTCTGATATAGAGTAGATACTGCAGCCAATTTTTGGTAGAAGTGGAATATCTGCTTTCTTTCCAAGATAAGAAATAGTAAAATGCTCCAACCAAAAAGTATACGGGACAAGTTCTTGTAGGATGTCTATCCCAATGAGCAAATCATAGCGCATTTGCTTCATTAGTTGTATTCAATAGGAACTTTGATATGTCCTAGCTGTAGATATGCTTGGGTCACATGAATGAGAGTAACCTTTTTATTGTTAGACAATTCTACTATAATAGGACTGGTTACTTTTATACAATTTGGAGGGAAAATTTCATATAGGGTGATGGTTAGACTAGAACCAATGTCTAAAAGGGCATCTACATACAAGGAAAATTGAGGCATATTTTTAGTTGTACACCAATTGGTTAAGTAGCAAAAACAAAACTTTGGAAGCTATGAAAAGGTAATCGTCGTGCCTTTGCTTATACATTTGAATTTAGGCAATTAATCTGTGACCTTGCTTGGCATGAGGGAGTATTTTATCAGCCAATTTAGATGGGATCTTCGAGATGACATCAAGGACCCCATGCTTACTATGCTTGAGGTAAAAACACACAACGATTATCTCATGCAAGCCATCCAATGTGATAATGCATTGTTCAAGAGGAAGCAAGGAAAGAGAGAAGAATTAAGGCCTTGGAAATGGAACCCAACCCTAATCAAAGACCCAATCAGAGAAGAAACCAAGCTCAAACCGATGCAAATAGATAATACCAAATTCCAGTCCTTGACCCCACAATAAAAACAAAGATGAAGAGAGAATCAACTAGCCTATATTGTGGAAGCCCTGGACACATCCCCCTAAATTGCCCAAATTAGAGGGTGCGAGAAAACAAGGATTTTCGATTGTAAATGATACCGTACACCTTGATATAAGAAAGGGTCTCTTGATCCCAACCACACCCATGGAAACTTTCCTTGTCATAGTCCAGATGATGCAACCGAGAAAGATCCTTTCCATCAAAGCCCTGCTCGACTATGGGGCCTTTGCATGTTTAATTGATGATGGCTTTGTGAATGGATACCTGATTCCAGTACTCCAAAAGACCAATCGTACACCAACTAAAGTCATGGATGGAAGGCCTCTAGCATCTGGAGATATTACCAAGGAGACCCGACCATTCATGGTGGTAACTCTTGGCAATCACAAATGTCATGTATACTTTAATGTCATATCTAGTCCCACAAATCCGATCATCCTTGGGATGCATTGGCTAAAGAAACACAACCTAGAAATTGATTGGATTAAGCAAAAGATTACATGTCATGAAAATCAAGGAACGTTGGTATATCTAGGAGGCCAATGCCTTTATGCACACAACCAGGCGACAGGAACCAACTACATAATATATCATATACCAACCCAAGAATCTAGTAAGGATGAGTCAGTCAAGCTACCAAGCCAATATCAAGAATTCTAAGATGTCTTTGATCTTGCCCAAACACCGACCATATGATTGTGCTATAAAACTCCATGAGGGGGCTCAACCACCTTTTGGACCCATCTACAGGCTATCCCATGATGAACTAGTTGAACTACGCAAGAACGTTGATGAGAACTTACCCAAGGGATTCATTAGGCACTTGAAGTCCCCTGCTAGAGCCCTAATTCTATTTGTGAAGAAGAAAGACATGTCACTTTGAATGTGTGTGGATTATTTAGGACTCAACAAGATAATAGTCAAAAGTCAATACCCCTTGTCATTGATACTAGAGCTCTTGGAACACCTTGGAAAAGCCAAGATCTTCATAAAGATTGATCTAGGAGGGGCTTATAATCTTGTACAAATTAGATAAGGGGACAAATGGATCTTCTGCACAAGGTATGGTCACTTCGAGTATGTTGTTATGCCATTTGGTATCACCAATGCTCCTGTAGTGTTACAATATATGATGAATGATATCTTCCGAGAGCATCTAGATGATTTTGTAGTAATATACTTAGATAATATCTTGACATTCTCAAAAGATCCAAAGGAGCATAAGCACCATGTAAAATTAGTTTTGGAAAAGCTAAGAGAAAAATGACTATATGCAAAACTTGAAAAGTGTTTCTTCCATCAAACATAAGTGGAATTCTTGGGGTACAATGTCTCCCAAAGAGGAATCTTCATGGACCCCAAGAATATTGAGACTATTCTTGACTAGCAAACACCCACATATGTCCGCGATGTCCAATGCTTCCTTGGCTTTGCTAACTTCTAGAGGATATTTAGCAAGGATTACTCAAAGATAGTCACACCACTCACCAAACTCACTATAAACTCTCAAAGTTCTCATGGACCCCAAAAGCCAAGAAGGCCTTCTAGACCCTGAAGAGTGCTTTCACCCCACCACCCCAATCCCACATAGATCCTACCAAGTCATTTTTCTTGGAGACCGATGCATCAAACTATGCCTTAGGAGCCATCTTGTCCCAACATGGAGTTGATGGTCATATGCATCCAGTGGTATTCCACTCAAGGAAGTTCTCCCCTCCAGAGTTAAACTATCAGATCCATGACAAAGAACTCCTTACCATTGTGGATGTCTTTGATACTTGGCATCATCATCGAGAGGGTGCTATCCATAAAGTTATCATCTATACAAATCACAAAAAACTAGAATACTTTATGACAACCCACATTCTCAATCGAAGACAATCCCATTGGAGATTAACTTCTTATCTAGGTTTGACTTTGTCATCACCTATCGCCCAGGATGCCAACAATGCTAATTAGATGCTTTATCAAGAAGATCCTACCTGGCACCTAAGAAGGAAGAAGAAGCTTTTGATCAACAACGAGCAATACTAAAGCTAGAGCACCTCCAACTAGCAGCCATCTTGAGTTGTCACCAAGACCTTGATCTAGTTAATCCAGGAAGTCCTGTTGCGTGATCATTCGGCCATCAAGATAAAAAATCAAGAGGACAAAGGAAATGAACTTTGTGAGTTTTAGAAAACTAATGGATTGTCATACTTTATATCCCTCTAGGAAAGTGGAGAATCCAAGTACTCCAACAATGCCATGACACCTTTGCAGCATGACACTTTGGAGTTTATAAGACCTTAGAGCTTATTTCAAGAGATTTTCGGTGGCCCCAAATATGGAAAGAAGCTAAGGAATATATAAATCATGTGATACCTACAACATGGCCAAGGTACCTCATCACAAACCACATGGCCTCCTGCAACCCTTGTCCATTCCAGTGTGACCTTGGTCTTCTTTGTTTATGGATTTCATACCATATCTTCCCAAATTAGACAAATATGACTCTATTCTTGTTGTGGTAGATAGGCTCACAAAAATGGCACATTTCATCCCTACCACCAAGACCATCAGAGGTGCAACTACTGCTAGACTCTTTCTCATATACATTTTTAGATTACATGTACTCCCAGATGACATCATCAACGATCGGTGTCCCCAATTCATATCTAGTTTTTAGAAGAGAATTTGCAACCTCCTTGGAGTCCAAGTTAAGTTATCCATAGCCAATCATCCATAGACTAATGGTCAAACAAGAACGGGTAAATCAAGTCTTAGAACAATATCTTCGATGCACTATTAGCTACCATTAGAATTATTGGTTTGAGCTCTTGCCCTTTGCAGAGTTTACTTATAATAATAGTATCCATGAATCTACCAAGCAAACTCCTTTCTTTCCAAACTATGGCTAGCATCCAAGGATGGATGTACATCTCTCCAATCAAGTAAAGAACCCTACCACGTGAGATAAAGCTCAAACTTGAGCATATATACACCAAGAACTAAAGCAATAGATCCAAAAGGCTCAGAATTAGTACAAGCACTATGTAGACCAACATCGTCTCCAACATTCAACATACAAAGTCGGTGATAAAGTATGGTTACTCATGCACAACCTCCAGACAACAAGGCCCTCCACCAAGCTAGACCACCAGAGGTTTGGGCTCTTTATTATCATAGCCTAGATCAACCCAATTGCTCATTGACTCCAACTCCCTAGCACCATGAAGATCCACCTAGTCTTCCTTGTTTCCTTGCTCAAGCCATACCACAGGCTCATCATTGAGGGGAAAGAGATCTAATCCCCCACCACCTGTCCAGATTGAAGATCATGAAGAATTTGAGGTCGCTTAGACTCGAGGATCCCCCAAGGTCGATTGGAATACCTTGTTCACTGGAAAGGATATGACATCAATGATCGCACTTGGGAACTTGCAAAATATCTCCCAGGAGCACCTCTCAAAGTTAAAGAATTTCACAAGAAGGATCAAACAAAACTTGGACCAAACTACCAAGCTCCTCCTCATGGAACTTGTCGCTAGAGGAGGGGGTGATGTCACAAACATACCATGATCAAGTGTATGGATTAATTCTAACTCATGCCATATGAATCCACACCCCATGCAAACACACCCTTAATAGGACATCCTTGAGCCAACCATGCCAACCCACCCTTGCCGTGTCCTCATAGAATCTTCTAGAAGATATGCCATATCATTGTCTGCATCATTGATGATGCCATCATGGAACATTCTAGAAGATGCCAACCTCCAACACCTATAAAATGAGGGGCTTGCCATAGAGCTCCTCAGTCTTGCCAATGCCAGTCTTGGGAGCTCAAGGAGTCAAGATCTCCAAGTAAGTAACTTTAAGTTCCAATTCTAGTTCTTGTCTAGTCATGGTATCTGATCTTGTATTGTCTTCCATTATACTCCTATTGTCTTGTCACCTTGTAATCTCATAGTACGAGATCTTCTCTAGTACTATCTTCTATCTTGTTCATCCCTATCAAGGGAGATCTTGTCATTCTAATATCTTGTATCCATACCTATAGTCTTGAGTTGTGGGATACTTCATATCCTAACAAGTCATGTTGTCTATACCTATGGTCCCGCATTGTGGGATTTTTCGTATCTTGTTAAGTTATCATTGTACCTTTGTGCCCCTACCTGGGATTATCTTGAAATCAAAATTCTTGTAACAAATCTTGCACCTAGTCTATTTTCTCGAGCATAGTCTAGTGCTCCCATAACATCTTCATTTAAGAGTGCACCCTCCACATCTTGCAATTTCAGTGCATCAACATTCATATTTGCGCATATAGCAACATGAAATGTGTCCCATAACTCAAACAATGTAATTAGCAAGAACAAGGAAGGAAGTTTGTCTTTAAATTCAATCCCTTACAAAGGTAAGTAGCTGAAAATAGAATAAAACTCTTTTAAGTGGGTAGATATGGAAGTCCCCTCCTTTATATGAAGGTCCATGAGTATCTTCAGTCAATACATTTCTTATCCCATAACTATCAAGCAGTCTTCCCATCAGAGACAACCTTATAGTAGAGAGTGACAAAATGATTGTAGCTTTACATAACTCATCCAGTTTGTCCCAATCCTCTGCATCAAAGCATTTGGGCTTTACACCCTCATGTCGTCTTAATGGCTTAATATGCAATTTCTACACTAGAACCTACTAAATTTGTGCCTTCCAATAGCTATAATTTGTGCCATCCAACTTCTCAATGTTAAAGATAGCATTGTCATTCAATCCACCAATCATAATGCAAGAGATAAAAGTACAATGCAAGACAAATAAACTTTTATAAATGATAGTAAAGTAACCCCAAAATCACAACCAAATAAAGAGTTGAGCAAGAGAAAATGCCAAAAGGATGAGTTGTCCCCACTAATGGTAATAAAATCCAAGTGACTACCCTCAGATAGAATGCACAAAATTGAAATGACCAAGCTATTGTAATAAATTGTAGCATTATGCCAACAACTAAGTGTAAGCAACCAAGAAAGAAAGACCAAGAACAACCAGCATTGAGGGCTATCACAACCGCACTATGTTAGTAATCATACATGCGATATGTATAGACATCATGCACATAGAAGATCTCAAGGTAAAGAGTGGAGAGCTACCAAGTGCATAACCCAATGAGCAAAGATTACTACATAATCTAGAAGCATATAAATATTATTGCCAATACACTGATAAACATAAGTGCCAAGTCCAAAGTAAGTGATCAAGTCAATCCACTATAGGATAAGTGCCTACTTTGGGATCATACTCCGATCTTTAAGGATATGCATTGATGTACTCTTGGTTCACAGGATGCTTATGAGCTGAGTCTCATATTTGGATCTTTCTCTTTGAGCAGACACCTATTTGTGTCAGGTTTTGACAGTTACAGGAACACTTTGCCTAGAGTGTTTGGGGGTGTGCCTTTCACTGGCAGATGTTATTCTGACATGCTTCAGTGTTGAGCTCATTTTCTTTTCACTGTCATTGGCCTTGCTTATGTCCGTTTCATGCCGGCTTTGGACCTAGCATTGTTTGCTTGACATTGGATCCTATTTTGGGACAGTTTGCTCTCTAGACTACATACATGCAATTTATTACAGCAAGCAGTTATTGGTGGACTGAGGTGTACTTTTCATGCTGAAATATCCTGATTTGGTGTACCGCACCTAGTACTAAGTAGGCAGCAACTTTTGGCACACTTTGCTCGCCCTTTGGACCTCGTTTTGTTCATTTTTGGGCAGTTTCTGCAGTAAAACAGCAAGTAGTTTTGGACTGTTTGGGCATTTCGAGCTTGCATAATGGCGTCATCTTTGCATGATAGTGCCATCTTTAACATTACAAAGTTGGATGGTACCAACTACTCTTACTGGAAGAGCCAAATTTGGCAGGTCTTGGTGCAGAAATCTCAGATTAAGCCACTTCCGTTGAGTGGAGAGCAGCCTGAAACTATGGACAATGATGACTGGCTTGAACTTGATGAGCTATGCAAGTCCACGATTGTATTGTCTCTCACTGAACAGGTACATTATAATGTCTTTGAGGAAGCACAAAGTGCATGGGATCTATGGAATAAGATCAAGAATCTTTATGATAAGAAAAGTCCGGCGAGTCAAATGTACTGGTTGAAGCAGCTTATGGATCTGTGCATGAAGGATAATGCGACTATGTCTGCTCACTTGAGCCAGTTCCATGCTATACTGAAGAACCTGACTTCGCAGGATATCACCTTTGGAGAGGAAGTAACTCCTCTTTTCTTGCTTGGGACTCTGAATGAGTCATGGGATGTTTTCCGTACTGCTCTTTGTGCCTCTAGTGCTACTCTAAAATTGGCAGATGTTGAGAGTGCTCTTCTTCAGGAAGAGGCGAATCGCAAAAACTTGGATGCCTCTCGTGGTAGTCATGCTTTGACAGTTAGAGGCAAGAATGACAGGTATGACCGTGGTAATGGTCGAGGCCGTGACTCGCAGAAGGGTCGGTCTAAATCTCGTGGCAAGTCGCGTAGTAAGTTGCGTGGGCGCAATGCAAATGTCACTTGTCATCATTGTGGGAAAAAGGGCCATATTAGACCACAGTGTCATGAGTTGCGCAATGAGAAGCGCAAGGATAAGGGGAAAGATAAAGTGCAGGAGAAGTCCTCTGATTGCAGCATAGTACCTGCGAAGTCCAGCGTCAAGATTGAAGAAATTAATGTCATGCAGACCAAGGATTCCGATGGTAGTGATGAGTTCATACTTGCAGCTAGTTCTTCTTATGCTTCACACTTGATTGAGACACCTAGTATGTATGCACAGTGCTGGTTATTGGATTCACGTGTGTCCTTCCATGTGATGCCTTATCGTGAGTGGTTTCACTCTTACCGTACTGTATCTAGATCAGTCAGACTTGGAGATGACATGTCTCTTGATATTGTGGGCTGTGGAGATATTCAGTTGCAGTTTTCCACTGGCAATTCCTTTTTGCTCAGGGATGTACGTCATGTACCTGCGCTTACGCGCAGTCTTATGTCTGCAGGACAGTTGGATGATGCAGGGTTTCATGTCTGTTTTGGGGATTCTGCCTGGAAGATCACCAAAGGCAGACTTGTGCTTGCTAGAGGTGCCAAGGCTGGCAGCCTCTATCCTCTTGTTGTATCTGGGTCTTCTATAGACCATGTTTTGGCAGTGGGCTCTATCCCACATGTATCACTTTGGCATGCCCGTTTGGGGCATATGTCTTTAAAGGGAATGAAAATGTTATCTAGTTTGCAGTATCTTCCGCCTTTGGATTATGCATGTTTTGACTCATGTGATCATTGTCTTTATGGTAAGTAGAATAGGTCTACGCATAAGAAATCAGGTAGGCCACGCATGAGTGAGCCCTTGGCATTGGTGCATTTCGATGTTTGTGGGCCTATGCCTTGCATGTCTATGGGTGGCGCAAAGTACTTCGTTACCTTCATTGATGATTTTTCTAGGAAAGTGTGGGCTTATCCCATAAAGCAGAAGTCCGATGTCTTGGCAGTTTTTCAGAGATGGCTTGCTCTTGTTGAGAACCAGACTGGGTATAGGCTGAAATGCCTTAGGACAGATAATGGGGGAGAATATGTCTCGCGTGCTTTTGAGCAGTTTTGTGATGATAGGGGTATTAAGCGTTAGTTGACCGCCCCTTACACCCCACACCAGAATGGTTTGGCTGAGCGCATGAACATGACTATTCAGGAGCGTGTGCGCTCTATGCTTAGCCATGCAGGCCTACCCCAGAGTTTTTGGGCTGAGGCAGTTAGTACGGCAGTGCATGTCATAAACCAATCGCCTTCCAGTGGATTGGATTTCTAGGTTGCAGAGGAAGTTTGGGCTGGTAAGCCACCCTCTTATGCGCATGTCCGTGTCTTTGGATGTGAGGCATTCTGCCATGTGCCCAAGGACAAGAGGAGTAAATTGGATCCAAAGAGCATTAAATGCATATTCCTTGGCTATGGTGAGTCAGGAGAGATGGGCTATCGCCTATGGGATCTGCAGGCGCGGAAAATAGTACGCAGCCATGATGTCGTCTTCCATGAAGACAAGATGCATAGGCAGCCTGAGAAGGTGGTTGAGATCCGCAGAGTGATCTTTCAGGAGGAGCCTAGAGCTCCAGCACAGCCAGTAGTACAGCCTGCAGCAGTTCCTCCACAGGGCCAAGGTGTTGGACAGGCAGTTAGACAGGTAGCAGAGCCTGCGGTGAGACGGTCTGCTAGAGACAGACGTCCACCTGACAGATTTCAGCCCTTTATGCATTATGTTTTGGTTACAGATGCAGGAGAGCCTTTCACTTATGATGAGGCTATGCGCAGGGGTGACAGTCACTCCTGGGAGAGGGCTATGCAGTCTGAGATAGACTCCCTGCATAAGAATGAGACTTGGGATTTGGTTGCCTTGCTTAAGGGCAAGAAGGCTTTGCCATGCAAGTGGGTGTACAAGCTGAAAAGTACCCTTGGACACCCCAAGCCGGCATACAAGGCTAGATTGGTAGCAAAGGGTTTTAAGCAGGAACATGGTGTGGACTTTGATGAGGTCTTCTCTCCTGTGGTTAAGATGACCACCCTGCGCTTAGTCTTGGCTTTGGTTGCACAGCTTGACTTATATCTATATCAGATGGATGTCAAGACGGCTTTTCTACATGGGGACTTGCATGATGAGATCTATATGGATCAGCCTAAGGGCTTTGCAGAACCTGGCAGGGAGGACCTAGTGTGCAAGTTGAAGAAGAGCTTGTATGGCTTGAAGCAGGCACCTAGGGAATGGTATCATAAGTTTGATGCCTTTATGCAGTCACAGGGCTACAGCAGGAGTGCTATGGATCCGTGTCTTTACACGAAGAAAGCCCGTGATGGCAGTTTGCTTATCTTGGTACTCTATGTTGATGATATGCTGATAGCACGGAAAGCTCATGATGAGCTAGATGCTCTTAAATCTCAGCTGAAGAAGAGCTTTGAGATGAAGGATTTGGGACAGGCCTCATATATACTTGGGATGTGCATTAAGCGCGATAAGCATCATGGGCTTTTGTATCTCTCACAGCAGGAGTACATTCATAAAGTCCTTGAGCGCTTTCGCATGCAGGACATAAAGCCTATTGGCTGTCCATTGCCTTCTTATGTGAAGGTATCACAGGCCGATTGTCCACAGACAGATGAGCAGAGGGCCGAGATGGCCAAGATCCCTTATGCTTCAGCCGTGGGCAGTTTGATGTATGCCATGATAGCCACTCGTCCAGATATTGCGCATGCAGTTGGTGTTGTGGCACGCTATATGGCTACACCTGGCAGCAGACATTGGGATGCCGTGAAGGGTATCATGAGGTACCTGAAGGGCACATCAGATATGTGTATTTGCTATGGCAGCCAGGATACAGGGGTCGTGGGGTACAGGATAGTAGGAAGTCCACTTCTGGCTATGTATTCACCTATGCTGGAGGGGCTGTCTCTTGGATGTCCAGGGTTCAGAAGTGTACGGCCTGAGGCCGAGTATATTGCAGCCACTGAGGCTTGCAAGGAGGCCATATGGTTAGGCCGTCTAGTTGCTGACCTTGGGATTGATGCTACACCTACACTGCATTCGGATTCTATGAGTGCCATTCAGTTGGCTAAGAATCCGGTCTTCCATGCGAAGACGAAACACATTGAGATGAGGTATCACTTCATACGTGGTGTCGTGGAGGACAGGTCTGTTGACCTTGTCAAGATCTCCATTGACGAGAATCTTGCAGATCTGCTCACGAAGAGCCTCACTACTAAGCGCTTTGCCTTCCTCAGGAGGTTGATGGGCGTTGGATGAGATGTCGCCTTTCCTCATCCCTTGTACCTATGTACATTTGTACTGTCTTTTCTTTTTCTTTTCTCTCTCACTAGGGCAGATTCGCCTTTAAGTGGGAGGTTGTTGGGGGTAAAGGCGCCTCCGCCGTGCCGCCCCGTGTATTACTACACTGACAGTACCCGCCACTGAAGAGATCAGCCCCGAATGATCAAGACCAATGCCCAAAGCTTGAATGACATCAAACATGAAGTCTATAGCCCTCTTGATCAAGGTAGAGAGCAAGAAGCAATGGCCAAGTGTGGAGCTGAAGTAGATGAGTGCTCACAGCCTGGAAAAAAATGATGCAATCTGCCCTGTTGGTGCTGAACTTGCTACTGCTCCACATGGGCTGAAAAGGGGATAATGGGGGGCTCAAGAAGGGCCTATCAAAGGCCTATGACAACCCTCTTTGAGCCTTGATAGGTGTAAGGCACAATATGAGGAGAATAAGCTTCAAGGGTTTGAAGCCATGGCTGCCCTTGCTGTTTACAACCTGTTTCAAACTGAGAATATACTCAAATGCCTGCAAATGCTGAAGCAATACCTCAAGGGCAAGGCCTTGATGAAGCTCAAGAAGGCCGGGATGGAGCTCGGGAAGTCGGGGAGAGTCGGGAGCTCGAGAGGTCGGCTATGGCTGCTGGGATGGAGACCCAATGCGTGAAGCGAGTCGATGCGAAGGTTGGGAAGCACCGAGTCGAGCTCGAGCAAGAGAATGCCAAGCTCTGATATCAGTTGAAAGGTGAGAAGGATCGAAGCTTGCACGTGAGCTATGGCGGGAGAGCAAGAGCAAGAAAGAGAGAGACAAGAAATGGGAACTCCAACAGTCACAATGTGTGACCAGGCCTTCCTTAATGGCTGATATAGATTGAGTAGGATAGTACCCCAAAAAGAGCATTGAAAATTATGGGCTACTTCTTGCAGGGTTTGCTTGCTACTTCTAATCCACTTGGGTCACTTGGCACTAATAAAAGGTTATCTTGAAACTGAGGAATAACTTGGTGGGCTTGTATAGCTTTTGAATAGTGGAGATACCTTGCCTTTTTTGGGAGACCTCGTTGTATATCTGAAATTTGGAGAGAGAGAGAGAGAGAGAGAGAGAGAGAGAGAGAGAGAGAGAGAGAGAGAGAGAGAAGTGCAGTTACTGTGTACTAGCATAGCAACTTCACTTCCTTAATGAAGTTGCTTCATAGTAGCTTTTGCTACAAAGTAGCCTAGCATTCCTTATGCGCTAGTAGCAACAATTTTTCTTCTTGTAGTGTTGCCTAGGGCAAGTATGGGCAAGACAACATGTTTCTTAGCTCAGTATTAAGATGTGATTGCTAAGGCTCCAGGCATGTGTCTAGGTGCTAGCTTTGGCATTGGGATTCTAGGATAGAGTCATTTTCTTGCTCCTTCCTTACTGCTTCTGGAATAGTAACTGTGTTAGAAAAGATACTAGCAATATCCTACCAAGGGCAAAGCCATATTCCCAAGAGAGCCTAGACAAATGCAATCAAAGAAATGGATTTGAGAGTGATAGCAAGATTGGTCTCCATAAGTGTAAATATGTCATTAGGAGCATTGCTCAAACATGAGAAGTTTCTGATATTTTTCCATGTGAAAAAGGGGTTTTTTTCCATTTTTTTCCCCTAGGCTCAGCAAGCCCCTGTTCCCAACCACAGATGGCTAGGTTTGTGGTCACCCCCTTGCAAAAGCTCATGAAATTGCTGTAATTTCACAATGTAGGTTGTGCCACACCTAAGTCAAAAGACTCAAGCAAGTAAAAGTGAGGGTGAAAGTACCAAGGCCATCACACATTGACTATATGTGGACCCCACTTGATCCTCCACTCATTCAATGATTGCTAAGTCTTTGGACTCCTCCAAGTTCATGGAGTACCACTATTTTTAGAGCGCACTCCATAAACTCCCTAAAGGTGTGACAAAGTTAATAGTGGTCAAATAAATTGATCACATCCTAGTAGACTTGACTATGTAAACTGTTTTTAATGTAATGCCATTTTTGGAGGTTATTAGAGTATCCTTACCATGCTTTTGTACACTGAAGCTTGAATCCACCGGCCCGTCCTTGGGAATTCAACCTAGCTTCTCACGCAACACATGCAGATGCCTCAACGAGGACTCTAAACTTCGAAGTATCTTGTGACCCTTCGGTACTCCTGCTTCGCTTGAGAGCTTTATCTATCAGCGAAAGTGCAACGTACGACACGCCAGGTCCTGAAGCAAATAAGAAGCAGAAGAGGGAGAAGAAGAAGCACGATGCGCTGACGACGGGAGGAGGAGGAGGAGGAGGAGGGGGGGGCGACGACGACGACGACGAGACGAAGCTGCAGATAAAGGCGATGGATAACTCCAACAATAATGATGAAGCGGCCACTACCAGCACCACGCCGGGCTTCCAGAAGCTCTCTGACTCCATGTGCGCTGCCAATTACAGCGCTTCCCTCAAATGTAAATGTTCTTCCCGCATACCTTCGATCCGTTGTAAAATTTTGCTTGTTTGGCGTTATTGCTACAGGCTTGTTTCTAAGCTTCACAAATCTCTTGGTGCTCCATCAGGAAGCGTCGTCAAGGCGTCATTGCTCTTGTGGATGGATCATTGTTTTATGTTCATAATACCTGGAGGTGGAGATTATCTTGTTTCCTACTAATACTTGGAGGTTATCTTATGTGCTAGTAATAATACCTGAGTGTTATGTTATTAGATGGCTCAGTACCAGAGTTTTATATGGTAAATGGAGCTTACAAAGAATAGGCTTTCTGTTTAATGATCGTGGTTTGAACTAAAGATTTCACTCTTTATTAAGCAAAAGCATGCATACATGCTTGGTTGGAACATGGAGGGACTTAAGGACCAGATTAAGAAACAGGATGCCTTACCGATTAGTCTGTCATTTAGTTTATGTTGACCTTTTGATCCATTGTAAAAGCAAGCGAATGTAGGGACCTAATACCATATGTGAAAAAGTGAGCATAATGGACTGCGCAAAAGTGTAAAAGACAACGATGAAGAAAATGAATGAATTGATAGCCAACCCACAAAGAAGTCGGAGCAAGGGCGAAGGAACGGAGAAAAAGGTGGTAATAGGGCAAACCAATGTCAAGGACATTCAAAGAGATGGTCCAAGTTGTGTAATTCCACTGATGCACAGGGGTTAGAGATTTTGATGAGGTTTCGTGAGTTGTGCAGTGCTAAAGATAGAGTTGAAGATGGCAGGATGGAGTGTCTTATCACATGTACAATGTTAGCAGATATGTCAGCTCATGTGTGAGTTTGTGCATGCTAGACTAGGTTGGGCATGTGTTAGATATTTTAGGCATTTTTATCGTGCTTTATTTGTGGCTTGGTTCGTGCAAAAGCGGCTACGATACATTGTTTGTGTAGCTATTCCACGCCCTTAGCATCCTTTTCTTGTTCCAAAAGATTTTGATGAGGATAACCATGAGGGAGTTGCACTTACATTGGATACGGATGATGCACGTGCCTATTCTACTCTTCTTCGATGTATTTCTAAAGTTCTATCGGCAGTTACCTCCTATAGGACATCTTGAGAAGTATGGTCGAAGCTTTAGATGTTGTATAAGGCACCTTTTACCATGCATGCAATGACACTTTATGGACAGCTCCAGTAGATGAAGTTCGGCCCTAAGGACACTATTCAATCATTTTTACTCCATGTTACACAGGTACAGGACGAGCTTTGCCACATGCAGTTTACTTTTCTAGGAATCTAGAGGCATATCTTGTGGGGATGATACTCTACAAGCTCTCCGTGGAATTTAATGGAATGGCCAATCCTTTGAGGACATAGACATCCTTGACATGTGTGAGCTTTATCCATATGTCCTCCATATTGCTTGAGTATGAGGTATCTTTGCGTCTACAAGGTAGGCTTTTGTCTCATTATACAGGTTTGAGTGAGGCTCTTGTAGCTTTTGAGAGGGATGATAGGAAGAAGTCGAAGCCCTAGTTTTATTACTGTGGTAAGAAGGGACACTTACGGAAGAATTGAAAAGAGTTAGTGGCCTCCAAGAAGAAGAAGGAGAAGCAAAAGCAGGATGTGGACTTCTCTGTTGAGTCATCCTCCTCCTTAGACTCAAAATCAAATCCTTGTTGGGGTAAAAGGCCCTTGGGTCTGCTCGTGTACAGTGACTGCCCATATTCTTTATTCATATATATATAATAGTGCAATAAGGCTGTCTATACACTTTTGGACAACACCTACATTGTGTGTGCTTTTCTCTCCCGCATCTTCCTCTTTTCCTTTTCCGCTACCATTGTATCCCCTTCAATTGGTATCAAAGCTTTGGATTAGAGCTTGATCGTGGAGCTTGGCCCGGCATTACTTCAGTCCAAGTTAAAGACCTTGAGCTTGGAGCTTCAATGCCAGCCATGGCTTTTTTCCCTCGAAGTAAGATTTCATCTTCTGCCTCTCCCCGGCCTTCATAGTCTCTTTGCAGGTGTTTCTTGGTTTCATTGGGCACCTTGTATGCCCCCATTTGCCCCCTTATCCTCAGCATAATCAACAGGTCCCACAGTAGCAGCTCACGTTTTTTCTACACTTGTTTCAAAATCTAGCTAAAAAATCCAAAATTTTCTTATATCTCGGGCATCCGGAACTTGATTTAGGCAATGTAAGAGTTTAACTTGGGGTTTTAGCATGCTCCGGACACAATGGCAATGTCAGATTTGCCAAATTTAAATCACAAAATGTTCTGCAACAGATCTGGGTTGATTTACAGCAAAAAAATGTCATGCTCTTAGCTTATGTGATGCTCCCGAGGCTTGGTATTTGATGCCCAGATGCTTTGGGGATGTTTGCTCAATGTTTTGAGATGCTTTGAGACTTGGTTTGAGCTTCCATAGCTCGATTTATGCAGGGATTTACTACTGTATAGTGTTTGGGCAGCAAGATTCTATTAGGGATGGCTTATGCATAATGCTCTTTGTTGACATTCGGGTGTCTTGTTGGATGTATTGATGCTTGGTCATCATGGTTTATGTCTGGATATGCTATTTGAGAGTTATTGAGCCTTGATTTGGATGCGGACACTTCGTTGTTGGTTGATTTATGCTACCTTGGTTGATAGGTTATTTTACCTCCAGTTTGGTTATGCCTATGGTCTACGGGTGCTCTCGACTACTCGGGATGATATGTTGATGTATTTGGATGATGTCACTTTGATGTTTATGCTCCCAGATGTTTCTTCAGCAAAGAGTAGAGTTTAATTCTTGGTTCATTGTCATTTTCTTTATAGCTGGTATTTCACTTGACCAGGTTTATGCCCCATGCTAGCCATTATGGGACTGATGTCTGATGTGGATGCTTTTGGGTTTGGTTGCAGTATGGCAGATATTTGGGCTTGAATCGACTTGCATTTGAGAATTTTGTGGAGTAGTTTGCATTTGGTCGGCTTATCACTTATGCAACTTGGATGCTATTTAGCCCTTAATGCCCGGATTATGGATCTTGGATTTACTTGGATGTAGATACATGTTTGAGCAGTGCTTGCTCCATTGTCTTGGCAGTTGGTTATTGAGCTTTCATTGCTCATTGATGCTTGGCTCTTTGTGGGTTACTCCTTGATCAGTGGACTTCTTGATAGTGCTTGGGTTTAGCAGTTATGGCTTTGTCGCTTCTGTGTTGCCTAGATTCTATGCTAGTTGGGTTGCTTTTGCCCATACAGGTCAGAGAATAGTTGCTCTTGATGCTTACTTGGCTATGCACTTTGTCTAATGTCATGTACTTTACAGAGCCACTTATTTGGATATTGTACAGATGTTTGGGCTTCTCTTGGAGCTTGACTCTTGCAAGGTGCTTTACTATTTGTTGATCTTTACTTGACTTGGATGTTCTTAGGTGGCATGATATACTGCAGAGCTATACGTATACATATGGTTATGGGCTGATTTCATGGCTGAATACCGTATGCTCTTATGGCAAATGTCTTATGCTTTACCGTATTGTGGTTGGTTATGCCATGCAATTGGCTACGACTCTTCTTCATGTGGGAGCTTTTGCATCCTTGGTTGATGCCTTTATTTCTTTCCGTCCGTTGAGGTTTCATGAGCCTTTACAGCATGCTTCTACCACTGATGTACTTGCAGATGATTGTCTTCATGAGCAGGTTTCCTCTGTTGGGACAACCCTTGACTCCTTGAGCTCCGTGGATGCTATGGATAGCCCTATTCATGATGACTTGGATTCCTTGTCGTCTTCTACAGGTTCTTCAGTTACAAATGTTGTATGCTTCCATTGTGGAAAGATTAGGTATGTTAAAAGAAAATGTTTTAGACGGATTAGAGAGCAGCAGAGACAGTGACGGACTCGACATGAGCAGAGAGTTAGCGATGCAGCAGGTGTTACGACTCTTTCTAGTGGTGAGGTACATGCAGTTACCCATGATGATGCAATTGAGCATGTCCTCCTGTCATCTAGTTTCCCTACAGCTTACTTGCTTAATGATCAGGCCTATGTCTTTGATTGGTTGTTGGATTCTTCAGCCTCTTGTCATGTTACTCCTCAATAGAGCATGGTTCTCTTCTTACAGGGAGGTTGACAAATGTATTGATTTGGGCCTTGAGCGGACTTATGCTATTGTTGGTATAGGGGACATACACCTAGCTTTGCCTGATGGGACTTCTCTTGTGCTCCATGATGTATTACATGTTCCTATGCTTAGTAAGAGCTTGATGTCTATCCGTTAGTTACATAATGCAGGTTACTTTGTTTCTCTTCAGGATAGGTCATGGAAGATTTGTCGTGGTTGCTTGGTTTTGGCCAGAGGTTCTAGAGTTGGTTCTCATTACCCAGTGTATGTCTCTCATGTGGGAGATTCTATGGTTGCAGTTATCTGGATACTATATGTATTGTTATGGCATTATCGTCTAGGCTATATGTACCACAGAGAGATGGAGATCTTGTCTCGTTCAAACTCCATGCTGCCTCCTTTGTCACATGCAGATCTTGATGCTTGCCCTGATTGTACTTATGGTCCTTGTAGAGCCCCTTTGGCTCATGGCGATTATAAGAGGCACGATCCTCTAGATCTTGTCTATTGTGTAGTTTATGGACCTATGCCTACCCAGTCACTTGGTGGAGCTTTGCATTTTATGACCTTCGTGGATCATGCTACCCATTGTGTTTGGGCTTTTCCCTTGGTACGGATTGAGGATGCCGCAACTATGCTTGACATGTTTATGGATACTGTTGGTTGCAAGCCTAGGTGCTTGCAGATGGATTATGAGAGTCATGTTATCTCTCCCAGCTTTCAGTCCTATTGTCAACAGTTTGGCATTGATTTTCTATGCTCACGGTATTACGGGATTGCTCATGGCATGTGCTTGACTCTATAGACAAAGGTTGCTTCTATGCTTACCACAATTGGGTTATCTTATGGCTTTTGGACTGAGGCTCTTATGATGGCAGCCTACTTGCTTAATAGGATGCCGTGTCTGACTTTGTATGGTATTACACCACACGAGGCATAGAGTGGCATGAGACTCTCCTATGATTACTTGAGGATGTTTGGTTGCCAGGCATTTGTATGTATGCCAGATATGCCTATGTCACGCAGATGTATCCTCCTTGGTTATGGAGATGGTGACTTTTAGGCTTACAGGTTATGGGATTTGGATGCCTAGTAGGTTATATGCAGCCGTCGTGTTGTCTTTTATGAGACACAGACATCTCTCAAGCCTCTTGATGCACGTTCAGTGCGCTTTATGGTTGATGCTACAGCCGTATGTCAGTCTTCCGCTTTGCTGAGGTTGCATACTATCTTGAGACTCCGTCTGACATATGTCCGGGATGTTGGCCCTTCTTCTATGATTGACTTGGGAGAGTCTATGTGCTCTCAGCTGTCTCCTATGCGCCACGCTGATGCTATGCGCTACTCTGATGCTTATGCATTATAGCCTTGCACTCATGAGTTGTGCTTGCTTCATGAGAAGCATTCTTGGATTGCTGCGTTGTATGGAGCTGCGGGATCGCTTATCTCCTGGATGTCATGGACTCGGGAATGCTTGACTCTTCTTTCCACAGAGGTTCCCGCTTATTGCACAGCCCGCTTTCCGATTGGGCATTGGGTGAGATGTCATGATTCCTCACCTTGTCTTTTTTCTTCTTTCTTTGTTTTTTCACTCCTTGGCCCATTGGCCTTTTAGTGGGAGGTTGTTAGGGTAAAAGACCCTTGGGCCTACCCGTGTACAGTGACCGCTCATATTCAGCCCAAGGTGTTAGTGAGGGCATTGGACCAAGCTAATGATGGATGGAAGATGGAGAAGAGTCTCTATATGTCTAAGTGTGCTGAAACCTGTAAAGGATGATCCTGTGAATGATCAACCAACCAACTGGGCCTGCTATAAATAGCCAAATAACCCAAAAACTGGTGACTTGGTTAGTGGGGTGCCATAAATGCTGGTCGACTAGCATATAATAACAAACTAATCAAGAAAATGCAGATTGCCATCATAAATGCTGGTCGCCCAAACATGGCCAATGTTAATTCATTCTAGACCCACTGAAAAAGAAATGCACTGAGCTGGAAATTAAAGAGGCTAAGGCCAAGAGTAAGTGGAAGGATGTCAACCGTGTAGTGGGAGCAAAGGTCTCCTTATAGTCACTAACATACACTTATCTAAACTCTTGCACCACTGGGCAGGCCTTGTCCTTGTCTAAGGTTCCAGATTTCATTTCTACATAGCTTCAAGAAAACCTGCATTGACTGCAACCTTGCCTTGCAGAAAATGAAGCTGGAACGGCTTGCCAGGTGAAAAGATAACATGGGAGCCTTTGCTAGTTGAAAACAATAGAGGAGATGTCCTAGACTGATGAAAGCAAAGTTGATGCAGAGTTTCCCATGGTAAAAAGCAGTGACTATTCCTGGCTGGAGGAGCCTTGGAACAACTGTGTTTTCTTGAGAAGGTTATAGCATGTATTTTCTGCAAACACAATGGAAGCTCAAGCTTTGGATGGATTGGCCTTTTAGGTAGTTTTTGGAGCCTTGTGTGTTGCCTCTTGGCTTTTGAGCCGTTGTGCCGTTTCCCCATGTTGTTAGGTTTTTGATTTTGTATTGTGTGAAATGCTTTTCTCGAAAGTACTGCCCTTTTTGTTATTAAATTCATAAGTAAACATGTTCGGGGATTTTTGGATTGAGGTGATTCTCACTATATAATACAATTTTGCTTTGGATAACATAAAACAAGTGTTTTTTTGGATGCTAGCCAAATAGCCGACTCACAGAATCGACATTAAAAATAATCTCATGGGTGGATAAAATCAACTGAGTCAGAAGTTCAGGTTTATGCATATTTCATGGTGAGTTTTGTTTTGTTGTCACCAAAAACCTTAATTCTACACAGGCAAGAAGAGTCAAGTCCATATCTCCAAACAACACACAAAAAATGTGAAATATGTTTCATATGAATCCATGTTTGAAGAATTTTCCCTTTAGTATTAATCCTTACCCAGCTCAGACATAGATTGCAGTCATAATATCTAGGACTGTTCCTTGAATATATGGTGATTTCCTATACAAATTTTGGGATCCTATCTTGATTCACAAGGCCATTCTCAAAATTCGATTCCCTAGACCATCTTCTTCATCCTATAATCCATCTATATCCATTGTCTTTTCATATCCAAAGACCATTTGCATGGTCCGCCCATGCTAGATACAGGCACTGAGTGTGTCTCCCATTCCCATTCGTGGAAAATTATCTATTAAAGTTCCATCATCCTCCATAGATATGTATCCAAAGTATTCATCATAACACATGGATCAATAGTTCATTGCTCTGTACATTATTGGACAGCTGACTTTTTTTTATTTAAGCTGTATTTTCAGTACTATTCAACAGGTACACGTCTTTATCAAGTAGTTGTGGCATATATGACTTTCCCCACTTTTGATTCAATCTAGTGATGGGAAATATGGTATGTGGAAGAAGCAGCTTGCACGTGCACAGGATCAGCTAGGCGTTATGATAAAGTTGCAAGTTTAGAGCCAGCTTTTTAAGATGCTCATGCTAAGAGAGATTGTTTCAGCAGGATAATGGTGCCAACCTGATCAACAAAGCTTTGTTGCAGAAACTGTAATTAATGATAGTGCAAGAGTTAAATGTGCAGGCTTTGGGTGACATTTAGAGATTATTGTGGAGCATTTTGTGTGTTTCCCCTAAGTCTTTGAAGTGTGTAGTGCACTCATCTTTTCTGCTCTTGAGGGATTTCCTTTATTTGCATGTCCACTTTGTGCATATGGCACTCTGGTTCCCATGAAGATTGGCATATATGGTCAGCTTACAAAGTAAGATATATAAATATTACACCATTCACGTGCTATTGGAATATTGGATTAGTTCAGTTGGATGAGGCAAATTTGGAACTAATGCAGCTGGCTGAATAATATCGTTATCTTTTTAATGACTGATTCAAAAACAGGTTTGGAGGAGGCGAAATATGACAAAAGTCAGTGTCAAGCTCAGTTTGATGCTTACAAACAATGCAGAAAGCGAGAGGTAGCTTTATGAATTGTGGATATCTACTCATGGTTCACAAAATCCTTGTCGAAAGCTTGCTAATTAACACACAAAGAAGTTGCCTCTCTAATGTTTTTTAGTTGTTTTGACTGTAGCGTGAACTTCGCTTGGAACGTAACAGAGCTTCAGGTCCAGATTTCATGAAAATCCTGGAGAAGCTCAAATTTTAGGTATGCTATCTTTTATACTTCTACCCCTGATTATCTCCTCATTCCTGAAGTGTGCCATCTTGACAACTTCTCATCATGTGTGAATACAGCTAAATTTGGAGTCAAACCTGTGTTTCCACTGCCCACACTTGCATTTAAACAAATTACCACCTAGTAACAGACATTTCAAGTTTGCTTGAGCTGTGGACTTGAGATTTACAGAATGCAGTTTCAAGATTGATGTGAGGTTAAAATAATGGATTTTCCCTCCAGTGCTCTGCAAGAGCAAGTCTTATGTTTGCCAATGTATCAGACCCACATATTTATGTAATTTTAGGGAGGGTTTGCAACAAAAGATTTGAACCGTAAGGCTTCTTATACATCTTTATTTGATTGCACCTGTACATGCATCCTTTCATGTCCGGTAGTATTTGACTCGAAAAACACAAAACCTCTTTTTAGGGCCTGACCCTTGGAGGGCATATGTAAAGGGAAAGGATTTCTTTGTTGCTGTAATGTGAAATTTTGGTCTATAATTAAAATCATTGTGTTTTTAAAACCCTCTATGTATCTTAATGTTATGCTGTTTCAGATAGAGAAAATAGTTCACTTCAATTCATCTCTTGCTTCGACATCTCTTTTCTGTCCTTTGATCTCCCTCTCCCATCCGCATGCACACACACACACACACACACTCTCTCTCACTCACTCACTCTCTCTCTCTCTCTCTCTCTCTCTCTCTCTCTCTCTCTCTCTCTCTCTCTCCACATGGAAAACTTTGCCTCGTGAAAGCTCACGAGCCTTTGCTAGATAGCTACCAGATCACCCTTGTCACACTTTCTCCTCTCTTTCTTTGGTAGTACTTCATTCAATCTGTTCAGGCCTCGCCTTTTCTGCGCTTTGATTGCCCCCAACCTGTACAGTCTTTCTTTCTTTCTATCTTACCATAAATGATGCTTTGTAGCAGGAGTTATATTGTTTGCAATATGTATTAATGGCAATATTTCCCCCAAATATTGCTATTTACAAAATAATCACCCCCATGTTTTTTATTATTTCTATTCCAATAAATTGTTGGTTTGCATGCATGATCAAACTATAAAGTATTTTTTATTGTTCTTAAATGATATATTGTTTTGAAAAGCATAAAATTTACTTTTTGCAAAAACACATGGATATCCTTATATTAAAATACCGATCAAATTTATTTAAGTATTTTTAAATTTTATTTGAATTTTCAATTTTCTTATATGGTCAAAGTTTTGTTGAGAGGATATTTTTTTCTCTCTCACACACACACACACACACACACACACACACACACACACACATTGTGTACAAGATTTATGAATAATTGATCCCTTTTAGTGCTGCTTGTTTAAGTTGCCATAGGAACACCCTAATACTATAATAATTAGGTTTGGAGATTATAAAGATTTCCTAGTCAAAGTCTCCCTAGTTGGAGTAAATACATTTTTTGTTTCCTTTGTCTTGTGGGAAACTCCTCTCACTCACATTATCTCTAAACATCCTTTACGGATGGTGTGAGCAGATGCTTATTCTATTATCTCATTTGAATCTACTCTTCATGTAGTTCTTTTGTGCTTGACACAATGCAAGCTTCCTCTCTTACTTGTGCATGTAGCATATATCTTCATCATATGATTGCTCCCACAAAGCTTCCTTTCTTTTTTGGCTTGTCCAAGGGATGTAGGCCATTTTCATTAGTCTTTGTATGGATTACTAGTTTTGCCTAATCACTTTATGTTTGGATTGTTTTGGTTTATTTGTATGATATACCATGTTATAGCTTGATGCACTATACCTTGTAACCAACATACTAATGTGATATATCATGTTATAGCTTAATGTAGTATATTATCTTAACTTGGAGTTGCTTTGATGGGTTGGTAACCATGGTTAATGTTTTACATTATGATGGTTTACTTAGACTATCAAAATTTAAAAATCCCATTTTTTCTCTCTATTTTTTCTAAATC
This sequence comes from Lygodium microphyllum, assembly GCF_053477565.2. NCBI lineage: Eukaryota > Viridiplantae > Streptophyta > Polypodiopsida > Schizaeales > Lygodiaceae > Lygodium > Lygodium microphyllum. The sequence continues at coordinate 90,058,167 of NC_141159.1, read as the reverse complement.
TATGGTTGATATGGGATATACTTAAATTGCTCTAAAGTGAAGGGAGTGAGCCTTGAAGGGGAAGCATGGATCAGAAGCAAGAGCTGTGGTGGAGAGAGAGAGAGAGAGAGAGAGAGAGAGAGAGAGAGAGAGAGAGAGAGAAATGGAATGATAAACGCCTACAAAAGGCCAAAATGACCTATGAGACCATGAGTTACAATCATGTGTATGATGGTACAACTATCTGATGGGCGCTTGTCGTCTGCAGTGTACAAGAGTGTGGGTATGTAAGTGCTATTAGTGTAACTAATACACAGGTGGCTAGGTACATATATCTTTACCCCCAATAACCTCCCACATAAAGGCGAATATGCCCCTAGTGAGGAGAGAAAAAAAAAGTGACAAAGTACAAGCGTACATAAGTACAATAGAATGAAGAAAAATGTCATCTCATCTAATGTCCATTTAACTTTTTAAGGAAGGCGAAACACTATTTAAAGAGACTTTTAGTGAGCAGATTTGTAGGATTTTGGTTAGTTGTGAGATTTTGAAAAGCTCAATGGATTTGTCCTCAATGATCTTTTAAATAAAGTGGTAACGCACCTCAATGTGCTTCGTCTTCACATAGAAGATCGGATTCTTGGCTAATTGAATAATACTCAGAATTCGAATGCAGTGTAGGGACCATATCAGTAATACCAACGTCTACCATGAGACGACCTAATTAGAGAGACTCCTTGCAAGCCTCAGTGGCTGCAACATACTCTACCTCTATAGTAGGTATGATGGTGTATTTTTGCACCCTAGATATACAAGAAACACCACCTCTAACAAAGGTGAAGATGTAGCCAGAGGTGGACTTTTTACTATCTACATGTCTTGCATAATCAGAGTCAGTGTATCCTAGGACTCTTGTATCCTGGCCACCATAACATATGCACATAGTTGTTGTACCCTTCAAGTACTGCATAATATCCCTAACGACATCCCAATGCCATTTGCTAGGTGTAGCCATATAGCGTGCCACAACTCCGATTGCAAATGCTATGTAAGGATGAGTGGCTATTATGGCATACATCAAATTGCCCACTATGAATGCATAAGGGATCTTGGCCATCTTAGCCTTTTGCTCATCAAACTACGGACAATCAACTTGACTAATCTTCACGTGAGAAAAAGAGCAATCAATAGGCTTACCATCTTGCAAATAAAACCGCTCAAGGACCTTTTGGATGTACTCCTTTTGTGACAAGTAGAGGAGTTGTATCCCGGCTTGGGGCATCCAATGGTACTTTTCTACTTGTATATCCACTTGCATGACAAAGCACACTTGCCACTAGGCAAAGGAACCAAATCCCACGTATGATTTTTTGCAGTGAGTTATGCTTTGACTGCATGGCCCTCTCCCAAGAGTGACTATTATATCTGCGCATAGCCTTGTCATAGATAAGAGGCTCACCAGCATCTGTCACCATAATATAATCCATAGAGGGCTTAAACTATGCAGATGGTTGTCTATCTTGAGTAGCATGTACATCCTATGGAGCATCAAGGACCTGGGCCACTGGAGCATTAGCCACTATTGCGGGTTGTCTAGCTAGCTGTACAATAGCAGGAGGCTCCTTCTGAAATATTACCTTGCATACCTCAACAACATGCTCAGGCTGCTTACGCATTTTCTCCTCATGGAAAATGACATCATTGCTGCAGATAATCTTCCGAGCATGTGGATTCCATATGCAATAGCCCATCTCACTTACATCTCTGTAACCAAGAAAGATGCATTTCCCTTACTTAGGATCCAACTTATTGCACTTGTCCTTGGGTACATGGCAGAAAGCCTTACAACCAAAGACACGCAAACGACCATATGAGGAAGGTTTTCTAGACCATAACTCCTCTGCAACTTGATAGTTAAGAGCAGTACATGGGGACTGATTTATCAAGTGTACGATAGTAGTAAGTGCCTCAGTCCAAAAATGTTGCGGTAAGCTTACCTGGCTAATCATACTGTGAACTCACTCTTGAATTGTCATGTTCATGTGCTCAACCATTCTATTCTAGGATGGGGTGTATGGGGTGCTCAACTGACGCTTAATACCCCTCTTGTCATAAAACTACTCAAAGGCTTTAGAGACATACTCACCCTCATTATTTGACCTTAGACTCAGTAGACTGGTTCTCAATCAAAGCAAGCCAATGCTGAAATGTAGCAAAGACATTCGATTTCTGCTTCATAGGATATGCCCAGACATTATGCGTATAGTCATCAATGAAAGTAATGAAATACTTCATGCCACTTGATGACTTGCAAGGCATGGGATCACATACATCCGAATGACCAAGAGCTAATGGCTCACCCATGCATGTTATAACAGAAATTTTATGCGTATTATGTGTCTGCTTGCCATATAAACAATGATCACAAGACTCAAAGCACTTATAGTAAAGGGATAGAAGATATTGCAAACCGGTAAGCACTTTTATTTCTTTCAAGGACACGTGTCCAAGGTGACGATGCCATAGAGATACATGTGAAATTGCATCCATTGCCAAGGTTAAGTGACCCAGATACAAGCAAGGGGTAGAGAGTATTGGACTTATCACTATGCGCAATGACAAGATTTCTATGGGTAATCTTTCATGAGAAATCAACAAAAGAATTCACATAACTTGCATCATCCCAGCAGAGATAAGGCTCTTCATGAGAGGTGCTACATGATGTACATCATGAAGAGTAAATATGCAACTTGAACCAAAGACATCACCAATACCAACTATTTGCAATGTCAGGTCACTACCCAAACTGATAGATCTAGTCATATTATGATAGGAGTGAAACCACTCTCTATGAGGGGTCACATGAAAGAAAGCCCTCGAATCTATTAGCCAACACTGAGTATACCTTGACAAAGCATAAGCCAGTTGTGAAGTATCAAGAGAAGAAGCTACAAGTATGAAATCATCATTAGAATTAGTATGTACAACATTAATCTCTTTAACCTTAACACCAGACTTGCTTTGATTATCATTGTTGTCTTGTACTTTACCCTTGCCATTTTTCTTACGGTTGTCTTTGTGCATTTTATGGCACTGCGGCCGAATATGTCATACTTTCCCATATTAATGTCAAGTCAATGAGGATTGACGACATGGGACTTATTGTGGGACTATCCACATGACCGAGAGTGAGATTGTTGAGAGTTGAGAGTCTCTCCCATGGCGGGCATTACCGCTTTTACCATTATTGCATCTAACTGTTAAAGCATGAGAGGTGTAGGAAGCATCGACATTCTTTTTGTTAACCTCTCCAGTTAAGAGTGCACCCTTTACATCTTGCAATTGTACCCCATGAGTAGGCATGTTGGTACACATAATAGTATGAAATGTATCCCATGATTCAGACATTGTAACCAAGAGAAACAAGGGGAGTAGAGTATCCTTGAATTCAATCCCTTGCGAAGACAAATGATTGATAAATGAATGAAACTCATTTAAGTGAGTTGACATAAAAGTGCCCTCCATACGAAGGTCCATGAGTTGCTTTAGCTAATACATCTAAGAAGTGGGACTCTGCTAGTCATAGACATTGCAAATCTTTTCCCATAAGTCCCATGTTGACAACCCATTAGAGACAACATTGTAGAACACTTGCTTAGAGGGGGACAATGTGATGGTGGATTTACGTAGCTTATCTAATTTAGCCCAATCCTCTGTATCAATAAGTTCGGGCTTGACACCCTTATATTTCAAAGGCCTAACATGCATTTTCTACATTAAAACTTGCCAGATTTGGGCCTTCTAGTAGCTGTAGTTGGTGCCATCCATCTTGTAAGTATTAAAGATATCACTCTCACTTGAGCCACTAGCCATAATGAAGGCAAAAAGGTGCACAAACCTTCAAAGCAAGCTACTATAATTATTGCAAACAACCCTAAAACCACTACTAAGGCAAGCTAGAAAATAAGGGCTAATGACTAAGGAATGAACTGTCCACAAACTCAATGCAAAGACCTATAAGATGGAGATGATTGCTTGCATAAACAATGCAATAAATTGCAATTACAACATGTTGAAAATGAAGTATAACAACAAGCAATCAATGCCAACGATGGGCAATCACTAATATAAGACAAACTACAATTGCTAGGGAGGAATAGCCCCAACCATTATGAATAGAGTGGGTCTCACGGGTAATAGAAGAGACCAACTAAAGGCACAACGGATTGAGCAATGTAATGGAAGCTCAATATGTAACTAACCAAGATGCATACATCACTGAAAACATGGTGACAAAGATAGGTGTCAGCCCAAGAGGAATGTCAGATTAGCCCACTAAGTATCAATTGCGTACATAAAGCATGACAAGGGCATGTATATGTCACTAGGTCCCATGGTCTCATTGGAAGATCCTCAAGCTCAATTGTGTAACCAAATCCTCAATGTAATATCCAAGTGTCAAGTAGTGGCTCCCACTAGAAAAAAAGTCAAATGCCAGACAAGCAAACAAAGCTCAAAACATCATGTGGAAGGCATCCATACATCCAAGATTCAAGTAGCATATATCTGGGAGCATCCGACCCAAGTAACTTGCAAAGCTCTTACTAGAGTATCAAATAGGCATACGTAATAGTGAATGACAGACAATGTCAAGATTCAAAGCTCCAATCTTAGCTCAAAAACAATCCAGAAGTATAACGAAGCATGTAAGTTCAATGGTATACCCTTGTGTAGCATCCAAATTGCTCGAGAAGCATCAATAAGCAATAGGCATGAAGTTTCTATGATAAAATGGCATTCAACCCTACTTATTACAGTAGGCATGAAGTTTCTATGATAAAATGGCATTTAACCCTACTTATTACAGTAGTAAAAAACCTCTGCAAAGTTGAGCAAAAGAGTGCTCAAATCAGTCCCATAGCATTCCAATACATTGGCATATCATCCCTAAATGAATAGGCATCAAATAGACATCTCATGAAGCATAAGTGACCTCCAGACAATGAGTGAAGTGCTATCCTGAACTGTATGATAGCAAACTCTCACAAACTATGAATCAACAATTAATCCTAAGAGCTTCAAATGAGGCCTAACTCAATTTCAGAGATTTGAATACACTGCCAAGTGAATGCCTGAGAGTGCTCAGGGGTTCAGGAGCTGGAGATGAGGAGCAGATTGATCAGGGAGGATGGTGGGCAACAAGCATGCACAATTCATACTGAATTGCTGGCCACTCCTGCTGCCTTTGCTAAGTGGAATGTGGCACTAGTGAATAGTAAGTCCCAGGGAAGCCTCGGGACAAGCCTTAGGTGATAGAATTTGGGAAGAAGGTAGAGCTTAATGCATACCTCGGGGTGAAGAATCCATGGAGAGAGAGAGAGAGAGAGAGAGAGAGAGAGAGAGAGAGAGAGAGAGAGAGAGAGAGAGAGAGAGAGAGAGAGAGAGAGAGAGAGAGAGAGAGAGAGAGAGAGAGAGAGAGAGAGAGAGAGAGAGAGAGAGAGAGAGAGAAAAGAAAGAAAGAAAGTTAAATTAACGTCTTCTAAAGACCAAAACTGGCCTATGAGACAAACTGTGATACAACTGATGAGGTCTAGCTATCCAAAATAAAAGTGCTGAATGAAAAGCTAAAAATTGGAAATTGAAAATACGGTGTTGTGAGTGTGATAAGTGTCGTGTATGTGTATGTGCGTATGTAGCTCTGGTACTCCAGATAATGGCTACAAAAGGAGAACAAATGTCGGCTGTGATAGGGGAACAACTGTCGGCTGTGATAAAGTGGTGCGATGTGTATATGTAACAGATGCAGGGAGATATACTATCCTGGGATGTAGTAGCAGTCGTCGAAGTCGCTAATAGTAGGTAATCCCTCCTGGATGCAGGATGTGGTACATCGGCGGTGGAGAAAGAGCAAACTGGAGATCTGAGATCCAATGTGTCGAGTGTCGTCGGATCTCAGTCTGCTGTCGATGTAGATCAAGAATCCTCCGGATCTCCTGTTGGTGTGGCTGTGGGGTCCGAAACCCACGGATCCTCGTGCGGCGTCGGGTACGCTGGTCCTCAGCCTACTGTAGTGTGAGCCCGGAGGTCTGGCTGGAGGCTGGTACAGTAGCTCTTACTATGTTTGTCTGAAAGAACTGTGTAATAGTCGTCTGGGTGGGCCCCTCTCTGACTAGGACCCGCTGTGTGCTCTGCTCTCTGATGTGCCATGCCTCTCCCAGAAAACAGCCAAATGATCTCTGATCCATATCAGTCATACATCCTTGAAGTGAGCTGCTCAATGTGTATCTAGATCTCAACTCTGAGTATGCCGGGCATCTGAGAACAAAATGCTCCTCACTCTCCACCTCTGATCTGCAAAGGGGGCATATCCTCTCCTCCCATGGGATGCCACTGGCTCTGCCACTCTCAATCATAAGTTGATGTGATGATACCCTGAGCTGTCCAATAAGAACTCTCAATCGATGTGGCATATAGATCTGCATATATCTCAGAATCTCTGTGAATCCCTGCTGTGATATGCTCAAGAACTGTGTATAATAATGTGCCATCTTCGATGGCAGTGGCTGTGCAGGGCTGATTCGTGATCATCTCCTTTGTTATGAATTGTTATTGAGTTTGAAACAATCACTACATCTTTCTTTTCCCATTTTGCAAAACCACCTATAGCTTCATGAACCTTCATTGCATCAATTGCTGGGAATGGCAAATATGTTGTTACATTTAGGCATTTATCAATAGCCACTGAAATATATCCATATTGAAGTGTTTCTCCATAGCATGTCTCATTTGGATGTATATTATGTCCTCTGTATATAAATATGCCATATCTCCTATCTGATGACTCTGTTTCTCTCAGAGAGAGAGAGGGTGTCAGTGGGAGCCTGAGTATCATATAGAAGAGGTGGGAGTCTATCAATGTCCAGCCCATGTCTGTCAAACCAAGCTCTAGTCTGTGCATACCATGATGTGGTATCCCCCGCTCGAGCCATCTCCTGAGATGCCATATATGCTCTGTATGCAATGCGATCTCTGTCCATATCTTGAAATCTGTGTAGGAAGCAGACTGTCTGAAATAATGCCTCGACTAGCATGGGCGGTGTGGCAAGCTCTGCTCGCACAATGTCATGTGGGACTGAGGCCTTGCTGCGAATCAATCTAGATATCATGATCACCTGAGGTCTCTCCATCAATGTCCATACATAATCGGCAAGGCCTGGCCCCCATATAGCTGCTCCATACATCAGTGCTGGAGTGACTAGAGTATCAAAGAGCCACCCCTTGGTGCGGGGCTCCTGGAAATGTGCATGATGACACTGTCGCTCCATAAGAGCCAATGCTGAGTATCCTCTAGTGAGGCGGTCACGAGCTGCCTGTGTCATCGAGAAAATCCCTGAAGCTGCTGTAAAGGTGACTCCCAAATATACATATGATCCAGTGACCTCAATACTCCCTCCTGCTGCCATGAAAATACTCTGTCTGCGTATCTGAGCTGATGTATGGAATATAAGAACCTTGGTTTTACTGAGGTTCACTGTCATGCCTCTCTGTATGCAAAAATCATCCAATGCTAATAAATGCTGCTGTAATCCCTGAGCTGAATCTGAGACCAACACAATGTCATCTGCATATAGTAAGATATGAACTGTGGCTCCACTGAGATCTATACCTCCACTGGCTCGCTGTTGAATAAACTCTGCTATCTCATCAATGTATAGCCCAAATAGAGTCGGTGAGAGTGGGCATCCTTGTTTCACACCAATGGTGCTCACAAGGGGATCTGATATACCTCCCGGACATCTGACTCTGCCAGTAACCCGCTCATATAGTGTATAAATACCCCACATCATGTCATCATCCACCCCCAGATCAAGTATGCGTCTGAAAAGCCTCTCTCTCGGAACCATGTCAAAGGCTTTGCGGAAATCCACAAAGCAACAATACAATCTCTGTTTCTTCACTCGTGTCTGGTCGATCAGACAACGGAGAGTGAAGATGTGGTCTATGGTAGAAAATGCCCGTCTGAACCCTGCCTGTCCGGGTGTGCGCATGCACTCTCTCTCTACCAGCGTGCTGAGCTCCTCCTCCATCACCGTGCCATAAAGTTTGGCCAAAACTGGCCCAATCATGATGGTCCTAAATGTGTTAGGATCCATGGGATCCCCTGACTTGTGGATAGGTACAATGGTGTGCTCTGTCCACGAGTCAGGGAACCCCTCAGACAATGCACGGTTGAAGAGGTGAGCAATGAGTGGAGCCAATGTGTCTCTGCCATATATAATATGCTCTGTCTGAAGATCAAACTGGTCTCGAGCGCGGCCATGCTGTAACCGTGAGATAGCATGTTTCACCATACTAGTGGTGAAAAAGGATGAAATACCCGGTCTCGGTGTACATGGTGTGGGTATCAGCGGCTGTGCGGGTACATGATATAAACTTTGTGCGTATCCATGCCATACTGCAGGGTCATGTATCGGTGTGGGTGAGCGTGGTTCTCTGATCTGCCTCCATGCCTCTGCACAATCTCTGCTCATAAGAAGGTGGTATATATCCCAATATCTCTCCTCCTCCCATTCTCGCTTTTTACGGCGGGTCAAGCGGTGCATGCGTCTCTGCGCCTGTCTGTGTGTGATCTCTCCTCTGGCCTCTAAATCGCGTAGCTGTCGACGTAGATCTCTGCACTCATCATCATACCACCTGTTCTGTGGCATGGTATCGGTCCGAGGGGGGTGCGTGTATGTGGGATGTGGAAAACTGAGTGTAGCAGAATCATGCAGAATGCGTGTGATATCAGTGGTCAGTGTATCAAGGGGTGCGTATGGATCAAGTGACGTGATGTGCTCCTCCAGATGCTGTGAGTAAACATGTGAGAGCTCATGAGTGAAGTGTATGGCAATATGCATGTGGGGTATGATATCTGCAGGTGGCGATGGTAGTGAGGTGAGGAGTGAGAAACTGAGAAAGGTGTGATCGGCACCGAGTGGAAGTCTCCCAAGGCCGAAGGACTCGATAGTATGCATCCCATCGATCGGTCCGAGCAGATAATCTACAGTACTCTCGCCCCCCCCCCCCCCCCCCCCCCATGTGGGAAGCATGTAAGACCTCCTGAATATGGCCATCGTGCCATCCCGTTATAAATAACGAGATGATGTCTACTACCAAGCTCAAGTAAATGCCCTCCATACCCTGTGGCGTTTGGCCCAGTATCTGCTGACTCCTGACTGATCCCCAACTCCTCAGGGTCTAATGCTCTCATGATCTCTGGCTGCTCCATATCAAAACTCTCACACTGTCGGCTCTGTGTGCGCCCGTTGAAGTCCCCCATAAGGAAGACCTCACCCAAACTAGAATACAGAATAATGTCCTCTGAGAGCTGTGAATAAGGGGAGGGGGAATCTCTGGCCTGAATATCACCTTGCGTAGTAGTATATCTGGACCCTCGTGGTGAAAAGTAGCATACTGCCATATAGATCCATCTCTCATTTGATATCTGCACTCTGATCCATATGTAATTGGCCTCCTCATCTCGTCTCACTAACTGGATATGTCTCTGTATCCCCTGACGGAATAGAACTGCCACCCCTCCTAAGCCCCTAGATGTACTCTGCCTAGTAGTAGCTCGGTGTGCAGATACCCACTCAAATCCTGTAATGCGTGGAAGCCCTCTCTCTGGGCTCTCATGTGTCTCTGTGAGGCATATAACATCATGGTCGGGTAAAATCTCCTCAAGTCTGTCCGGTCGTGACCATAGGGAGCCGTTGCAGTTCCAAACTGCCACACGTATCGGGGTCTCCTGTACAGTCCTCTGCCCCGTCTCATAGGCCACGCCCCCCTATTTGGTGGGGCGTCCATCTATAAAAATCCGGCCATCTTGATAGAAGGCCTTACGGCCTTCTCTACGTGCTTGGAGTATCTGTGGCATGCATGCTCGTCTGTGTGCAATCTGCATCTGAGTCAGGTCCTCATCCATGAAGATGGGAGCCCCAGTCATCCCTCGGAGCGAAATCCGCTTCCGAAAGAAAGCGGCTCTGTCCTCCGGTGTGCTCAACAGTCACAATGTGTGACTGGCCTTTCCTTTATTCAAATGTCATTGAAAGAATAAAGAATGAAGTGATAGTGATGGACGCCCGCCACTTGTAGTGTACATGCGTGTAGGTGTGTGAGTATTGTTAGTGTAACTAATACATGGGGCCAACTAGGCACTAGTGCATTTACCCCCGACATAAAGGCTATATTTATATCAAATAAAACATGATGTTACTAAAATTTTTTCCCATGATTAATGATGTAATTTATTATATTTGGTTACCTTGTTTAATTTCATGATTAATGATGTATTTTTTTTCCCATGATTAATGATGTAATTTATTATATTTGGTTACCTTGTTTAATTTCTTGTTGAAACATGCATTGGCGAGGATACTGCTACTAAATAACAATAGCTATCTTCTACAAGTTCTCTTATCTTTGGTATATATTGACTTCAACCTATTGTGACTATAGCAAATCTCTTGGCATTCAAATGTACTAGCCTTAGGATGTTCAAACTTGCTCCCTCTACCTTCACTCTTTGTACAAGGTTTACTTTTATGTCTATCCTCTAAAGAGTTTCATTGGATCCTCACAATGAGTTTGAGCATGCATTGCTAGTATTCTACATTTAGAGAACCAACTCTTACTCCAATTGGATACTTTACTCTAGCTTAAAATTTGCCATCTATCTCTCAATAAAGTGAAACTTGCTATAACCAAGCTCAATGTTCTCATGGATAACATCGACAAGATGATGAGATGAATCTTTAAGAATTGGTTGGATTGGCATCTAAGGCCATGATCAAAAACTTATTTTCAACACACGGTATTCCCTTCCAAGAGGCTAACCCAAGGCTAAGGAAGATGTTATACATAGACATTCATTCTCCTTTAGATAGGATCGGAAGAAATGCCTTAGTACCCATACAATTTACCAAGGATATGATCTTGAGTTTCTCAATGCCTCTTGGAAAACCCTCATGTGGTTTATATGTTGATGCATTTATCCCACACAAATACTTGAAATATACTCGCAATCGTCAACAATGGGTGCAAGCAATCGTCAACAATGGGCCGATGTTGTTTTTACATTAGTTGACACAATTCCCATTAAGATGTGGTTATTGCTACTTGAGGAAGAGAATATATTTACAATTGAAAATGAATTCTCTACTCTAGCATTGGAAACTATTTTCTTACTCTTAAAAATAGTCATGTTGAATGGGCCTATTCATTAGCATGGCCCTATTCAAACCAAATGGATGCCCATCTCCCTATGATGTATGTTTGTCCACAAAGTCTATTAAGACAAACATGATGCAAAGTTCCTATAGGGGGTCTTCAACTATCTAGACCCTTTGTTAAGTACTCATATATGACATTGTTTATCATCACAATTAGTGTAAAAAAAAAACCTATATATGACAAATATTGTGGAGTTTATTTTTAAATATATATGCTCAATGCTCTTCTTATTTTAATGGGTAGCCACAACAACACAGAGATTTGGGACTATCTAGAGCTAAAATTTTGTTGGTTTCAAAAAATGGTATGAATCTACTTGGTAACAAGAAATGTGAATGGGTAAAACTTATTGAAACTTATAGAAATATATTTTAATCAACCAAAAGTTCAATATTTTAACAATACCCTCTCCAACAAAGATTATAGTACTACCTAGACACTTAGAAGGGTACTATAGACCAAATAATTTGAAAGTTGATTCTCTATGGTTTTATCTTAGGCTTGAAATCGATCAAATTTGTAAAACCTTAAGAGGAAAGGTGTTAGTTTGGAAGATTGCAGGTCCACAGCTAAGAAGTTACTTTTTGACTAAAATATGTAGGTGCTTATGCATCTATAGTATGATCATATGAAGCTAGTAGAGAAAAGACCTCATCAATCATCATCCATCTTACTCATTGTAATGGATGGCTTGATAAGATCCCCCAAAAAAGTATTTCAAGGGATTCTTATTTTAAAATTGGTAGTCACTCCCTTTACATATTTTAAGTGAAGTGGTTTTTGGATTGATATTTTTATCCTCAGTTAGGTCCATGATGCAAAAACCTTGTCATACGTTTAGTGCTTCTCATGTATATGTAATTTCATGATTATCATGGAACATTTTATTTTCAAAATTTGGAGCATGTTACTATTACTGGCAAAAAATGTAATGGATGCTCAAGCAATGTAATGGACACTCAAGCAAGGATAGCCCTTGATTTGTATGCAAGTTGGTATAGCACATGGTCTTGTGAAGTCTCTAGAAGATTCCAAAACATCCTAGAACATTCTAGAACATTTGAAATGATTCTGAGAACATTCTAGACAATTCTTTGGAAAGTTCTAGAGAACGTTTGCATCAATGTTTACATCAACATTGCTTATGTCATCACTTATGTCATCAATGATGTAATCATCTAGAAGCTTCCGCTTAACCGCCTCAATTCTACTATAAATAGGGGTCTTGGGATACAAGTCCTTCAATCTTGCCAATAGTAGTTGTGAGGCGCTTGCGAGGCAAGTCCTCTTCTAGTTCTTGTCTTATATAAAGTCTTGTCTGTAATCAAGCCATGCTCTTGTGAGCATTTTCTTTTAATCAAGTTCTCTTATAATGGAGTTATCTCACAATCAAGTTCCTCTAGTAGATACGAATTTTTATGATATACAACTAGACTGTTACCCAAATGATGCTTCTCAGGTCTACCTCATAGGAACTCTCCTCTCAGGTACAACTCTCATGTGGTTTGCCCACTTGCTTGAGAAGGAATCCCCATTGCTATATAATTTTGAGGCCTTCATGCAAGAGTTCTCTACCACATTTGGAGAAGTAGACAAAGCAAGAGTAGATGAAACAAATATTAGAAATCTACACCAAGGGTTGAGACCCAACCACCCAAGAAGACTAAGTATTTGAGGCAGAGCCTATGCAAATTGACATGATGAGGTTTAAGCCATTGCCAACTCAATTAAAAAAAAGGTAGTGCATCGATGGATTATGCATATATTGCGGCTAGTCAAGACACATATCTAAATATTGTCCTAATAAAGGAATGATAAGAACTCATGGTGTCACTACTCCATCACTATTGGGAAACGTCAATGTCTAGCCTCAATAGAGACCATGCCTCTTGACAAAGCTTTAAGAAACCCAAAGAAATTCTCCTTCTATTTGTAGATCCAACATTTAGATTTATGTTACTCATAAAGATTTACTTTGAGGGAAGATAGATAGACAGACATGCTTTGTTAGACTATGAAGCCACAACATGCTTCATGGATGAGAAATTTGCAGAGCAACATGATATACAACTTCTAAGGAAAGCAAAGCCAGTATGTGCAGAAGTAATTGATGGTCAATGTCTTGCTAGGTATGAGACTCAATCCATAAAAATTACCCTAAGGAGTCTTGTATGAGATATAGCCTTCAACATCATCCATTGCCCAAATAGTCCCATTGTTATTGGGATACCCTAGCTAGAACTACATAACCTTGACATCAATTGGACGTCTTGAAAGGTTGTAACCAAGGCTAGTGCCAAATAATGAAAAGAAGAATTCTTGACCAATATACATTGGGACAAAGGTTCTCATGCGTCAAGCAAAGAAGAATCCATCCCTTTTGATTTATGGAATTCCAACGGAGAAGCCAAAAGATGAAAGCCTAGACACACTCCTAGCTCAATATGCAGAGTTCAATAATGCGGTTGAAAAGAAGAATGTAGATATGTTACTAGAACATTGACCTTATGATTGTGCAATATATTTATAAGGAGTTCAACCTCCTTTTAGCCCCACCTATAAGTTGTCCCAAGATGAATTAGCAGAGCTCAAGAAATATATTGATGAGAATCTAGCCAAGGGATTTATATGTCATTCAAAATCTCTAGTGGATGCTCCAATTCTATTCATCAAGGAAAAGATGGATCCCTTCGAACGTGTGTTGATTATAGAGGGCTCAATAAGGTTAATATCAAGAATTGATACCCTCTTCTTGTGATTCCAAAACTCCTTGACCAACTTGGGAAAGTCAAAGTCTTCACTAAGATAAATCTTTGTGGCACTTATAATCTTGTCAAGATAAAGAAAGATGATGAATGGAAGACAACTTTTCACACAAGGTATGGGCATTTTGAATATGTTGTCATGCCATTTGGCCTTGTGAATGCTTCAATAGTTTTTTAACATATGATGAATGATATCTTTCAAGAAAGCTTGAATGAATTTATTGTGATCTATTTGGATGACATTTTGATCTTTTCCAAGAACCAAGAGTATGAGCATCACGTTAATGTATATATAAATTTTGGGAAGTAGACTTGTATGCAAAGATGGAAAAGTGTTCTTTCCACCAAACTAAAGTTGAGTTTTTAGGGTACATCATTTCTAAGAAGGGAATTTTCATGGACCCTAAGAAGGTATAAACTATTCTAGAATGGGAGCCTCCTTCATTTACGTGAGATATTCAATGCTTTTTGGGATTTGCAAATTTGTATTGAATCTTTATTAAGGATTACTTTGATATCGCTGCCCCTCTAACCAACCTAACTAGAAAGGACAAGTTTATATAGGATCAAAAGGATCAACAAGCTTTTCAAAGATTAAAGAAAGCCTTCGCCTCAGCACATATTCTCATCCATGTAGATCCATTGAAGCCCTTTATCATTGAGATAGATGCCTCAGATTTTACACTTGGATTTGTTCTATCCTAGATCGGTGATGACAATCAAGTTCATCTAGTGGCTTTTCACTCGAGAAAAGTCTCTACTATAGAAATCAACTATGAAATTCAAACTAAAGAACTTTTAGCTATTGTGGGCTCCTTGGAGACCTAGCGACACCTACTTGAAGGTGCCCCATATAAGATCACTATCTATATGGATCACAAGAAATTGGAATATTTTACGACTGCTTGTGGCTTGAATTGTCACCAAGCAAGACGGAGTGGTTTCCTATCCAAATTCGACTTCATCCTTACTTACAGGCTTGGTCACCAAAAGGGAAGCTAGATACTTTATCTAAAAGATCCTACCTGGAAAAAAATAAGCCGATGAAGCCCATGACCAAGAGAATTTAGTAATCTTGAGACCTAAGCACTTGAAGTTAAGGGAAATTATGAGCAAAACCCTAGAAGACTTTGGATTCTTATCAAAGGTAAAGAAGGAAATTACAAAAGACTCATTTGCTAAGAACATAAGGAGGCAATTACATCAAGGCCAAGAACAAACTCAAAGGGATTTCTAGGACATTGATGGGCTACACTATTATAAAGGACTTCTCTGTATTCATACTAGTCCTTTGCAACTGGATATAGTAAAAACAAGACACGATCTCCCCTCAGCAGGGCATTTTGGGGTTAACAAGACAATCGGGCCAGTTTCAAGGAATTTTCAATGGCCAAAAATATGGAAACTAGTCAAGTACTTTGTGCATTCTTGTGATACATGCAATCAAGTTAAAGTTCCTTGTCATTGACCTCATGGCCTTCTTCAACAATTACCCATTCCAAGTAAGCCATGGACATCTTTATCCATGGACTTTTTGAACTACCTCTTCTAGAGGGTGTGCTTCCATATTAAGGTTCTTATGGATAGTATATTCATCTTATGAAGAATGATTATATTTGTTTCTCACCTAAGGATGGTCTTCCCTTTAATAGGAACTTTTAAAGCCCATAAAAATAAATTACGTTGGTTCACAAACGTTGCTTGCTTGTTTTACTCCAATTATACTTGGAAACTTGCTTGCATACTCCATTCATGTAATGAAGCAATGATAAGTATCTTTGCTCATATTAATGAGAAAGTACTCTTGATCTTGGGATGCACAATTCAATCCTTTAGGCTTATCACTTCTGCATAGGAAGCATATTAACCTTCCTAGTACAATATTCAATCGTTGTTCAATTGATATCTCTAAATGCCATGAATACATACCACATCATGGGAAAAATGGCCTTGTTGTTGTTATTAGAAAAATAATCTCTCTTTCTTTTTCCCACAAAAAAATCCAATTAGATTGCAATATGCAAAAACTATAAAAATGCTCATTTGAGAAAGCAATGTAGCAAGAACCAATATTTATTCACTTTGAATGAATGTGTGTAGTTCAATTCTTGGATTATTGAGAATACTTACATTACACTTGGTAGGTCTTCATAAAATGCAATGCTGGGCATTCATATGGGATTTAATTGCTCACCCTTGTGGTGCAACCTATATCTATTCTTTTATTTGAGTATAATTTTTGCAAAATATTGGCCTTTTCAAATTGATTTGACATCCTTAAACATTTCTCACATACTTTCAACTTTTCCATGTTAATCTCCTCTTAATCAACGTGCCCAACCCCACAATTTTCTTTGAGCATGGTAACCGGTCTATATTTGTCATATATCTAGATGTCCCTCTATAGTTAGACTATCTTGATAACTCATTCTATTTTTTGAATAGTGGATGCTTTATACTTCTTTCTACTCACTTCCTAAATGTGACAATCATATGCACATGCAATTTCTATCCAGAGTTATGATAAAAAATATAAGCTTTCCTTTAGATGAATTACATACATCCATAGAAGCAATAATCAACCCTCTTCATGGGTGCACAAGGTCATCCTCTCTCAAGTGGGACCTATGCTCCATCAAACAATTGTGCCTATAAGGCTCATAATCAACTATGAATACTTGTGCAAAGCTTTGAAGACTTATTATATTGAGTGGATGCAAAGCTTCCTTCATTGAAGGTGGAATTATACTAGCAAAGATCATTGGTTGGGAAATGGGCTTGGTGGATACCTTGGGACAATATCTTTCATGGATGGTGGTCCCTTGAGTACCAACACCTATTCTTAAGCTTATTAAGCTATGCAACGAAGGTGGATTTTATATGTAAGTTCTCATTGCATACATGGTCTATCAATTGGTTTCTTTTTGACTACTTATGATTTACACTACAATAGGAATTCTAGTATTGCAATAGTTAAGGACTGAAGCTTATAAAAAAACTTCCTAGTTGGGTAAAATCCCTATTTTATTATTTATTGTTTGTTGTGTGGAAACTCTCTCACTCACCTTCTCTTTGAACATCTTCTATGGATGACATGGTGGTGGGTTGCTTCTCATATTATCTTGTCTAAATCTACTCTTTACACAAGCCTTCTATGCTTGTCATGATGTAAAATGCCCATCTTACTTTTGCATCTTGCATAAGTCATCATCATATTCTTGCCTCTACAAAC
Organism: Lygodium microphyllum; assembly: GCF_053477565.2. NCBI lineage: Eukaryota > Viridiplantae > Streptophyta > Polypodiopsida > Schizaeales > Lygodiaceae > Lygodium > Lygodium microphyllum. The sequence goes on along the minus strand of NC_141159.1, from coordinate 90,040,917 downwards.
CTTCCTTTCTTTTTGCCTTGTCCATTAGATTGTTTCATTTTTAGTAGTCTGTACATGCTATTTCTTAAGCCACTACTTTTGTGGCTATGGTGCTGTACCTATGACTTCTTTAATGTAGTATCATAGTACTCACACCAATTTGAAAGACTGCACCACTTCTGCAAGATGGCCATTGTTTGGATGCCCTTTTATTTTCATTTCTAACTTGAAATAAATGTTTAAGAACACATAATCATTCTAATGCTATGATGCTTGCTTATAGCCTAGCACGGTGGTTGATATGTGAGAGACACAAACTGTTCTAAAGGCAACCTTTACAATATAGCGTGACTCATTTTTGTGGCACTTATTTAGTCTTGTAGCCTTTAGAAATAGAAGGTACATTGATTCCTCTAATGATCATGTAATGCTCATGGTTTTCTCTATTCATTGCATAAGTTGTTCTGCCACAATAACACTTCTCTCATATATTTATAGATATAAGTAGGGTAACATTAGCTTGTGAGGGTGACCATAATAACAATCAAGCATTGTTAACAATAGCTGCAACACAAGTAGATATTTTAGTCTTTACTAATTGTCTTCCTCTTTGATTTTGCATGCAACAAGTGGTTTCCTTCCCTCTCATTCAAGTGTAATCTGGTAAGTTCTAGATATGTGCATGAACTATTGGCTTGATGCTCAGGTTGTAATATGAAGAATGTAACACGATGTTGCTTCTAAAATACATATTCCATTATTACTAGAGTAATTTAACATACTTATTTACATTGTTTGATTCACGTTCATTAGGTTATTTTCTATTGGACGGGTTGTCATTAATCTCTTCCTTATTCTCTTGCATATTAGTGCTTGATAAACATGCCTATTAGTCCAAGAAAATAAATGATATTTCAAGAATGTATAGTCTCTATAAAATGAGTTTTTTTGAAAAAAAAGTATACAAAATTTTTCCTTTTTTAAACAATAAATATTATACTCTATTTGATCAGACATAAAAATAAATTTGACCAATCTCATTGAAACATATTTGGTGCATTCCAACATATTTTACACCCATGTAGGCGCGCCTACACATACACACATACAAATTTCCACTTCAACACTTTCACATTGAATCACCTCTGAATGGGAACAAGCATTGCATATAAACAATAGTGGTTGAGATTGTCTACCTTTTGGGTTATATTCTCTTACTATATGGGCGTTGTACTTTTGTGGAGAAACATTATAGCCTATCGGTTGATTTATTGACAAAATTGTGTGTGCTACCACTGTCCATCAAGATGATTGACAAAATTGTGTGTGCTATCACTGTCCATCAAGATGAATATATACTTTCTATTAATTTCTCATTGAATGCGTAGCGTGTTGGGGCTCCTATAGCTTGTCCATGCATCTAGAGAGATGGAGAAAACGGAAGTTGCAGTAGCAAGAGGGGGTATAGTAGGAGTAATCAACCCAACGTGTGGGTAGAAGGGTTAATATACCCAACACATCCCATGACTCAACAACCCCAAAGTTTATCAAGTTCACTTAATGAAGAGATCCTCTCTATCCTTGTGCCAATTCTTCCAAATTAGCCTCCAATTCTTCAATGATCAAGAGAACTCATAGGAGAGTGGTCTTGGGGTCGAAGAGCTAAAGCTATTTGGTTGGAGTGAGCTTGATTAAAGAATCCATGGCTGCCCAAAACGGTTCACCTATTGTCACCCCTTTAGGGTTTCTTTCAAGAGCAAGAATGCTTAATGTGTGCCCATTTGATGTGCCAAGACCTAGAGAAGCTTTAGTGAGTGGTTGAAGGGAGTTGGGCAGGGCAAAATAGCTAGTGAAAACTGCACTATTATTTGCAAGGGTCGCCTAGAGGGCAACAGAAGGTAGAGACCAACCAAGACACCACTCAATCGCCTACTAGCGACCTTAAGGAGCCACTAATTGATGCAATTGAGCTCCTAGATGAGGAGGAAGGGATATCTTGAAGGTTCTTGGCTAGGACATCCATGGTAACTCTTAAAAAAGCTTAGGGGGGAAGAAGAAAAAAACTCACTTTTTCAAAAGTAGTCAAAGATAAAACCTTCATTAAGTCCTAAAAGTTCTTCTTGGCAAGTTACCTCTTAAAATTTAATTGAGAGTTGAAAAAAAGCTTCCATCTTTACCCCTTTGCCACTAGATTTGTCCAAGCCTCTTGCCATAGCTTGTGTGGTTTTCAAGAAAGCTGCTATCCTTGCCTATAGTACACATGTGTACTTGAGCTAACTAGGGGTGGGTTTTCACTATTCTAAAAGGGAAAATTAGATTTGAAAGAAGTAGAGAGAAAATAATCAAAGCACATGGCACTAATACCAATTGTAATGAAGGGGAATGTGCCAAGGAGATAGCCTTGTCCAATGTATTAGGTTTAAACATGTTGACTTCATCTTGGAAAAACGGAAGAAGGTTGGACATATACTTCCTTTTAAAAGTCGATTTAGCTACATGTGCGACAATTTGAAGTTGCAACAAAGCATTTCAAAGTCCTTTGGTGTATTGAGGAACAGTCTCTCGCTCTCACTACATAAAGACATCCCATTGTTGTTGCACACAAAGCTTGAATTGGGTAGGAGGAAAATTGGTGAGAACCTTGTTATGGAATGCTTCCCATGTAAGAGGACGATCAATGCTCTTGCATGACATCCCACCATAAAGAAGCTTTGTCAATAAAATAATGTGAAGCATACTTGAGTTTGTCATTTTCAACATAACTTTCATTATCAAAATATGAGTCGAATTGACTTAGCCAAGAGAGAACCTTACGACATCTTTAATACCATCGTAAGTATTAAATTTAAAGGTACACTTGCTTATCTTCACCTCTTTGCGAATGGATTGTGCTTCGAGGGTGGCATTGATGGTATAGACCATAATGTCATTGTCAGAGGAAATTTGAGGAGATGTACGCTTGAGAGATCGTAGCTCTTGCTCCAATTGGACTCGCTATTGACGCTCTTCTTCTAGTTGCATGGCCAATAAATCCATGCGTTGCTTGGTTCAGGAATCAAAATTTGCAATGTGCTCGACGATCCTTCATGATACATGATGATTGCAGATAGCTTGATGAAGATATTCAAATAATAAATATACCTTGAAGAGATGCTTCACCTATAGTAATAAAACTTTCGTATGTGAGCATCAAAATAAAGAGCAAATTCTTGGCAAAATAATAAGATGGAATAGGCAAGAAATATCAAAATTTTGGATGATATTTTGATATAGTTTCGAAGCCATGGAGTGACCGCACATGAATACCCTCTTAGAAGTTGGAAGTTAAAGATGATTTGAACTAATTTGGATAGACTACAAGTGACTTAGAGTAAAATAAGCTGAAGTTGCCTAAGAAGAAAGGGAGTAATCAAGGGTTTAAGCCTTAGTTTAAGAAAAACTTGACTTTTTAGGACATTTTTTGGGCATAAAATTCACAAAATAATGGCACCATGGAAGAGGGGGTTGAATTTTTCAATCTTAGCTTGAACTACCAAATTTTCGAGCAGAGATAGAGGGGTTTGGGGTTTTGAAGCCCTAGGAATCTAGCAATGTAGTTAGTTTGAGATGGACCATAGATCCCGATTGCTCTAAAGAGCTCATCTTTGCACAAGATGATAGGCGATTGGATGCCTAGATATAAGCTGAGTTTTGATACCACTATTGCATAGATTGGATGCAAGACTTGCATGTAATGAACCAAAGAAGCTCTCCCTTACTCTCTTTTCTTACAAAAATTAAAAGTATGATCCATAAAACTAAAAATAGACTTAAAGAAGAGTAAATTAAATTTGACCAACGTACTATTGGATGCAAAATTTGCCCCGTACATGGAGTGGGCATCTCCTCCATGCTGTACTTATAATGTTAAAGTGAATCTTGCTTTGCCCAAAGATATGCCTTTTACAATCACTTTTTTCGCAAAAGAGTTTGAGTTAACTGGATCGATGATTACAATCAGTTGCACAACTCACAACTGCTGAGAGCCATAAAATATTTCTAAAATATTTTCAGTATATCTTCCAAAAATCTCAAGTATTAATAAATATTTATAAAGAGGATGTACACATGCCTTAGAATAAATTGTGGTGCGTTTATTTAAATATTTTAATGAAGAAGCCTTTGGAATAAATTGCACTTGATGCTGCGTATATCCAATTCATCTTACTTTACACATCAATTGTCTCAAAAATTTAGAAAATGATGTTAGAAAAATAATTAACTAAATAAATGCAGCTAGTCATAATAAATCAACTAATCATTGGAATTCCATTAAATAATCAAATCACGTAGACGTTAGCACTTGAGATATGAATATTTTGGCATCACCCACGTACGGCTTCACCCGTGTTCACACTTGCAAGTCTCATGCTTGGAAAGGATAGGTATCCCCATCAACCTTTCACGCAAGATAAAAAGTAGTTCGCTCCTAGGAACGTGCTCCGTGCTACGGAGAACCATTCAAGGCACTCATCCCATCAACATACACGCAAGGGAGAACTAGTGAAGGCACTCATCCCCTCGTGTAGGTGCCACTTGGCAACAAGACAACACTCTCATTTTGGTATGGGATGTTAGTAAAATGTTTGGCCAATGCTTAAGAATGCTTATGGATGGTAAACATTGATGTACCTCATTGGTTGAGGGCTAAAGATATTAATTTATACTAACGATGATTGCATATTTTTTCTTTACATACTCCAGATGCTTCCATATTGCGATCTTTGATGCCTTGAACATTGTTTGCTCAATTTAGAGCTAGTTTATTGTTGGTTATAATAGGCTAGTTACTATTCTTGGCAAGGATCTCGTTTATGTTTGATGAGTTTAATGCATCTATTGGTGCTTGTATGGATATGTTTTAATATTGGGATGTTGTGGTCTTGTCCTGAGATGTTTTTGAACTGATTTTACATGCTCTAAATGCTTCCATATTGCAATGTTTGACGCCTTGAACATTGCTTGCTCAATTTAGAGTTGGTTTATTGTTGGTTATAGTAGGCTAGTTACTATTCTTGGCAAGGATCTCCTTTATGTTTGATGAGTTTAGTGTATCTATAGGTGCTTGTATGGATATGTTTTAATATTGGGATGTTGTGGTCTTGTCTTGAGATGTTTTTGAGCTGATTTAGGCTTGTATTGAGCTCACTCGAATTGCTATTTTGCTAGTATACTATAGTTTACAGCTAGCACTCATTTGGACAGGTCATCCATAAAGTGGTTTGATACTAATTGAGTACTTCCAATGGATGTATTGAATCTTTGGGTGTCATGTACATGTTTGAATATGTTTATGGAAGTTTTAAGCTATAGATTTGAATTGAATTTGCTAACTTGGAGCTTGGGTACACTATCATTGATTGTGGTAAATACACTTGGTTTATGCCTTGAGTAGTTGATGATGTTTGCAGCTACAACAAGTAAACTATAATAGGGCTGTGGAGATTGTTTGAAGGCATTGTTGTTGCCTCGCTGAAATGACATTGCATTCTCTTGAACTGGTAGCATTATAAATAATGCAACAAGAACCAAAAATATCACTTAGATTGTGGGGAGAAGCTTGATAATAAGAACTTTACTCTATGGAAGCTCAGAATGCAGAACTTCCTAATTGGAAGAGGTTATTGGGATCTATGTACTAGAGATGAAGTTGAACCAAGATTGCCTAATAGAAATCCTACTCCTAAGCAATAGAGAGTTCATAAGCAATGGATGGAAAGAGCTAGTAAAGTTTTGTGTTGGTACTCCTTATACATATTAGATGCTATGGCCATGCAAATCACTAACTGTTAGACTCCAAATGATGCATGGAAGATTCTTATGAAAAACTATGGTAATGCCACTAATGCATGGAAAATTCAATTGAAGTCACAATTCAATAACATGTAAAGAAATGACAAAAGCATGCAAGCTTATACCATGGAAATGAAAACCATTGCAGATTAGCTTGCTTCTATTGGGTTGAAGGTTAAGAATGAAGACATGGTTGCAGTTACTTTGAATGGATAAGGTAAGGAATACTGAGCCTTTGATACATTAATTTCTGTACAATCAGACCCCACTGATTGGGATAAGTTAATTGCATTGCTGTTTCATGAAGAAGAAGTCAAACTTGGTTTGAATACATGTTTGAGTACCTCTCAAAGTAGAGATACAATCTTTTACTCTAGTCAAAGAGCTAGAGGTGGCAGGGCACATGGAGCCTCTCAAGGTCATGGTGACACTCAAAATGCTTATGGATGGTAGAAACAAAATGCTTGGCAAAATCAAAATGCAAAAGGTCAAAGAGGGTTAGGATCCTTTCGGGACAAGGGGAGATCACCTAGAGGTAGAGGTGGTTCTTGACAGTCTCATGATAAGTCGAATAGAGACAAAGACTATCATTACTATGGTAGGTATGGGCATATAGCAAAAGATTGTCATAAAAAGCAAGCTGACATGAAAGTAAAAAGGAAAACATCATGGTAACTATGCATCCTCTAGCAGTGCTACTAATGATCAACCAGATAGGCTATTTGCTATGATATATGCATAGAAGGGTATGCTTGAGTAAGGCAAGGCTAATAAAAAGGTGGTACATTGACTAAGGTGTCTCAAATCATATGACCTCGCATAGAGAATGGTTTGATGAGATGACTGTAGGCTCTTATGGCTATGTATGTATTGGTGAGTATACATGTGTTATATTACTAGTCAAGCATGATGGAAAGAAAAAGAGTTTGCATGATATATTGCACGTATTATCTATCACTAAAATTTATTTTCTATTAGACAAAGGGTAGAGTAGAATAATCTACAAGTTAAATTTAATAGAGATGGTTGTTTTATTGAAGAGTATGGAAATGGCGATAAGTTGATTGCTAAAGGAGGTAGAAGAGATGGCATGATTTTTATCTTGGACGCTACTATTCTTAAGTTAAAGAGAACCATGTTTGCTCATGACATTTGAGTAGTTAGAGATGTGGAAATTTGGCATAAGTGCATTGGACATGTAAACATACAACAACTCAAAACCATGCAGATTGTACTTGGTCTACCAAAACTTAAGTATTAGAGGTTAGGCCATGTATGCTTCACTTGCTAGTTTGGAAAGCATGAAAGACTTTTGTTTGTCTGACATGACAAAAATAGTATTAGACCAATGTAGTTGGTGGATTCAAATATATTGGGTTTGGCACATAATGCATCCTTCAGTAGTGCAAGATATTATGTCTTCTTTATTGCTAAAATAGCTTACATGTAGTTATATATCACAATAGAATGGTGTGGAGAGAGAAAAAATAAGGTGCTTATAGAAGTTGCAAGAGCCATGCTAAATGAGAAGAATTTACTAAATTATTATTGGGATGAAGTAGTTGTAATTGTAGTATATGTCTTAAATATAACTCCTACAGTTGATATTCATTTTTGCACATGTCCTAGATGGAAAGAGGAAGAAGTTAGATCTAAAGGTTGCTAAGTGTGTCTTTATTGGCTATGCATAGGATAGAAAATCCTACAAATGCTACAACCTAATTACTTGTGAGACATTGATTAGTAGGGTTGTAGTGTTTGGTGAGCTGGCTTCATATGGTATGTTGGTCCAAATGTGGTTGCTTTTGATGGAACAGTAGATGATATGCTGAAATTCATACTATGGATAGTACCATTGTTAGTGGGCCTCACACATTTTGTATTGTTAGTCCATGAACAGGTTGTTTGTGCAGTCATGGTTCTATGTCCATTTACACAAGTATGTCAATGCGGGGGAGATTAGATAAAGGCAAAGGGAAGATGTTTAGAGATATTACTAGGCCACTTACTTTTGGTTATGAGTCACATGGTAGTGATAGTCTTGATATTGAACTTGGTATACCATCTGTTAGTGCACTTGGAGTTAGACAAAGCAAGTATGCACTATGTCATGAGAGGAAATCGCATAGTGCACTAGAGTTAAGAAGGGAATTGCATAGTGCACCATAGTCCAGAAGGTCAAAGAGAGTCAAAAAGCTTGATGATAGGCTAACTTATATTGGTTATTTAGCTAGACGCTTTGCTTACATGACTAAAGTGATGGGTCACAAAGAGCCTATGAAGTCTAATGAAGCAATTGGTGATGAGAATTGGAGCATAGCTATGGATGAAGAATATGCCACATTGGCTAAAAATGATACCTAGGATTTGGTTAGAGAGATCTAAAGCACGCATGGTTGCTAAAGGGTATGCATAGTAGTATGGTCTTGATTATGAGGAGACTTTCAACCTACTTGCAAAATTGGCAACCATGAGAACTGTCATTGCTTTGGCAACATCTAAGGAATAGAAACTTTGGTAGGTGGATGTAAAAAATGCACTTCCGAATGGAGATTTGATTGAGAAAGTGTATATGGAACAACATGAGGGTACACCATGATGATCCAAATCATGTGTGTAGGCTCAAAAATGTATTTTATAGGTTAAACAATAGCATGGAATGCTCTGATCAACTTGTATTACAAAAACTCATATTTCAAATGGGAAATGTAGATCATAGTTTTTTCATTAAGCAGACAGAGACATGGTGTGAGATCTTGGTTATTTATATAGATGACTTGATCATTACTAGAGATGATGACTATGGTATTGTTGAAATTAAATCCATGTCATAGGTGGAATTTAAAGTGAAAGACTTGGGAGATCTGAAATATTTTATTGGCATTGAAGTAGTGACTACACCTCAAGGAATGTGATTGCTATAGAAACAATGTGCAAATGATATGTTGATTAAGTATGGAATGATGGATTGTAAGCCCATGGAAACATTGCTAGATCAAAATGTAAAGCTTGGAGTTGATGTTGGTAATGAGTTAGAGAATTTTACAATGTACAGGCAATAGCTTGATCTATCTTACCATTACTTGTCTTAATCTCAGTTATTCAATGGAAGTGATTAGTTAGTTTATGTAGAAGCCATTGTGAAACCTTGCATTTGCACTGAACCCATCCCTTGACATGATCCATAGCACCCCTGCACAACATAGTGCACTAGGACTAATGCATTGCACTAGTGCACTTGCACTTGCACATAATCCATTACCCACATGCACTAGCTCTTGATCTTGGTGCACTATTGTGCATTAAGTGTCAACTTGGTGCACATAGATTTGTGCACTATCATGCTCCTTCACATAACCTTGCATAATCACTTGCATTAGACATACACACCTTGTGCACTCACTGTTACAATAAAGTTATTTAAAATCACAAGTGCATAGACAAGTGCAAAACACCATGCCATATCTGCATGCCCTCACAAGAGGCTCCTTCCTCTCAATACCAACCCAATGCCCACCCGGTTTGCAAGGGAGGTTTAGAGGGAAGGAGGAGAGAGAAAGGTGATACCTTGCAATGCACTTGAGTGCACTAGTATGCAATTGTACACATATGTGCACTAAGTACACAGATGTGTACTAACACTAACATTGGTTGTGGCACATGCATGTGTGCTTGAGTACCCCCTTGAGTGCACTTGTGTCCACACCCTCACCCACTCTAGGTTCACTGTTATAAACCTTGCATCTAGCCTTATCTAGCTCGCTTGTGTGCACTTGAGTGCACTTAGGTGCACTAACACTAACACTAACACACATTGACATTGGCACATGCTTGTGCACATATGTGCACTTGTGATAAACTTG